>NC_052313.1:28293966-28631466 GCF_016432855.1 Salvelinus namaycush
GACAGTATATTCCACCATGCTAATGCGTTCCTCTGCTTCGTCCACGTGCATGGAGTAGGCTTGAAGGTCACGTTTAATCTCACTAATTCCTGTTAGAACACCTTCAAGTTTGGTGGAAAAGTCCACCCTCATAGCAGAGATTGCTTCCAAAGCCCCTTGGTTCTGGTTTAGGTCATCTACATCGTTGGTTGTCATGTCGGACTCGTGGTGTGAGGAGCTTGCAGAGCTAACTGGGTTAGTAGAGCTGGCTGAATTAGTAGGGCTAACTGGCCTAGCCAGTTGTTTTAGGAGGACTATGTTTAAGTCAATTCATAATGGATGTAGATACGCCTGGAATTGTCCAAGAAAATTGCTGTTCGTGTTACAAGGATTTAAAATATGAGATTTAAAGAAGTATAGCCGAAATTGGCAGGAGAGCACTAAAACCACGACCGCTCAGTTCAACGCCATAAGAACGTTTTACTCTGGTTCCTTAAGTTTTCCTGGGAAGTTTTATTAACGCTCTGAGAACGGAAATTATATGTTATTTTGAGTTTTTTGAATAACTTCCTAAAAACTTTCACTGAATGATTCAATAAGACTTTTCATAACACTGCTAGCTTATTTGGGGTTAACCTTCTTTTTTTTTCCAAGCACAGATATATTCATATTTATTTCCTTAGGCATTAATCATGCAAACAAATAAAACATTTATTGTGAGACAGCATCTTCTGTTTTTATTGTGACACGACATCTTCTGTTTTGTTGACGCTGAAAACAGAATGTATATGTTCTTATAGACGTTACTAAAGTTTATTTTCATTTTTATGGAAAGTTTCTTAATGTTCTCGGAACAATTTGACAATATGATTTTAAATAGAACCATGAGGAAACCTGTAGGAAATGTTATGCTGAAGTACTGAAATTCCCACAGAAGAACGTTGTTTATTAACGTTCTCTGAACGACACTGAACAAAAATAAATGCAACATGCAACAATTTCAAAGAGTTACAGTTCATATAAGGAAATGTGTCAATTGAAATAAATCCATTAGGCCCTGATCTATGGATTTCACATGACTGAGAATACATACATGAATCTGTTGGTCAGAGATACAGTACCTTAAAACTTCTTAGACATAGGGGGCAACATTTTCACTTTTGGATGAAATGATGCCCAAATTAAACGGCCTCGTACTCTGTCCTAGATCATATGATATGCATATTATTATTACTATTGGATAGAAAACACTCTGAAGTTTCTAAAACTGTTTGAATTATATCTGTGAGTAAAACAGAACTCATTTGGCAGGCAAACTTCCAAACAGGAAGTGAAAATTCTGAAATGGGTCGCTGTGAAAGGCATCGCCTATTCAATTGCCTAATATTTATGGATATGTATTAAAAAAAAGGTAGGGGCATGGATCAGAAAACCAGTCAGTATCTGGTGTGACACCATTTGCTTCATGGCATGACACATCTCTTTCGCATAGAGGTGATCAGGCTATTGATTGTGGCCTGTGGAATGTTGCCCCACTCCTCTACAATGGCTGTGCGAAGATGCTGGATATTGGCGGGAAATGGAACATGCTATCGTACATGTCGACCCAGAGCATCCCAAACCTGCTCAATGGGTAACATGTCTGGTGAGGCCGTGGAAGAACTGGGCCATTTTTAGCTTCCAGAAATTGTGTACAGATCCATTTGAAATGGGACCGTGCATTATTATGCTGAAACATGAGGTGATTGCGGCAGATGAATGGCACGACAAGTGGATTCAGGATCGCATCGATCAATTGCATCGATAAAATGCAATTGTGTTCATTGTCTGTAGCTTATGCCTGCCCAATGCCAACATTGGCCACGACACCATACACGTTGTCTGCCATCTGCCCAGTACAGTTGAAACCGGGATTCATCCGTGAAGAGCACATTTCTCCATCGTGCCAGTGGTCATCGAAGGTGAGCATTTGCCCACTGCAGAAAGGTCAAGACCCTGGTGAGGAAGACGAGCATGCAGATGAGCTTTGCTGAGACAGTTTATGTCAGTTTGTGCAGAAATTCTTTGGTTTTGCAAACCCACAGTTTTATCAGCTGTCCAGTTGGCTGGTTTCAGATGATCCCTCAGGTGAAGAAGACGGATGTGGAGGTCCTGGGCTGGTGTGGTAACACGTGGTCTGCTGTTGAGATGCCAGTTGGACGTACTGCCAAATTCTCTAAAACGACAAGGAGGTGGCTTATGGTAGAGAAATGAACATTCCTGAACATTCCTGCATGCCAATTGCACGCTCCCTCAAAACTTGAGACATCTGTGGCATTGTCTTGTGTGACAAAACTGAACATTTTAAAGTGGCTCCACCACAAGGTGGAAACGTGCATTTATAGGGCCAGAGGGGATGGCTGCCATATTACGGGTTCCTAACCAACTGTGCTATTTTGTGTGTTTTTTCACATTATTTGTAACTTATTTTGTACATAATTTTGCTGCTACCATCTCTTATGACTGAAAAGAGCTTCTGGACATCAGAACAGCGATTACTCACCTTGAACTGGACGAAGATTTTTTCTTTAATGAGTCCAACGCGAAGGGTATACTGCTTCTCCGAGACCAGGCCCAAATCCCTGTTGTTTGCGTGAAGAAAATATGTAAATACAGGGGGCGGAGATGGGGTGCCTTGTGAGAATTCGTTGGCGAATGGGTAACCCGCCTCTACAATCCGTTCTATTGGCCAACGTGCAATCACTGGAGAATAAACTGTCTGATCTCTGTTCGAGACTATCCTACCAACGGGACATTCAAAACTGTAATATCTTATGTTTCACCGAGTTGTGGCTGAACAACGACACGGATAATATATAGTTGGCCGGGTTTTCTGTGCATCGACAGAGTAAGGACCGATGCTGGAGATGAGAAGCAGGTACAGGGAGTTGACATTTAATACGGAATAGACAGGTAACAAAACAGGAACAGCGTCAGCACACGGGTAAACAAGGACATACCACAATTAATGCTGCAGTGGGGAATAGAGAGGGGAACCAGACAGATATAGGTGAGGTAATGACAGAGGTGATTGAGTCCAGGTGAGTCCAATAATCGCTGATGCGCGTGACGGGGAAAGGCAGGTGTCCGTAATGATGGTGGCAGGAGTGCGTAATACTGGGGAGCCTGGTGCCTTTGTGTGCCAGGGAGGGAGAGCGGGAGCAGGCGTGACAGACAGGACCGAACAGCTATGTCTGGTAAGACGAGGGTTGAGGGTGTGTGTTTATTTGTCAATAACAGCTGGTGCGCAATGTCTAATATTAACGAAGACTCTAGGTATTTCCCGCCTGAGGTAGAGTACCTCATGATTAGCTGTAGACCACACTATCTACCAAGAGAGTTTATCTATATTTTTCGTAACCGTCTATTTACCAACACAAACCGATGCTGAAACTAAGACCGCACTCAACGAGTTGTATAAGGCCATAAGAAAACAAGAAAATGCTCACCCAGAAGCAGTGCTCCTAATGGCCGGGGACTTTAATGCAGGCAAACTTAAGTCCTTTTTACCTCATTTCTACCAGCATGTCACATGTGCAACCAGAGGACAAATAACTCTAGACCCCCTTTACTCCACACACAGAGACACCTACAAAGCTCTCCCTCCTCATCCATTTGGCAAATCTGACCATAATTCTGTCCTCCTGATTCCTGCTTACAAGCAAAAACTAAAGTAGGAAGTACCAGTGACTCGTTCAATATGGAAGTGGTCAGATGATGCGGATGCTACGCTACAGCACTGTTGCTAGCACAGTCTGGAATATGTTCTGGGATTCATCCAATGCTATTGAGGAGTATACCACCTCAGTCACCAGCTTCATCAATAAGTGCATCAATGATGCCATCCCCACAGTGACCGTACGTACATATCTCACCCGGAAGCCATGGATTACATGCGACATCCGCGCCGCGCTAAAGCTGCCACTTTCAAGGAGCGGGACACTAATCTATACGCTTATAAGAAATCCCGCAATGCCCTCAGACGAACAATCAAACAGGCAAAGCGTCAACACAAGACGAAGATTGAATCCTACTACACCGGCTCTGATGCTCGTTGGATGTGGCAGGGTTTGCAAACTATTATGGACTACAAAGGCAAACACAGCCACGAGCTACCCGGTGACGCGAGTTTACCAGATGAGCTAAATGCCTTTTATGCTCACTTTGAGGTAAGCAACACTGAAGCATGCATGAGAGCACCAGCTGTTCCGGACGACTGTGTGATCACGCTCTCCGTAGCCAATGTGAGCAAGACCTTTTAACAGGTCAACATTCACAAAGCCGTGGGGCCAGACGGATTACCAGGACGTGCACTCAGAGCATACGTGGACCAACTGGCAAGTGTCTTCAATGACATTTACAACCTCTTCCTGACTGAGTCTAATACCCAAGAAAGTGCCCAAGAAAGTCTGTGCCCAAGAAAGTGAAGGTAACCTGCCTAAATGACTACCACCCCGTAGCACTCACATCGGTAGCCATGAAGTGGTTTGAAAGGCTGGTCATGGCTCACATCACCATCATCCCGGAAACCCTAGACCAACCAATTCGCATACCGCCCCAACAGATCCACAGATGACAATCTCAATCGCACCCTCTCCCTTTGATTTTGCACTGCTGCCACTCACTGTTTATTATCTATGCATAGTCTTTACCCCTACCTGCATGTACCAAATTACATTGGTAGTGATAATTGGATAATTATTTACTTGATTCTGGGCAGCTTTTAGCAAAGTGCAGGAATGTATTCTTGTCAATAAGTCTGTAGCCATAACTGTTTTGTGATCACAGACCTGGTGGTGTAATAGAACACAGAGCTGGTGGCACAGCAGGAACATCAGGTACCTAGTAACTAAGAGGTTGTGAGTTGAGTCCCAAGCAATGCAGGGGACCATGAGACAACGTTCTAAAGAATCTTCTTGGGGATGTCCCGGGTACTAGTGGACCATGACTTTAAATTTAAGTCATGTCAATTATGCATTTTAAAGTTAAATATTCTCAATGACATTTGACACCTGGGTTTTCACGTGTTGTTTCATGTTATCACATGTTGACATTTTGCATAGACGTGTGTAACAGTATAGCTTCCGTCCCTCTCCTCGCCCCTACCTGGGCTCGAACCAGGGACCCTCTGCACACATCTACAACTTCCTCCCACGAAGCATCGTTACCCATCGCTCCACAAAAGCCACGGCCCTTGCAGAGCAAGGGGAACAACTACTTCAAGGTCTCAGAGCGAGTGACGTCACCGATTGAAACACTATTAGCGCGCACCCCGCTAACTAGCTAGCCATTTCACATCGGTTACACATGTCACATTTATTTCACGAGATCATGTTTTCCCGGTATCACATTAACTTCAAATACAATCACGTGATCACGTGAGATCACACAAGATCATGTGATCAGGTGAAATTCATGTGGTTTTTCCGTTTAGGATTACTCCGTCATTTGTAAACAATGTTTATGAACAAACACTCTATAGCTTCAAAACAGAATTAAAACAGAATTTTGATCTCATACATGATTAGTGATTGCATCCATTGCTCTGTCTATGAATTTGAGACTGGCTACATGTCTCCAGCCCCATCCCTCAGCTGTATGTTTTACATTAGTTATCTTGTTATTAGTTGTTGTTATTAGTCCCAACCTTCAGCTCCATTCCCTCAGCTGTTAACTACTCTGTTGTTGTTTGATTGCCAGATTCAAAGTTATTGTATGCTTCTTCTCTTTTTACTTGTATCTCGTGCTTTTTAACATCCACCTCTTGGGATATATACGAGACAGAAGAGCAAACAAGACGAAGAAGATCAAGGTTGTCTCAGTTTCTTGCTTCGGCATTATGTTTGAATTCATCCAAGCCAAACAACTCAGCTATTTACAGGACAACCAGACTATCACTTAAATCAGGATCATGCTTGGCCATACACCACATAGTCTGTGTCCCAAATGGCAATCTCTGGGCCCTAAGGGCCCTGGTCAAAAGTAATGCACTATCGGGAATACGGTGCCATTTGGGACTCCGCCATAGATTAATGAGGTTGTCGTCGAGCGTCACTTTTGACCAGTTTCAGTGGGCACGCTGTATCCAGAACTTCTGATCTGACCACCTGCTGGTGTGTGTGCCCAGTTAGCCACAGTTGGCTCCAGCCCACCATATACTTTGAAGATGCCCATAGATGACCTCCTCTAAGGTTCTGTTAGCAGACAGATCTTTGTCTCTGCCCCCCCCCCCCCCCCCCCTCCCAGTGGTCCTCATTATTTCTGCAGCAAACACTCTGGAAATTAGATTACAACTTTAAAGGTGAAATTAGCACTTGAAACAATAACAAAGTTGTCTCCCTGCCCTATTTCGGTAAAAACCTGAGGGATGGGGCTGGAGAAATGTAACCACTCTCAAATGTATAAACAGAGCAATGGATGTGAGGACTGACTATCCATGATATCAAAATAATAGTTTTAACAATGTTATAAATGCTATTTACTTTCTTTACAAACATTGGAGTAAAACAAGCTTATATTTTGGGTTCTGATGGGGTACGACAGTTTAACTAAGCTCATGAGGCATTTCTAAGTTATATTCTTCAAGAATCAATCAATTCTTCAAGTCCCAAAATGGATGTAGTAACTACAGATTGCCCATTTTAGTTAATCGCCACAGGAGAAAACATTACACCCAATGTGAGGAAAGTTCTACTTAGTCCTGCATTTCACTGAACAAGTCTGGTGTGTAGAAAAATGAATAGATTCTCTAATGAGAATGCTTTTAGTCTAGGGTTCCATTTGGGTCCAGGAAATCAGTGTTAATTATTTTTTGCCACCTTATAATTTTTCCCTTCCTATGTGGGGTGAAAGTCTCAACTTTAAGACTTGATGAACTTCTAGAGATGATCTGTTTATACCTTGTGCAAATGTTAGACCAAGTTGTGACAGCATTGTGTGAAGAGACACTATCATATAATAATACATTTTGTGGACACATTTTTAATAGATAATACACTTTCTTTCTGTCCCTTAGAGGAAAATGTATGCGTGAAGACAGAGCGCTAACTGACCTGGGTTCAAATAGTATTTGAAATCATTTCAAATATATACTTCATCCGGGCTTAATTAAGCTTATCTGGGGAAATGGCACCACTAGAATAGTTGGAAGTTCAAACCCCGCCCATCTGACACTCAAGACAGACTATATGTATTTGAAATATTTCAAATAGTCTTTGAACCCACTGCCAGGCTAGCGCTGCTACCCGTGGCTACTTCACATAAGCCTGTCTTTTACAATAGCTGAGCAGAACAGTCATGTTGTGAACTTGTGAGGTTGAACCTGGTTGTTAAACCAGTTGGTAGCTCTTTGGACAAAGTATCAGTGGGCTCGAAAAATTGCAATTTCTGTCGGTTATTCATTTTCAAACGGATGTTGATCATGTCCTATTGCTGAGCTCTCAATAGTTTGCATGATTAATGAGCATGATTGACCTTTGATTTGTGCAACAGATTTATGAATTATGTATATATCAAATGGGATATATTCTCATGTTCGGAAAAAAAAATAGCACCCAAGATTACAGTCTCAACACGTATTCATTTGGGGATTTTGCTTCCGTGTCCTGCTGTGAGTTCAGTCATTTAGTGGATTCTCATGGACATCTGGTGTATATATATATGAACGCCTTTTCGCAGTGTTGACAGTGATGTAAATAATCAGTCATGGGAATAATCAGTCATGAGCTTCTGAAAAAGTCCTCACAAGGATAGTAAAGCAAGAAAAATGTAGACAAGTGGGGACATTTCGCCGGTCCACACAAGAAAAAAAGCCTATTATAGGCTTAGGGGTTAGGGAAAATAGGATTTTGAATGGGAATACATTTTTTGGGTCCCCACAAGAATAGTAAAACAAACGTGAGTGTACATGTGTGTGTGTGTGTGCAGGGCTCTAAATTAAAATGTTTAGGCTATGGTATAATTTGTGGTGGAGTGGAGCAGCTGTGTGTGTGTGTGTGCATGTGTTTAGAGACAGGCACAGCAGTGGTGGATACATCTATGGCAGGCCCTTTGTTCTGCAGCCAGAGGAATCCAAGGAATAGTTCTCCCTTCTTCCACATGCTGCAGTGACTGCAGGTACATTTATGGTCCACAAACACACATACACACATATGGTGGTCACACACAGACAAACACACATCCCACCCCCACCATGCTCCCTTCTGACTTGCCATCTCACAGCTGCTGTTTGCTGTTGACAGCTCACTCTACCCAGTAAAAAGAACCCAGTGTTTTTATATTCATGCATCTGGCTGTTCCAGTTCAAAGGTTCAGTACTGTGTGCTGCATGATCAAAACAGGACCAAGAGGACCACCACAACCAAAAGCACAAACACCTTTTATGCTATGCCATTTGAAATATACGCTGAGTGTACAAAACAATAGGAACACCTTCCTAATATTGAGTTGCACCCCTTTTTGCCCTCAGAACTGCCTCAATTCATCGGGGAATGGAGTCTACAAGGTGTCTAAAGCATTCCACATGGATGCTGCCCCATGTTGACTCCAATTCTTTCCACAGTTGTGTCAAGTTGGCTGGATGTCCTGTGGGTGGTGGACCATTCTTTATTTTGAACACAGCAGCGTTGCAGTTCTTGACACACTCAAACCAGTGCGCCTGGCACCTACTACCATACCCCGTATGGACAGGCAGAGGTTGGAGGAGACCAGCCGGAGCTTGCAGAGGAGTCTTGTTTTGTGCACAAACCGTGCAAGGGGCGACGAATGCAGAGACGTCAGGGACAATGGTAGGCCACCAAAAGCGTTGGCGCACAAAAGCAAGGCTCCCGACGGAAGCCTGGGTGGCATGCAAGTCTGGAGGAGTGAGCCCACTCCAGGACCGCGGAGTGGACCGCGTCAGGCACGAACATCCGGTTATCTGGTAAGGTAGCAGTTCTTCACCGTGATGTTGTTGAGACCTCGGTAGTCGATGCACGGACGCAGGGTTTTGTCCTTCTTCTCCACAAAGAAGAACCCTGTGCCGGTGGGGTAGGCAGAAGGACGGATGAACCCGGCGGCTAGGGAGTACACAATGTAGGTCTCCATAGCCTTGGTCTCCGGGCACGACAGAGAGTACAGTCGTCCCCTGGGCGGAGTGGTGCCTGGGAGAAGATCAATCCTACAGTCATACCTTACTGAACACCTCCCGGGGGTCCTGGTACTCCGCAGGAATGGCGGAGAGGTCCGGGGCAACCTCCGAGGCCCAAGAAGATGTCCCGGAACAGGCTGCACTGACTTCAGGCAGTGGGCATGGCAGAACGAGCTCCAGCCCATGATGGCACCGGCAGACAAGTCAATGAGGGGATTGTGTCGCTGGAGCCAGGAGAACCCCAACACCACGGGAACCTGGGGAGACTTAATGAGCAGGGACTGGATCATCTCGCTGTGGTTCCCTGACACACGTAGGTTGATGCGGGTGGTATTGTGGGTGACCCGGCCAATAGAGCGCCCGTCCAGTGTTCTAACATCCATGGGAATGGAGAGGGGCTGAGTGGGGATATCCAGCTCAGAAGCCAGGGTAGCGTCCATAAAGCTCTCATCAGCCCCAGAGTCGATGAGTACCCAGAGAGATTGACAGGTTCCCCCACAGCAACATGGCATGAAAAGGAATGCGAGTAAGGGGAGAGGAAAAGTTCTTTGTATGGCCCACCAGAGTACTCGCTCCTACCGGTAAGCCTGGTCTTTTAGTGGACAGGTGGAGACGAAATGACCAGTAGTCCCACAATACAGGCAACACTTAGTGTGAAGCCTGTATAGCCGTTCAGCAGGAGACACTCTAGCTCTGCCTAGTTGCATGGGCTCGGGAAGAGGTGCATCGTCAGTCTTCAGAGGCTCTCGTGGGAACTCGGGTAGCCTCGGGTTCTATCGGCAACGGAGCCATCGGGAACTTCCGGGATACCCCGGAGGCGAAGCGGAATCGACTCTACTGTTCTTCCTTCGTTCCTGTAGTCGTCCATCAACCCAAGTGGTCAAGGCGATGAGCGAGTCGAGATCCATCGGTAGTTCCTGGGCTGCAAGCACGTCCTTAACTTCCTCCGATACTTTGTGTAGGAACGTGTCGAACAGTACTTCCGGGTTCCAAGCACTCTCCACTGCCTACGGGAGTCTTGGCATAGCTGGAGCAGCTTGCGGGTAGACTCTCGCCCGGACAACGGAGAATCAAACACCTTCCGAACTTGCTCCATGAACAGCTTCAGACTGAGGCAAACGGCGGATTGTCGCTCCCACAACGCCGTGGCCCAGGCGAGTGCCCTCCAGCAAAGTGTTCAACGCATGGTCATGGTGTTCGGCCAAGGTCTGGAACCCTTCCATAAGCCCGCGAAGCAACTCCTTGTGCCTTCCAATGGTGGCTCCTTGGGAGGAGATGGCATTGTGGAGTTGGTCCGAGTCTGCTGGGTCAGTCGCAGTCACAGGAACAGGAAAACAGGCAGGAGCAGGGAAACAAACGCTGGTAGGTTTTACGAGCAAAACTAACTGGCAACAGACAAACAGAGAACGCAGGTATAAATACAGTGCCTTGCAAAAGTATTCATCCCCCTTGGCGTTTTTCCAATTTTGTTGCATTACAACCTGTAATTTAAATGGTTTTTATTTGGAATTCATCTAAGGGACAGACAGAAAATAGGTGAAGGGAAATAGGTGAAGTGAAAATGAATAACGTGTTTCCTAAAATGTTACAAATTAAAAAACAGAAAAGTGGTGTGTGCATATATATTCACTTTGCTATGAAGCCCCTAAATAAGATCTGGTGCAACCAATTACCTTCAGAAGTCACATAATTAGTTAAATAAAGTCCACCTGTGTGCAATCTAAGTGTCACATGATCTGTCAGATGATCTCAGTACATCTACACCTGTTCTGAGACGTTAGTTCATGTCATGGAAAGAGCAGGTGTTCCTAATGTTTTGTACACTAATGTTTAGGCCAAACTCCTGTGGATTATGGCATATTTACACATATTTGTAATGGTGAAATGATGGCATGAGATGACATTTTATTTACATGGCAATTTCCTACCGTTCACTACGCAAGCACCTATAGTCATCCAGTAGACAGGACGTTGTGCACATGTGTCAAACTCATTCCACAGAGGGCCAATTGTCTGCAGGTTTTCGCTCCTCCCTTGGACTTGATTGACGAATTAAGGTCCCTCATTAGTAAGGAACTCCCCTCACCTGGTTGTCTAGGTCTTAATTGAAAGGAAAAAAATAAAACCAGCAGGCCCTACGTTGAGTCGGTTTGACACTCCTGGCGTTGGGATGGGTTTAAACCACGAGCTACCGCTTCGAGGATCACTGGTTCAATCCCAGTGCTATGCACTTCTATAAAAAAAATATAGAATGTTTTAAGCCTATCCCAAACCTTGACCCGTACCTTACCCACTCGGAATTAAGGGCTAAATGTAAGATTAACCTGTACTGCTCTGGCGTTCCGCCAGCGGAACTCCTCCCACATTCCACTGAAAAGGCAGAGCGCGAAATTCAAAATATATTTTTTAGAAATATTTAACTTTCACACATTAACAAGTCCAATACAGCAAATGAAAGATAAACATCTTGTGAATCCAGCCAACATGTCCGATTTTTTAAATGTTTTACAGCGAAAACACCACGTATATTTATGTTAGCTCACCACCAAATACAAAAAAGCACAGACATTTCTTTCACAGCACAGGTAGCTTGCACAAAACCCCCAAATAGAGATAGAATTAGTCACTAACCAAGAAACAACTTCATCAGATGACAGTCTTATAACATGTTATACAATAAATCTATGTTTTGTTCGAAAAATGTGCATATTTCAGGTATAAAATCATAGTTTTACATTGCAGCTACAATCACAAATAGCACCGAAGCAGCTAGAACAATTACAGAGACCAACGTGAAATACCTAAATACTCATCATAAAACATTTATGAAAAATACATGGTGTACAGCAAATGAAAGACAAACATCTTGTGAATCCAGCCAATATTTCAGATTTTTTAAGTGTTTTACAGCGAAAACACAATATAGCATTATATTAGCTTACCACAATAGCCAAACACACAACCGCATTCATTCACCGCAAAGGTAGCGATAGCGAAAAAAACAGCAAAAGATATACATTTATTCACTAACCTTGACAAACTTCATCAGATGACAGTCCTATAACATCATATTACACAATACAGATATGTTTTGTTCGAAAATTTGCATATTTAGCGGTACAAATCGTGGTTTTACAATGTGAATACGTAGCCAAACTGCACAAAATTATCCGGATATATTTCTGACACTCACCTAATCTAATCAAAGAACTCATCATAAACTTTACTAAAAAATACATGTTGTACAGCAAATGAAAGATACACTAGTTCTTATTGCAATCGCCGTGTTAGAATTCTAAAAATAACTTTAGTACGACATACAGCTTACGTTATAGCGAGACAGCGCCTGCAATGAGGGCGGAAAATAGTACTAAACATTTTCCACAGAAATACGAAATATCATAAATGGTTCCTACTTTTGCTGAGCTTCCATCAGAATCTTGTTCAAGGGGTCCTTTGTCCAGAATAATTGTTTGGTTTTAGAATGTCCTTTTCTCCTGTCGAATTAGCAACCAAAGCTAGCCAAGTGGCGCGAAGCTGTCCATCTTCAACAAACGCAGAGAACGGAAACCGCCAAAACTCCCGATAAACTTTCAATAATCTGATAAAACTATATTGAAAAAACATACTTTACGATGATATTATCACATGTATCAAATAAAATCAAAGCCGGAGATATTAGCCGTCTATAACGAAAGCTTTTCAGAACGCAATCCAGGGTTCCTTCCCGCGCCTTGCTCAACAAAGGAAATAGTGGTCACGTCATTCCAAAAGCTCTTGTTCGACCTCAGATCAAAGTGAAGTGCATGTATATCCATAGATTTCAAGCAAATGAATAGGAAGGCCCTGGAACAGAGCCTCGATTTCAGATTTTTCACTTCCTTACAGGAAGTTTGCTGCAAAATGAGTTCTGTTTTACTCACAGATATAATTCAAACGGTTTTAGAAACGTAAGAGTGTTTTCTATCCAATAGTAATAATAATATGCATATTGTACGAGCAAGAATTGAGTACGAGGCAGTTTAATTTGGGAACGATTTTTTACAAAGTGAAAACAGCGCCCCCATATCCCAAATCCCCATATCCCAAATCTCTGAATTAATTCCTAAACCTAACAGTTGACCGCTATCATATGGCAAAATATGCCGTAAACTAAAACAGCAACACAATCCATAATATACAAACAGCATCACAGATGGCCACTTACTTAATAATTAAAAGAGCCAGCCATGCAATATCGCTTTTGCTACAGTTATGTTCAGGTATGCTAACTCCAACTAAGGTCAGGTATGTCAATTCCAACTGTGGTCAGGTATGCCAATTCCAACATCTCAAAATGCTATGCCATTTTGAGATGTACACCATGTAATTCACCCATCGAGGCCTACTGATTAATCTAAAGGCCCCATTAATGTAATGAATACTCAGGGAGACAAAGGTGTAGATTCACGCACAGAGCACGGCAGATGTTTATTAAGCCTTCGCAGAAGGGAGGAATCGCGGTTGCAGGCAAGCAATGGTCAAGCACAGGTAGGCAGTTAAAAACAAACAATACCTCACAACCATACAAACAGAAAGAACTGAACTAAATAGGGAGCTGATGAGACCAGGTGAGAAACAAACACAGGTGAAATCAATGAACAAAAATGAAAGACAGGGCTACGTTCCAGAACACAAATAAACAGGGCTACGTTCAAGAACACAAAGAAAAAGAACACAAGGTTGACTAAGAAAATAAAAGCAGAACCTTACAATTAATTGGTCACAGTCATCTGTGTCTGTTTGTGTCTGTGGGTGTCTTGTCAGTTAACAGTGTGTGTCTAGTGGGTGCCTTCCATTAATAAAATGTGCGGGCCAAATTAGATTTCCCAGTGTGGGGGATATCAAAGAAACACAGATGATATCTGCGCTGTTTGGCCAAGTAGCCAATCAAGGGACTGATTCAGTCCCAACCTGGAAGTCCGAATGTCCTTGACTTTGCAGAGATAAGCGCTGTAAGTAGGTGGATTGGCAGTTTCTGTTTCAAGAGGGAACGTGTGCCATCCTGAGTTCAAGAAAACCCAACCTAGATCTATGACAATGTAATAAATATGTAATAACATTATTCCTGATTGAATTAGAAGAAAATGCTAATTAGAACAAATTAATTATTAAATTACCAATAAATCTGTTTTACTGCTAATTTAATCAACGTGATAAGGAAGCAACTATAGCTATATCTTTATTCCCTAGAATATATTCACCAACATGCTAGTTCTGCAAATTATTCTCCCTAGTCAGCATTTAAATAAAAACTTTTCAGAGGGGGCATATTGAGGTTAGGTTGACATATGCATTAAAACCAATTCAGCTCAATACAGCAAAAATACAGCCAAGCCAAAGATCACGTACAAGCTATCTGAAAGTGAAGATACTAGACTGAGTGTGAGTGTGAGTGTGAGTGTGTGTGTGTTTTTATGTGTACCTGATGCTATCTCTGGCTGTATTGTCTGGTTCCATACAGCTGTTTTTCACACCAACAGTGGTGTAGATGTAGCAGCCCAACACAAGGTGAATTGGTGTCACTGACTTCATCTCCTAGTGTAGGACCAGTCAGTCAAGCTCATTTCCCTGAGGCCTGGTAGCTGGGTGATGTAATGATGTGGTTGGCTAAACTGAAATGTGACTAAGCTACAACCATTATTGATTATTCAAGCCATGATGGGATTTATACCCTGTTTTATGTAGCCTATTTACTGGGCTCAATATTTGGAATGACTAACAATAAATCATATTTACTCTTAGTCATTCCAAATATGATGCATTTGAGGTTTTGAATAACACAAGAACAAATTCACGGTTAAAAGGAACACTGAACATATTCAGTGGTACTTTCATAATGGTGAAGGTGAAACTTTAAATGTCACCTGCCTGCTCCCCACAGCTCCCCACAGACAGACTACTGGACACGACAAAATGTTCTAGGATAAAAAGGAAGACTGTGTCATACTGTGGTGAATTTGTATAAGGAATAGGTAAATGATTCTCCTGGCCCAATGTGAGGGGACTATGAAATGTATTCTGTGCCATTGTTGTCATTCCCACAGCTCACAGAACAGACATAACACACAGTCATAACAGTACACTATGCAATAACAAGGGAATAGATTAATTAACACCTTATAAATTATGTCTTATATAACACCTAATAAATTATGTGCTGTAGCGTGTTAAAGAATTACATTTGGTGTGTTAACGAATTGCATTTACTTCACTTGGTGAAGGCCGCAGGACTGAGAATGGATGAATGCAACAACCATGTCTCTGTCACTAATAAATACAGTCATGGGTGGTAACTCTACAATTCCCTCAAAAGGCAAGGTACTCTGCACTAAGCAGTGTGTTAATTTAACACTGAAAAGTGTGGACCCGTATAGACACTGGACCAGTGTTAAGTTTAACACTCTGTGTTGATTTAACGCTGGAGAATTTGCTGTGAAAGTATCAGTAAACACCATAACATTGTAAATTTAACACTGACCTAGTGTAAACATTGAATTCTAAAGTGTTAAATACAAGGTATTAGTGAACACCATAACAGTGTAACTTTAACACTGAGTTAGTGTAATATTTTAATGCCACTGATGTTGGAAAGTATTGTTGTTAAAAGGGCAACACTTTGAAAAGTGTAAATACAAAACTTTCTGGGTGTTCTCATATAAACACTTCAAAAGTGTGAAATTGAGCACCCACAGTATTCAATTTACCGATCTAATTTTGCTGTGAGGGGGCAATGACAGACTCAGCACTCAAATCAGCTTAATTTCAGAGACGACCCAGGAATGCAAAAAGAATGAATATTTGTATTTTATAAATTTTATTTTACCCTTATTTTACCAGGTAGGTTGACAAATTCTCATTTACAGCAACGACCTAGGGAAAAGTTACCGCAGAGAGGAGGGGGGGGGGGGGGGGGGGGTGAATGAGCCAATTGGACGCTGGGGATGATTAGGTGGCCATGATGGTATGAGAGTCAGATTGGGAATTTAGCCAGGACACCGGGGTTAACACCCCTACTCTTACGATAAGCGCCATGGGATCTTTAGTGACCACAGAGTCAGGACACCTGTTAAACGCCCCAATCCGAAAGACGGCACACTACACAGGGAAATGTCCCCAATCACTGCCCTGATATGATTGAATTTGGAAACATGATGCTAAAAGTGATAGTCATTGGACAGTATGAAAGGAGACTGAATTTGATACACATGAAATTAATGATCAGGTGTGACATACTGTACATCTAAAGCTAGCCTATATAAGACCTTAATGTAAATGTGTGTGTCAATTCAAATTATGTTTTTAATGGTATTAATTGCAGTGTGTGTGTGTGCGCGCGCGCGTGCGTGCGTGTGCGCATGTGTGCTGGTAAAGGTGAAACTTTAAATGTCACCTGCCTGCTCCCCACAGCTGTTCACAAAGGACTGTCACTCAAGGACTGAGTGTCTGCCCCACCGAACATTGCTTGAACAGCGACAGACTATTGGACACGACAAAATGTTCTCGGATAAAAAGGAAGACTGTGTCATACTGTGGTGAATTTGTATAAGGAATAGGTAAATGATTCTCCTGGCCCAATGTGAGTGGACTATGAAATGCATACTGTGCCATTGTTGTCATTCTCATAGCTCAAAGAAGATACATAACACACACACACAAATAGTTATAACAGTACACTATGTAATAACAAGGAAATAGAAATAGACAAGGAAGTTTAATTATTGACAGCTTGACACCAGGACGCGGCATAAATGCAGCTAGCCTCAGGATGGTTATGTGTTTCAGATCTGAATGAACCCATGAATATTGGGTGAAGAATTGACATTGGAAACATGAGGCTGAAGGTGATGATCTTCAGACAGTATTAGAGCAAAGAGCCTGAATTTGACACACATGAAATGAATGAATGGGCGTGGCATACATCTAAAGCTACTGTATATAAGACCTAAATGGTAATGTGTGCGTCAATTGAAATTAGGTTATTATTCATTGCAGGGCCATTATTGATGTTGTTCCGAAGCAGTGAATGGGGGTTTATTCTTTGTTTGGATTTAGCCCTCAGTTTAGTGCTGGTCTCCTACTTAGCTATAGTTCGTTTGGTCTGAGCTAAACATATGGTATACTGTAGATATGGAATCATAACCCAAGCTCCAAAGAAAACGCCACCCCTTGTCGTAACCGCAGCAAACAGAGGAAAGTCAAAGAATGATGTGTAATATCATTTAACTCAAACATGGCAATATAGTAACAATATTGTAGCTATTTCAAGGATTTTGAGCAACGCTGTGATCACTTAGATTCAGACAGTTGCACCCAGGGTTGAGGTGCCATCTGAAACCAGCCTGGGGAGAAGCACACACACAACACCACCACCCACAACATCAGAGAGTCGTCTTGTATGTAAGAGGTGATTTTTTTTGACTCGCCCCGTATTTGGCTGCTTCTCCCCCGTTACCATGGTCAACTGAAGCCAATCAACCAAATGGTTGTTTTCTTCCCAGAACAGACAAGTGCTGAAAGAGAGGGGGATCAGTGCTTGTGTGTGGGCTGCTTTTGGCACAATGAGCCTTTTCTTCAGCTCTATTCTGGTCTCAGCTTCCTTGTCATGCAGAATTATCACCCCAATTAACTAACATATAATCTTGGCTGTATGTATGGACTTGGCATTGACTGTATGGACTTGGCTTCATGGGTAGGTATATAATTGCAATCTACGAACAACATTATGCTGGTCCTTTTCTGTTTGGCTCTACTTTACGCTGTCTGCTTAACCCAGATCTTAAGAACCTGGTAATAAAAAATGTAAAATAC
Source organism: Salvelinus namaycush (assembly GCF_016432855.1). Taxonomy (NCBI): domain Eukaryota; kingdom Metazoa; phylum Chordata; class Actinopteri; order Salmoniformes; family Salmonidae; genus Salvelinus; species Salvelinus namaycush. Next base: position 28,311,962 of record NC_052313.1, read on the forward strand.
AATATGTGTCCACTATGCTTTCTGATTATACTGATTACAGTTATCAATCGCATACCAAGCATTTTTTTTTGGAACAATGTTGTCAACTTTCAAAACAGAGTCCACAAGACACAGATCTGTGTGGCCTTTTGTAAAACAGCAAATGCTTTTTCAAATGTAGTTGCCTTCCCAAAACATACATTCAACTGAGTGCAGGCTTAGCTGAATGACAACAGAGACAGAACACAATTCTGACAGATGACAGGTTGCCCTATGCTGAGCACCTTGCATCGAACCCCCCCCCCCCCCCCCCGCCACTAGGAGGATCCAATGACAGGCCTTCAGTTTGTTGGTGGTGGTGGTGGGGAAGTGGAGGGTCATTGGCAGACTGTTGTGCAAAACAAGAAGCGGGAGACACAAGGTTTGAGTTGACATGTAATTACTCTCCTAGATTTATTCCCATTGGTTGAAAGAAATGGAAAGTGATTATTGAACGGGGCTCCAGCAAGTGTGGTGGAATTGCCTTAGAGGCTGAAGTTAATAGGTGAACGACATTCCGCACGCTTGCTAATAGTAAAGCAGGAGGAAAGGCGTATGCTGATGAGGTAACATTATGACACTACCATAGATACCTGCTATGCTGAGGCGGTAACATTATAAACGCTACCAAATAAATACCTGCTATGCTAATGAGGTAACGTTATAGACACTACCCTTTAAATATCTGCTATGCTGAGGCGGTAACATTATAAACGCTACCAAATAAATACCTGCTATGCTAATGAGGTAACGTTATAGACACTACCCTTTAAATAGCAGCTATGCTGAGGCGGTAACATTATAAACGCTACCAAATAAATACCTGCTATGCTAATGAGGTAACGTTATAGACACTACCCTTTAAATAGCTGCTATGCTGAGGCGGTAACATTATAAACGCTACCAAATAAATACCTGCTATGCTAATGAGGTAACGTTATAGACACTACCCTTTAAATAGCTGCTATGCTGAGGCGGTAACATTATAAACGCTACCAAATAAATACCTGCTATGCTAATGAGGTAACGTTATAGACACTACCCTTTAAATAGCTGCTATGCTGAGGCGGTAACATTATAAACGCTACCAAATAAATACCTGCTATGCTAATGAGGTAACGTTATAGACACTACCCTTTAAATACCTGCTATGCTGGGGCGGTAACATTATAAACGCTACCATATGCTGATGAGTCAGATAGGACGTGATGTGAATATTGGATGCTTAAAAAGGGACAAGCCATTCAGACCGGTCTTCCTGATTGAACTTTCGTAAACTACATTACATTAGTCAAAACTATATTATCCTGTCAAAATTGCAAAGAAGATTCATCAAAAGAACACGACTGCCTGCAAAAAGATTAACAAAACAGAAAGTTAGTCTTTCTTTTAAAAATACCAGTAGATCAATACATTTCTTTGCAGTCACTAAATCATGATGATCAAAATTGGAAGTACAACTATCCAAAGGTGCAGCATTATGGGACATTACTCTCCTTTTATGCATATTTCACAAAACAATTGCATACACATCAAATCAAATATTATTCCTGATTAAAAAAAATACAAAGTATATTGTGTGCAGGATTCATTCATCGGTATCATCCCAATCCAATTCCATGTCTTCAATACAAAAGCTGGTTCGGTCATTGTTTTGTAGTTCTATAGACAATAGAAATAAGGAAAAGGTGAATACAATGGAGGAACACTACTGATAGGAACATATACGTTTACGCTGATGACGTAGAAGTAACCCAACTTCCTAACAATTAGACGGTCCCCATTGCCTAGATCCTTCCATATATTGTACATGGTATGACACCGATGGGGGTGATTTAGAATTGTGTGCAGTAGTATTTACTGATTGCCAGAAACAGTGAACACAGTTGCACACATTTCTCTTCTGATGAAAACAGTGTGTTAATATTCTGTGAACAAAAGTACATTTTGTGTTCACTGATTACATTTGTATTTCATGTTTTGCAAAAGGTGGTCTACGATATGCAAGTCAGGTACTAGGGCCAAAAAAGGATCAGAAGTGCTGTAAATGTATTTCACCATTTGATCATTGCTGTTCTGCTATACCGTACGTTTCAGCACAGATCCAAAAATTGCTTGTACCCATTTGAGAAAAACTGTAACGTGCGCTGAGAGCACGTCTGGTCGAGTGTTTGTTTACCAGATAGCCAACATAAAACAACATTAAAGGAGAAAACACAGAGCCCAGAAATAGCCGGGAGACAAATGAATCAAAGACTGTTCAGTACATAGGATAATCACAGTGTCATAGTAGGAAGGTGAGCTCGAGGAGAGATCAAAAGTTCCAAATCACTGCACCTGCCGCCTCCGCCAGCGTTTCCCTAGGCGCGTGGAGAGGTGTGTGCTTCCTGTTCAGTATCAACCAAATGCAACACACAAACCACACATACACACACACAGACAGGAAAGCAGCACACCTACACCATGATATAAGGCTCACGCCACTCTACAGAGGTCAGGGTCAAACTGATATCTCTTTGTTGTCTATGTAACTCCTGTCAGTTGAAGTGGATTGCAGTGAGAAGCGGTGTGCTATTGAAGACAATCGAACTACTGCCACAGCAAGGTTGTGTGTGTGTGTGTGTAGGCTGGCTGTCGACGTTGATAATGTAATAAATTACTGGAAATAATTTCCATCCCTCCAGTGAAATGTTAAGTTATTATTAGATATCATATTATGATTCCCCCTAGTCTGTCATCAATTTTACAATTATTGTTCTTTAACAAGTTCTTACTTGCAGGTTTGTTAATCAGACCTATTCTTTGATTAAGTAGAATAATCATCTTCATTCTACTTTATTCTATTACAGTTATGTAATTGCTTTCATTATGCTATCACGTCCTTCGCTCTCAAAACAAGGAGATGAACCATTAGAATACAAAAGAATAACGTTTTTTCCCCAGCGGGAACTTCAGATGTGGATAAAATATGCATGGCTATCTCTGTATGTTCAGAACATAGTAGCGCCTTTCGGTTCTTTTGTTACACATCTGAGTCTTTAATATTTCAAACTGGTGAATTAATATTTCACCTTGAGCTTTTTTACATTCCTGAGAGTACTCCTCCAGCTCTACACAAGAGCACTCCTTGCAACAAGATCATGATGAAATGGCTAAACACCACTGAGAAAATGTGTTAAGGCATGGCATGGTCGAACGAACTCATACAAATTTTATTTCACATGTGAAACCATGTGTTTTTGGAACACTTCACAAATAACTATTACATTTATCATGGTGATTCAGGAGGAACATTAAAACAGAATAATATGCCTCACCAGTATTAGACAACTATACAGAAAACTCTCAAATTGCTGAAATAAGTAAATTATATCAATGATGAGAGAATAGTCCGATTTAACTGATAATTAAAATGCCAGTGTAGATGGCACTCTTTACTAAGTGCAGAGATGTATTATAGTTAATGAATCTGTATGGGACTTCTGAGCATGCTATAGTCTTTGTGGCGCAGCAGAACAATCAGTGTACCCCAAATCCAGAGTTTGCGACTTTAAATCCCAGTTGGGGTCATATTGAAAAGTCAGTACTAAGTGTTCATGTCAAATGTAATCATATTGATTAAAGATGTCTACACTATTTTAGCTGAACAGAGTACCACTTACTTCTCTTACAACAACAAAAAAACATGTTGAATTGAAATGTTCACGTGTGAAAACAGAAGAGACACATGTCAGGTCAGTTGTTCACATGTGTCACATTTGGAGATGTTAACAACACCTTTTCACATGTGAGTGGAATACGGTTTTCACCTCACATGGGAATTGCAGATTCACATGTGAAAATTGTAGTTTCACACATGAAAATCGAATTTGCATTTTCACATGTGAAAAACATTCACGTGATTCATTTCATTCTCAACCAGGATTTCCATGGGTCTTTGTGTGTCAAAAAAGATACACGTCAAATAACACTATTTGACATGTCAAATAAGCTTGTTGACCAATCAGGACCTGAATATGACTGCACGTCACATAATAATTTAACGCGTTCATAATTGTTTTACGTAGTTATTACACATTGATTACACTATCACTCGTATTTCATATGTCACAACGATTCATCGATACGTATGCTATGATGCTGGTAAAGTTGTCTCGCGCACCTAAAGTGCTGGTCATTAAAAAAAAGGGCGCGAGACAACTTTACCAGCATCATAGCATACGTTAGTTAGCTAGCTAACTATATAGCTAGGTGTCATCATCTAAAACAACACTAATTTATAAGACAGTTCTTATTTGATTAATGGTGGTCAGACCCATCTATGTGAAGCTAGCCACAATAAGGATTAGCCACAATAGTGGACTTTGCGGTTAGCCTTCAAAATAAAAGTATTGACAGTGATGCAAATGAATACAAATAGTAGAATTATGCCATAATTGAATGGATCATGCTAAACAAGGTTGGAATGTTGTTATATAAAATCAACAACAAAAAACAAAAAAATGTATTTGACAAATCTGTTGACATCTCACTGGATGTATTATACTTTAGAATTGCATTGGGGGCATACTTATTTCACTGTACAGCCTTACCTATGGATTGTGGATCAATGACATGGGGTGTCAGTCTACTCAGTGACACTCAGAGAACCTTAGCTTCATAGCTCTTATTGCGGGACTCTGAAACAACTGTGAATTGAGCCACATTTGTCAACCTATGTGTATTGAACACTATTCCAGAGGAAAAACAATACTGCGTGGATGTTTTGGAGGCTGATAACTCTGAGGACGTTGGGAAAAAATATCTTGGGTATTGAGTAAACTGATAACCATTTTATTGATCTCCAATCCTTATGGAAAGCTGTATTATTGTCAATACACACAATAGGCTGACTGGGGAGATGATTTCAGTCACAGTCCCGCAATAAGAGCTACAATGCTAATTTTACATTTTACATTTAAGTCATTTAGCAGACGCTCTTATCCAGAGCGACTTACAAATTGGAAAGTTCATACATATTCATCCTGGTCCCCCCGTTGTTTGTGTAAACTCTTCAACGTTGTGTTCTGTGGGTGTCACCGAGTAGACTGATACCCCATTTCATTGCTTCACATTCCAACCTTGTTTAACATTATCTAGTCTAAATATGGCATGATTCCACCCACTGTAACCTTCTGCATCACTTATTTTGAAGGCTAACCGCAAATTCCACTATTGTGCCTAATCCTTATTGTGGCTAGCTTCACAACACATACGCCGGTCCGGTCGAGCCGCACTAGCCAGATGAAGTTAGCTGGCTGCTTATAACGTTAGCTTTGGGTAACAGGGTTAAGTTGCTGGCTAGCTATTTATTTTCATGAAATGAAGTTCAATTTCAATAGGAGAACAACAAGTGGCTACCTAGCTAATACTTACTCACAAGGATTCCTAAATTATTGCTAAGAATAATGAAAATGACTGCAGTTTCTACTGGTCATTGTTTTCAGGCTGGTTGTATTGGTGTTAGTTAGGTAGCAAGCTAAAGGTAGCAAGCTACCCCAGAAGTTGCTGTCGAACGAATAATTCTTTATTACCAACGCGGTATTCGTTCGTGGCCGGTGTTTGCTTGTTTGCAGACTTTTTGTTAAGCTTTGACAGTACTACTGATAGTAGTGGTGGCGCTTGACTTGCACGTGCAAATTCAGAACACACAACATTCTATTGACGTGTCAAATTAAAAGCTTATATAATGCGTCAAATAGTGTTATTGTAAAATAGTGTTATTTGACGTGTATCTTTTTTGACACGCAAAGACCCAAACGGCATTCCATAGTATGTCTGGAAGCAAATAGCAGTGACACTAGTACTGTGTAACTCCGGTAGGGCAACATCTGAAAAATAGCGCACTTGGTAGTGTGTACCAGTGCTCCAACAGTCGCGAAAGCCAACATCACCCACGACAGAGAACAGTTGATTGTCAAGGGCAATGAATTCCATTATCTTGGTGTTAATGGATTTTGCCTAAGAGTTGTCTCGCTGAAATATTCTTATTCTTTCAAATGACTGCTCGACTTGTTGACTGCTCGATCCACACAGCAGACATTGTGGGCTAGGTTTGGAATGTTGTGTTGCACGTGTAGCGCAAAATTTTACGTGGCGTCAATACGTCATGTACCTACGTTATATAAGTATGCATGTCAGCTTTGACATCGGTTTTGCACATCGGCGTTAAACTAGACATCGGGCTGATACCGATGTTGGCATTTTTAGCTAATATCGTCCGATTCCGATATGTTCTCCAATATATCGTGCATCCCTAGTAAGAATATGTAAATGAGTTCACAAAGATGAATACATTACTGAGAAACTAATGATACACCTGAAGTATATGGTTCCTATAAATTACTCAATAATCATGTCTTCATATTGAGTTTTCTTATAACAAAGCTCAAAATACCTCTATTCACAAAGCTTCACAGAGTAGGAATGCTGATCAAGGATTAGTTTTGTATTTTAGATCACAATGAATAAAATTGAATGGACAGGGGGTACCTGATCAGCACACCTATTTTGAGATGCTTTATGAATAAGGACGGGTCTCTAGCTGATTTTCAGACTACAAAGACTTGCGTTTAAATTGTATTTTAATCCCACGAGAGCTTTTAGTGAGCAAATGTAGTCTAGCATATTACACGTAGCCTACCTTTCTCTGAAAGAACATACTTGAAGCACGGTGACGTCAGAGTATCTAATTATCCTGACAGTCTAGTAAAGTGTCCTTATTGATATGGATATTCCCCCAAATTGTCCTCTTTGTTTTTTCAATGTTGTAATTTAATTAGAGGGCTGCAATTACAAGACAAGAGAACTTCTGAAATAATTACCCCGTAATTATGACATGGATGTAACAATTAGCATTTCTGTTGTTTGGGATTCACAAGTACTCCATAAACTGCCAAATGCAATAGATCTATATTGAACAATTGCCTTGAAAAGGGACATAATTACTGGAATACAATTCACACGCTCTTACGCACAAAGAATAATTCTGAATGTTAGTGTTCCATACTAAATGGCTCGAACACTAAGGCCATAAGCAGAGGAAAAACAAGCCAAAGGGACCACAGTGGAGCTCCCACCGAATAACAGTGCCTTAGGGGTCAGAGGTTATAAGTTGGTGATGTGGGCTTGGAGAGCGATGACATCATAAGTTTGGCTACACAAGGATACATCCTCTTCAATGACGGCAACTTTTGCTCTCGATCACAGTCGACAGTGTGTCATTTTCCCAGTAATTTATACGTTCAGTGCAGTAATGGTTCTGTGAGAGTCCCAGGTAGACAAGCAGGTATTAGATCATCACTTCATGTATCTCATTCTTAAGGAAGTCATTCAGTACCTTTAATGGAGCCCAGGCTGAATGATCACACTTTAGATCATTCTCAAAACAGTAGTTCATATATCCATTCATGAACTACCTGATTGATGTAGTAGGCCTATTGAAACCACTCATTATATTTCATTCTTCGTGAAGTTAATCGTTATCTTGAATAGAGCATTTTTAGCTCACTCTTAAAATGTTAGTCAATACACTCATACATGTATAATGTAGAGTATGTGTGAATAGCTATATGATCTACCAGTCCCAGTGGTAGGCTTATTGAAGCCACTCACTGAAGTTATATTTTGTATAAATGATTAACCCTGATCTCTCTGAAGGTCACATTGCTTTGTCCTGCTACTATGGCAACTGGAAATGTTTCGTGGTACTCTAGGAAGGTCTTTAGAAAAGTGTATTTAGAAAAAGACAACGATGCTGCACTCACACTGGAGTTTGAGAAATTGACGTAAGAATAGGAGGACAAAAGAGGGAAAGAAAAGAACACAGGAGAACGACGATAGAAAGATTTTCTCAGAACACTTTCAACGAATACTGGGTATAAAATCTGGCATTATTATACAATGTCCATTCATGTTAATTTATTCACAATGGTGGTTACAGCTGAGCAACTCAAGAAGTGAACCTGTCAACACTAGAGGTATCATTTTGTTGACAGACTCAAGTAAACAAGTACAGGTTTACTGTTAGATTTACTGTTTATTTATGTGTATTCACACGTCTTGATCATTCAACAGGGCTTGTGCTCTCAAGTTTGAAGTATTAGTGCCCTCTGCTGTTCATCAACTGTATTATACATGTCCATGCATTTTTATTGTTGCCCTTTTCACCGGACCCAATATTAATTCTATACATTATATGAATACTTTTTGGGGGGAAAGTACCTTTCATCTGTTGCAACAGTACTTCTCTTCCAATACCATATTAAGATATGTAAAACACTGGCTAGGAAAAGTATGACGCATATACACTGAGTATACCAAACATTAGGAACACCTTCCTAATATTGAGTTGCACCCCCTCCCACCATACCCCGTTCAAAGGCACTTCAATATTTTTGTCTTGTCTCAATTGTCTCAGAGCTTAGAACTCATTCTTTAACCTGTCTACTCCTCTTCGTCTACACTGATTGAAGTGGATTTAAGTGACATCAATAAGGGATCATAGCTTTCGCCTGGATTCAACTGGTCAGTCTATGCTATGTTTTGTATACTCAGTGTACATCAACAGTAACAATGGTAGCAATAACAATTCTCCATAGCATACCTTGGGTTCGCTGGACAAAACCATCCCACTGTAAAGGGGGGTTAGGATTCCTAATTCTCTCACCATAGACAGACAGGCTGATGGGACATAATCACTGTGCTGTTCTTTGTCTTGCCACTTGAGGTTGCCACTAATCCTTGTATTGGAAGTGACAGGCCTACAAAACAACTCTGTACTTTAGTAGAAAGTTATGTGATTACACAACATGTTTTATGAAGAGCTAAGAATAAAATAATCTTATGAAATAATGTATGTATACAGACATAGCGGGGCCATACTTAAGTTTACAGTGCAGTCAAAAAACGTGATTGTCCAAAGTTGTATATATATTTCCACAGTATGAGGTTGGAATAATACTTTGAAATTGTGACAATTATAATAATGCCCTTTAAGTTCAAGAGCTGTTTGAAAAGAACGCTTGATATTTCAGCCTGTTTTGGTGGGATGGAGTTTTGGCCTGCCTGGTGACATCAATTAGTTAATAGGCCAATTAAAAGAGAGTTCCACTTCCAAACCTTTCTGCCAATAACTTGTTTTCAGTTTTCACCTCCCCACTCAGACCACTTCCAGACAGTCCTAGCAAAATTCTTGCTTGAGAAATTGAAGAAGCTATTTTTGTTTCTTTTTGACTATTTTAATTGAAAACAATCACAATAAGGTACTTAATTTTTTACCCCGAAGTGATTTGATATTGAGATAAAAACACGGCTGAATTGGACCTTAAAGTTTAAGCATCAGCCAATTCAAATTGTTGACATAGTTGCAAGTGATCAAATGCAACATGCTAGCTGTTTCCATGACATAACCTGGCCCATTTAGTCCTATGCTATTCTCACCAGGTGGCTGTGATTATATCCGGTTCAAATGCCGTATCAGCCAATTAAAATTGCTGACATAGTTGGACGTAATAGAACACTTTCTCATGAGAGTATCCTTAACAGCAGTCAAACGGCACCACCTGCTAATCAAAGTTAGTAAAACACGCACCAGTTTTTAATTGGACGATTATAGCAGTGTTGCGAGCCAGGCTCCTGGTTATTTTTGTAGTTTGCGGCAAGTTCGAATCCCAGCTGAGATATAGTTTAATCCTTTGAAATATATCATTACATTAAGTGTGTTTTAGCGTGTTGTGGAGAGAAAAGTGAAGCCAAAACCATGTAAATTAAGATTAGGAATACATTTAATGAGGAGCATCATGTTGGAGAATTTGTTACATGAAATAATCACAAGGTTCTTAAATGGTACTTCGTCAGCTCTTAAGGTACCGTGGAGAACTATTGCCCGATAAAGAACCTTTGAGTTAAGTCTAGGGTTCTTGGCGTGGCTTCTACGGTACTTGAAATGAATGGAAGCCTGCAGATATGTCCCTTTCATAGCACACAGCAAATTGGCCACTGTTAACTGGTGTTGATTTCTCAGTGTAACATTTCTAGTGTTGATTCCAGAGTTAAATTAACACTGTAAAGAGTTCAATTATCACTCAGTGGTGCAAAAGAACGCCAGCATTGGCGTTATTAACCAGTGTCGAACCAAACCACGCCCATCATTATCATATTTCCCAGCAAACTCTATTGCAGGTTCATTTTAAGAATTATTTGTTTCAATATCTATTTACTTGTATGTACATTGATTGATTAATTAATCTTATGCTATTAAAATATAAATAACATACATGTATCTATGTAACGATTGTTCTCCTCGTCTGAGGAGGAGCATGGATCGGACCAAAACGCAGCTTGTGTGGAATACATGATGAATTTATTTAAACAAGACGAACACGCAGCACACTTGAGAAATTACAAAACAATAAACGACATAGACCGACCTGAACATGAGAACTTACAGAACACGAAGAATGCACGAACAGACTAGACAAACGAAACAGTCCCGTGTGGTACATACACTGACACGGAAGACAATCACCCACAAACAAACGGTGTGAACAGCCTACCTTAATATGGTTCTCAATCAGAGGAAACGTCAAACACCTGCCCCTGATTGAGAACCATATAAGGCTAAATAACAATGAACCTAAACATAGAAACAAATAACATAGACTGCCCACCCAGCTCACGTCCTGACCAACTAAACAAAGCTAAACAAAGGAAAATAAGGTCAGGAACGTGACAATCTAACCCAATCCAAACTGTTGCTTGGTCTTATTGCACCCGTTACTGAAATGGTTGTTCCAGTTTAGATGTTTAAGGTAGTCTCACATATTAATCTTCCCAACCCTGGCAGTTATTCTTAATGCAGGTTGCGGGTGAATAAAAGTGTCAAATGTTGGATATCCCTACTCTGGCTGCATGCCAATAACAATTACACATCACTTAGCAAGCCTGCATAATGTGACTTGCAGGCCTGATGAGTTTCTAAAACTATGAGTTTCAGGCCACTGAAAAGAAGGCCTTTAACTCAAAAGGCACCCTGGGAAAATGCAAATATGGCTTAACACCCTACAGCAGGGATATTCAATTCCGGTCCTAGAGGGCAGAAACATTTCTAGTTTTGTATTTTTGTATGGTTCTTCAAAGAACCATCTTATTTATGGTTCTTCAGAGACCCTAAAATTGTTCCCTTTATGGCATCGCTCTCAAGAACCTTATTCGGATTTCAATTTGCATCTTTATTTTTAAGAGTGTAGCATAGGGCTAAATGTGCCAGTTTATGTAATGGGAACAGCTAACATGTAGCCTTTGATCAACTACGTCAACGATTATAATTGGCTGATACTTAAACTTAAACATACATTTTTTCTAATGTTTGCAGGTATGGACCCAGCATGTTTGTATTCTAGATGAACTTGTATTCATTAGTGAACACCGTAGCAAAAGGTTTTTCAATGGAAAATTAAAATTAGCATTTCTAATTGGGCAAGTTCAGTTAATGCTTTCCTGTTTTAGTCCATTTTCTTTGGTCCATTTGATACCTAATGAATACGACCAATTATGTCCTTCCTATCTCAGTATCAGGACAATGAACACTTCCCACTATCAGCATCCAACTTATCTTGCTTCATAAGTCAATCATATACTGTAGATACACCTACCTACCTTAGTGGTTGAGTAATAGCCCACACCTCAGGAAAGCACTAAAATCCCAACATTACAGAATGATCATACTATTTTGGCAGGTCTGTTGCATGCATTTTGGACTTTCATTTCGTATTACAACTCTGTTGGAGAAATACTTTATTATCATAATCGCAGGTCAAACTGCTGGGAAAAGACAAAATGATGTCAAAATCTTCAATGTCCACCGTGTTAGCTGCTTTATTGAGTAGAGATTTACCTGCAATGACTGTGATATGTGGTTGTTTTATCTACCTTCATTGCAGTGGCGGTCGGTACCGTGTAAGATGAGGGAGGACAATAGTTAATTTTATGAGCATGGCCTTATTTCTATTACAGCATATTGGAGGACTGTCATTCATATTCCATTCACCCAGTTTAACATCGATAGGTTTAGGCTACTACATGATAATCAAATTGTTCCTATCCCCATCATGAGGTTGCTACAACCTAGGTTGTAACCTATGAATTCAACATAGGTGCACACAGGTCGAGAGAAAGATTTGAGGTGACAGACAGTGACACATGGACAAACAGTGACACATTCATTACCGCCTCACACACTCTTGCCTGCATCTAGCGGAAATAGGGTGTAATCATTGGTCCAACAGTTGCAAACAATAGTTTCTATTGGACAAATTAAGGTATGTTTATCCCAGTTTCGTTCCGTTTGCTTCCGTCTAAGAAAAGTTTTTCAACAGAATCGGCGGACAGAAAACACCCGCCCTGATCACACGCAAACAGTTCACTTTCATAGCCACATACAAACAGCTCGTTGTATTCCTTCTTTCATCTATGCACTCTCCTCCTCTCACCTTTTCCCTTCGCTTGTGGACTTCAATGCACAACACATGAGCTGTGTGTGACCAGGCAAAAAAAAACTTTCCAAGCCAAACCTTCATATCCTAACCGCAGCTAGCTCACCATATTAGCTAAAGTAACATCATAGTCAACATAGCTAATAGAACTAACGCGTTAGTAAACCCGCTACAATCATGCAGTACAGTGTAGTAAGCAATTTAGCAGTTACAGTGGCAATAAATTAGTCAAACCAAAAGCTTACATTGACTTGGAAAGGTTCCAGTGTTGGATAGTCATAGCCAGCTAACAAACATAGCATCCCTCTGTTTGAACCAGGTGTTTGAGTGGGCTAAACTAGCTAGCTGCATTTTCTAGCTAGTTAAGTAAGTGAAAGTGAAAAACAGATGACGAAATATAGCGCTCTCCTCCTTCATTTTTTAAGAAATGTATTTGTTCAAAACTGTTAAACTATTCTCTTTCTCTCTCTGAGTCAACTACTCACCATGTTGTATACACTGCGGTGCTACCTAGCTGTAGCTTATGCTTTCAGTACTAGATTCATTCTCTGATTGTTTGATTGGGTGGACAACATGTCAGTTCATGCTGCAAGAGCTCTGGTAGGTTGGAAGATGTCCTCCGGAAGTTGTCATAATTACTGTGTGAGTCTGTGGAAGGGGGTGAGAACCATGATTCCCTAGGTTTTGTATTGAAGTCAAAGTACCCAGAGGAGGAGGGAAGCTAGCTGTCCTCCGGCTACACCATGGTGTTACCCTACAGAGTGCTGTTGAAGCTACTGTAACAGTGTGTTTTAATCAATTATTTGGTGATATGTGAATACAGTTTGTATAGTTTTATCTAAAAATATCATTTTTAAAATGTTTCACTATTTTTATTAAATTCACTGAGGAGGATGTCCTCCCCTTCCTCCTCTGTGGAGCCTCCACTGCTTCATTGAATGCACTCTGGATAAGAGTGTCAGCTAAATGACAAAAATATAAACGTAACAAAATACAGTTTTAGTGGAATATTTAAAACACTAACTGAACTTCAGTAGAAACCATGATCACACAGTAGCAATGCTAACTCTATCCTTCCAACCCTTGTCAGAAAAATGTGTGGCTCCACTTTTCTCCCTGCTGTTTTCCCCCACTGTTAACACTGTTTTAACCGGTCAAGTGGAAAAAACATGACCACAGAAAGCAGGTCAAGTTTATGTAATTTTATTTTTCTCACTGAAACTCAAACAATTCAGCACAGAAGTAGATGGGGGCACATGTTAAAGATTAACATTGGCTGCATCCCAAATGGCACCCTATTAGGGTGCAGCCATGCGGAGAATGTGCTGCCTCAGGTAAAGGTAGTGTGATCTCCATGGTGTTAATGTACAACACTGCTCTGTGGTTATTGGTGGTCAGAGGGAACAGTTATCTTATCTAAACACATAAAGGTATGTTTTCCTAACAGTCTCTTTGCAAAAATTACAACTTAATATTTGTTATCACTAAGACATTCTCTAACAGTCATGACCCCAATCATCTAAAATCTAGAAAACAGTGGCAAAGCAACATGAAGAACAAAACAATTTTATATTTTTTATCTTAGAAACTAACACCCCTTACGCACGCACACACACACACACTCACATGCAAGCACACAGAAAATACACAAACACACATATGCACTTTCCTTACTTATTTACATTTATTTTTACAGGGACAGTACACATTAATCAACATTTCTATCAAGGTGCGGCTCATTTTCGGTCCCAGTCCCTGGGAATATTACTAAAAACAATTAAAATTACAATACAGATGGACAATGAGAACGTGTGCCTTTTGTGTGTGTGCACACATTTTAGAATGGGACTCATGCGTTGTGAAGGCCTGTCTGTGATTGGTCAGCCCTGACACCTGAGGAGACAGCCAGGAGCTGATTGGCTGATGATCATGGGTCCTTCAGATCCTGTTTATTCAAAAAGACAGGTTACATTAGGTTATAATAATACGGAGCAGGAAATAAGAGTAAACACATAATAAAAACGATGTGCAGAAAAAGATAAAAGCACATTCATTCTGTTTGAATTCAGCCTGAAGGAATACAAAAAGGGAAAATCTAAACTATTTTACAATGAAAACTATGTTACTATGTTTAGACAGTGAAAATCCTCTTTCTGTGCAGTTTTATGCGTTCCCATCTTTGAGATAATGAAGTCTGTATTGAGTAGAAGAAAAAAAGATAAGAAAATGTATCCATAAAGAGAAAAGCCAGGAGGGTTGTTGAGCAGCTGCAAGGGACAAGTCAGGCATGGAAAACGTTGTGGTGATACAAACAACAGTTATCACTCTGAACCAATGAGGAGGGATATAAATAACTACTCTCATCACATTCATGCTGTCCCAGGTTGAGTCTCAAATTCACCCGATGGCTCTGGTAAAAATGATTTTTTTCCCCCACATACACTGTATAGGTGCAGTGAAATGTGTTGTTCGCAATAGAAAAGCCGTTGTCAAAATTAGTGCTCTATATGGGAACCCTGTCAATGTGGCTCAAGAATGAAAAAGGCACACATCATCTAACAGTGGATATAGGCACTTTCAGCTCGAAGGCAACTGAAAAAAATCCAGAATTTTTCTTTTGCTCTTTTACTGGTGACCTAAAATAATGTAAGGGGAGTGCAAGAGGGATAATGCTTATAATACATCTGATTCCCTCCTCAAATTGGCATATTTATATAGTTATGCCTGCTATAAAGTAGTTTAAAAAATGTTTTACCTTTATTTTCACAGGGAGTCAATGCTGAGACCAAGGTTTCTTTTCCAGATGACCCATTTGTACCCATGTGTACACAATACACATACAAATACAATCAACACATTAAACTACACAGGTAACTGAACTAAATGACTATCGCCCCGTAGCACTCACTTCTTTCATCATGAAGTGCTTTGAGAGACTAGTCAAGGTTCATATCACCTCCACCTTACTTGTCACCCTCGACCCACTTCAATTTGCTTACCGCCCCAATAGGTCCACAGACGATGCAATCGACATTACACTGCACACCGCCCTATCCCATCCGGACAAGAGAAATACCTATGTAAAAATGCTGTTCATTGACTACAGCTCAGCATTCAACACCATAGTACCCTCCAAGCTCATCATTAAGCATGAGGCCTGGGTCTCAACCCCGCCCTTTGCAATTGGGTACTGGACTTCCTGACAGGCTGCCCCCAGGTGGTGAAGTTAGGAAACAACATCTCCACTTCGCTGATCCTCAACACTGGGGCCCCACAAGGGTGTGTACTCAGCCCCCTCCTGTACTCCCTGTTCACCCATGACTGCGTGGCCATGCACGCCTCCAACTCAATCATCAAGTTTGCAGATGACACAACAGTAGTAGGCTTGATTACCAACAACAACGAGACAGCCTACAGGGAGGAGGTGAGGGCACTCGGAGTGTGGTGTCAGGAAAACAACCTCTCACTCAACGTCAACAAAACAAAGGAGATGATCGTGGACTTCAGGAAACAGCAGAGGGACCACCTCCTATCCACATCAACGGGACAGCAGTGGAGAAGGTGGAAAGTTTTAAGTTCCTCTGCATACACATCACGGACAAACTGAAATGGTCCACCCACACAGACAGTGTGGTGACGAAAGTGCAACAGTGCCTCTTCAACCTCAGGAGGCTGAAGAAATTTGGCTTGTCACCTAAAACCCTCACAAACTTTTACAGATGCACGATTGAGAGCATCCTGTCGGGCTGTATCACCGCCTGGTACGGAAACCGCACAGCCCACCTCCGCAGGACTCTCCAGATGTAACGCTCCTCCTCTTCGTCTGATGATGAGGAATAGGAATCATCGGACCAACACGCAGCGTGGTAAGTGTTCATAGTAAATTGAATCAAATAAACTGAACACTGAATGACAAAAACCAACAAAGAGAGTGAACGACACGAAACAGTCCTGTAAGGTGAAAAAACACAAAACAGGAAACAACTACCCACAAACACAGGTGGGAACAGGATACCTAAGTATGGTTCTCAATCAGAGACAACGATTGACAGCTGCCTCTGATTGGGAACCATACCAGGCAAAACACATAGAAAAGGACAACATAGAACAAAACATAGAATGCCCACCCCAACTCACGCCCTGACCAAACCAAAATAGAGACATAAAAAGGATCTCTAAGGTCAGGGCGTGACAGTACCCCCCCTAAAGGTGCGGACTCCGGCCGCAAAACCGAAATCTATAGGGGAGGGTCTGGGTGGGCATCTATCCGCGGTGGCGGCTCTGGTGCGGGACGTGGACCCCGCTCCACCTTAGTCTTGGCCCACTTAGGTGGCGCCACTAGAGCGGAGACCCTCGCAGCGGGCCCTGGACAGGAGGGCGACTCTGGCAGCTCCGGACAGGAGGGCGACTCTGGCAGCTCCGGACAGGAGGGCGACTCTGGCAGCTCCGGACAGGAGGGCGACTCTGGCA
The DNA here is from genome assembly GCF_016432855.1 of Salvelinus namaycush. Lineage (NCBI taxonomy): Eukaryota > Metazoa > Chordata > Actinopteri > Salmoniformes > Salmonidae > Salvelinus > Salvelinus namaycush. Next base: position 28,328,983 of record NC_052313.1, read on the forward strand.
GCTCCGGACAGGAGGGCGACTCTGGCAGCTCCGGACAGGAGGGCGACTCTGGCAGCTCCGGACAGGAGGGCGACTCTGGCAGCTCCGGACAGGAGGGCGACTCTGGCAGCTCCGGACAGGAGGGCGACTCTGGCAGCTCCGGACAGGAGGGAGACTCTGGCAGCTCCGGACTGAAGCCCGTCACTGGAGGCTCCGGACTGGAGGGCGTCGCTGGAGGCTCCGGACTGGCGGCCTTCGTTGGAGGCCTCGTGCCATAACTCCTCACTGGAGGCTTCGTGCCATGGATCATCACTGGAGGCTTCGTGCCATGGATCATCACTGGAGGCTTCGTGCCATGGATCATCACTGGAGGCTTCTTGCCATGGATCATCACTGGAGGCATCGTGCCATGGATCATCACTGGAGGATTCTTGCCATGGATCATCACTGGAGGCTTCTTGCCATGGATCATCACTGGAGGCTTCGTGCCATGGATCATCACTGAAGGCTTCGTGCCATGGATCATCACTGGAGTGGAGAGACACACAGGAGGCCTGGCTCTGGGAGCAGGCACAGGACTCACCAGGCTGGGGAGACATGCAGGAGGCCTTGTCCTTGGCCGAGGCACCGGATGCACTGCGCCGTGGAGGCGCACTGGAGGTCTCGAGCAACGAGCCTGTACAACCCGTCCTGGCTCGATGCCCACTCTAGCCCGGCCGATGCGAGGAGCTGCGATGGAGCGCACCGGGCTATGAACATGTACTGGAGACACCGTGCGCTCCACCGCATAACACGGTGCCTGACCAGTATGACGCTCCACCCGGTAAGCACGGGGAGTTGGCTCAGGTCTCCTACCTGACTCCGCCAATCTCCCTGTGTGCCTACCCCCCAAAGAAATTCTAGGGCTGCCTCTCGTGCACCTCTCCTTGAGCTAACTCCTCGTAGCGTCGCCGCTCCGCTTTGGCTGCCTCCAGCTCCTCTTTAGGACGGCGATACTCTCCCGGCTGTGCCCAAGGTCCCTTGCCGTCCAAAATTTCCTCCCATGTCCAGGAGTCCATCAATTGCTGCTCCTTCCTACCACGCTGCTTGGTCCTTTGGTGGTGGGTAGTTCTGTAACGCTCCTCCTCTTCGTCTGATGATGAGGAATAGGAATCATCGGACCAACACGCAGCGTGGTAAGTGTTCATTGTAAATTTAATCAAATAAACTGAACACTGAATGACAAAAACCAACAAAGAGAGTGAACAACACGAAACAAAACAGTGAAAAAACACAAAACAGGAAACAACTACCCACAAACACAGGTGGGAACAGGCTACCTAAGTATGGTTCTCAATCAGAGACAACGATTGACAGCTGCCTCTGATTGGGAACCATACCAGGCCAAACATAGAAAAGGACAACATAGAACAAAACATAGAATGCCCACCTCAACTCACGCCCTGACCAAACCAAAATAGAGACATAAAAAGGATCTCTAAGGTCAGGGCGTGACACCAGAGGGTGGTGCGGTCTGCACAACGCATCACCGGGGGCAAGCTACCTGCCATCCAATACACCTACAGCACCAGGGAGGCCAAAAAGATCATCAAGGACAACAACCATTCGAGCCACTGCCTGTTCACCCCGATATCATTCAGAAGGTGAGGTCAGTACAGGTGCATCAAAGCTGGGACCTGAGAGACTGAAAAACAGCTTCTGTCTCAGGTCATCAGACTGTTAAACAGCCATCACTAATACAGAGAGGCTGCTGCCTACATACAGACTTGAAATCATTGGCCACTTTAATAAGTGGATCACTAGTCACCTTAATAATGCCACTTTAATAATGTTTACATATCTTGCATTACTCATTTCATATGTATTTTACAGCATCTATTGCATCTTGCCTATGCCGCTCTGTCATTGCTCATTTCTTTACTTAGATTTGTGTGTATTAGGTAGTTGTTGTGGAATTGTTAGATTACATGTTAGATATTGCTTCACAGTCGGAACTAGAAGCACAAGTATTTTGCTACCCTCGCAATAACATCTGCTAACCATGTGTATGTGACCAATAAAATTTGATTTGATTTGATTCATTTACACATTGAAATACACGTTATTATACACAACAATACACGAAAAGCACAATCATAAATAACAGACACATTCCTCAGTAAAAAGGTCCCCTAACAACCGTCTGAAATGCCCAAGCGGCACCAACTCCTCCAATGTTAAAGTGTATTGGAGAACATTTCACATGCAAGGTGCAAGGAAACCAAAGCCTGATCTACTGAACTCTCTAGCCAGCTAACCAACCCTGTGAATGTGTTTGATAACTTGTCATTTTAAACCTTAACAGTGATGTTAAGTAAGTCGGAAGTTTGTGGATCAGGGCTTAGTGAACAAAAAGAGCGTAATGATGTGATCTGCGTGACTTCAAAGAGGTCCAGCCAACCTTTGGATAAAGAATACAGTGATGAGTAATAAACTGCGTCCTGTGATAAAATGAATGCGCTATGAAAAACGGCATCCAGGGGTTTAAGAGTAAAGGCAGCTGCACTTTGATAAATAGTATCACCATAATCAAGAACAGAGATTGCAATCTGGCTCTGAGGTGAAATATGCAGTTTTTTTAGCATCTCTCTCTTTGATGTTGAAGTACAAAGGGGTGGAGGATTGTGTCCCTACCACACCCCCAGGCTCCAGGGCTGCAGCCTGCACCATGCCCTTTGTTAGTCTGGATGGAATACACTGTTTATTATAAAAATCCTCTCACAAGACAAAATGGTAGAGAGCAAAATGAGCAGGTCAGTGAGATCTGAAGAACAATGTGCTGGGGGGGGGGGGGGTGATGGGGGTTTCGATAAAAGATTATGAGTGAAGAAGAGGGGGAGAGTGTGTGTGGGAGTGAAGAGGGAGCTTTGAACTAATTATCAATTCTATTGATTTAAGCAGAAGAATAGCTAGCTCCTATGTTGTCTGGCTGCTTTGGAAATGTACAACATTTTAAAATATTATCCACTCAAAATAACCTCAGCAAACCTGCATCCATAGACACAATTTTATAATATAATGCCATTTAGCAAACATTTTTATCCAAAGCAACTTACAGTACTGTGTGAATACATTTTCGTATGTGTAGCCCCAGCGGGAATCTAACCCACAACACTATCCTTGCAAGAGCCATACTGTCACGTCTACTCCCAGGCTCCAGTGCACGAGTCGCCGGTCTACTAACCACCGGTCCTGGCAACCATCATTACGCACACCTGCTCCCCATCATTACCCACACCTGGACCTTATTATCACCTTGATTACTCTCCCTTTATTTAGCCCTCAGTAGCCTCAGTCATCAAGCAGTATTGGTTTTGGTCACGTTCAGTACGCTTCTCCTGTTTTGTTTATCTGCCTTATCATTAAACTAACCTACACCTGCTTCCTGACTCCCATACACACAGGACCACATGTATGTCATACTGGAACCTTACTTCAGCGCAGAGCAGTAAAGAGACTTGTATAAATGGGCTGAGGCAGTAACACAGTATTATACATAAGTGACGTTGCTCTAATTTCATCTGGTTCCTTAAAATTGATTTCAAGTCTTAATCTTTTATCTGCAAGGACAGATGAGGATGTCTCCCTGTTACGAGAATTATGTTCTCAATGTTCATAACCCAATTCAATTAAACTACTCAGTCTGCAACACAGAATTTGTAAGATACTGGTTGAAATGAAACAGACGGAGGCCCAGCTACGATAGTCAGAAAGTTTATTTACGAGAGCACTAGTCTGTTGTACAAAACCATTCATTTTATACTGGCTTCTTACGCACATAATTTCACACACAACAGTAGGTATCTTACGCACAAAATACTGTTTTAGTGGAATACAACATAGTGTTTGCATACTTTCAATATGCAACTAACTAAACTTCAATAGAAACCATGATCACACAGTAGCAATGCTAACTCTATCCTTCCAACCCTTGTCAGAAAAATGTGTGGCTCCACTTTTCTCCCTGATGTTTTTCCCCCACTGTCAACACTGTTTTAACCGGTCAAGTGGAAAAAAACATGACCACAGAAAGCCGGTCAAGTTTACTCTTTAACTTTATGTTTCTCACTGACACTCTTTCGCAAGAGCTGTCAGGAGTCAAACAGTTCACCTCATGAATAGATGGAGCCACAAGTTCAATATTAACATGGGCTGCATCCCAAATGGCACATTATCCCCTACATAGTCCTATATAGGGAATAGTGGGCCATTTAGGATGCAGCGATAGGGAGAATGTGCTGCCTCAGGTAAAGGTGGTGTGATCTTAATGATGTTCATGTAGAACACTGCTCTGTGGTTATAGGTGGTCAGGGGTACAGTTTTCTTATCTAAACACGTAGAGGTCTATTTTCTTAACAAAGTCTCTTTGCAAAAAATTTAAAAGTAATCTTTGTTATCACTAAAACATTGTCTAAGCTCCAGTTTGAAAGCAGTCACAACCCTAATCATCTCAAATCTAGAAAACAGTGGCAAAGCAACATCAAGTACAAAACCATTTTATATTTTTATCTTAGAAACACACACCCCTTACACACACTCACACACAACCACGCACACACACAATAATGAATGGGGACTCATGCGTTGTGAAAGCCTGTCTGTGATTGGTCAGCCCTGACACCTGAGGAGACAGCTGGGAGCTGATTGGCTGATAATCATGGGACCTGCAGATCCTGTTTATTCAAAAAGACAGGTTACATTAGGTTATAATAATACGGAGCAGGAAATAAGAGTAAACACATAATGAAAACGATGTGCAGAAAAAGATAAAAGCACATTCATTCTGTTTGAATTCAGCCTGAAGGAATAGAAAAAGGGAAAATCTAAACTATTTTACAATGAAAACTATGTTACTATGTTTAGACAGTGAAAATCCTCTTTCTGTGCAGTTGTATGCGTTCCAATCTTTGAGATAATGAAGTCTGCATTGAGTGGAAGAAAAAAGAAAAGAAAATGTATCCATAAAGAGAAAAACAAGGAGGATTGTTGAGTGGCTGCAAAGGGCAAGTCAGGCATGGAAAACGTTGTGGTGATAAGAACAACAGTTATCACTCTGAACCAATGATGAGGGATATAAATAACTACTCTCATCACAGGTCCAATGCTTGTGTTGAGAGTGTAAAAGCAGAATATTATCAGGGTTGCGTCCCAATAGGCACCCTATACAATATATAGTGCAGTATTTTTTGGTATCGTATATCCTGATGCCTAATCACCTTACTCCTATAGATATCTACCTCTATCACTCCGGCATCCCTGCACATCGTAAATATGGTACTGGAACTGACTGACCCTGTATATACAGTGCCATCAGAAAGTATTCACACCCCTTGACTTTTTCCACATTTTGTTGTTACAGCCTGAATTTAAAATTGATTAAAAAAGTACAAAATGTCACTGGCATCACACATTACCCCATTATGTGCAAGTGGAATTATGTTTTTTTACATTTTCACAAATGAATAAAAAATTCTAAGCTGAAATGTCTTGAGTCAATAAGTATTCAATCCCTTTGTTATGGCAAGCCTAAATAAGTTCAGGAGTAAATATTGGCTTAACAAGTCACATAATAAGTTGACTCCCTCTGTGTGGAATAATAGTGTTTAACATAATTGACTACCTCATCTCTGTACCCCACACATACAGATAATTGTACGGTTCCACAGTCAAGCAGTGAATTTCAAACACAGATTCAACCACAAAGAACAGGGAGGTTTTCCAATGCCTCGCAAAGAAGATTAGTAGATAAAAATATATATATAAAATGCAGACATTGAATATCCCTTTGAGCACGGTGAAGTTATTAATTACACTTTGGATGGTGTATCAATACACCCAGTCACTACAAAGATACAGGCATCCTTCCTAACTTAGTTGCCAGAGATGAAGGAAAACACTCAGGTATTTAACCATTAGGCCAATGGTGACCTTAAAACAGTTACAGAGTTTAATGGCTGTGATAGGAGAAAACTGAGGATGGATCAACAGCATTGTAGTTACTCCACAATACTAACCTAATAGACAGAGTGAAAAGAAGGAAGCTTATGGAGAATAAAACATGTTCCAAAACATGAATCCTGTTTGCAACATGGCACTAAAGTAATACTTCAAAAAATGTGGCAATGCAATTCACTTTTTGTCCTGAAAACAAAGTGTTATGTTTGGGGCAAATCCAAAACACCACATTACTGAGTAACACGTCATATTTTAAAGTATATTGGTGGCTGCATCATGTTATGGGTATGCTTGAAATCATTAAGGACTGGGGAGTTTTACATGATAAAAAAATCTACGGAATGGCAAAATCCTAGAGGAAAACCTGGTTCAGTCTGATCTCCACCAGACAATGGGTGATGAATTCACCTTTCAGCAGGACAATAACCTAAAACACAAGTCCAAATCTCCACTGGAGTTGCTTACCAAGAACACAGTGAATGTGCCTGAGCGGTAGAGTTACAGTTTTGACTTAAATCTACTTGAAAATCTATGGCAAGACCTAAAAAATGGTTATCTATCAATGATCAACAACCAATTCGACAGAGCTTGAAGAACTTTGAAAATAATAATGGACAAATATTGCACAATCAGGGTGTGGAAAGCTCTTAGAGACTTACCCAGTAAGACTCACAGCTGTAATTGCTGCCAAAGATGATTCTACAAAGTATTGACTCAGGGATGTGAAAACTTATGTAAAAGACATAGAGTTGAAGTCGGAAGTTTACATACACTTAGGTTGGAGTCATTAAAACTCGTTTTTCAACCACTCCACAAATTTCTTGTAAACAAACTATAGTTTTGGCAAGTCGGTTAGGACATCTATTTTGTGCATGACACAGGTAATTCTTCCAACAATTGTTTACAGACAGATTATTTCACTGTATCACAATTCCAGTAGGTCAGAAGTTTACATACACTAAGTTGACTGTGCCTTTAAACAGCTTGGAAAATTCCAGAAAATTATGTCATGGCATTAGAAGCTTCTGATAAGCTAATTGACATCATTTGGGTCAATTGGAGGTGTACCTGTGGATGTATTTCAAGGCCTACCTTCAAACTCAGGGCCTCTTTGTTTGACATCATGGGAAAATCTAAAGAAATCAGCCAAGACCTCAGAAAAAAAATGTAAACCTCCACATGTCTGGTTTATCCTTGGGAGCAATTTCCAAACGCCTAAGGGTACCACGTTCATCTGTACAAACAATAGTATGTAACTATAAACACCATGGGACCAAGCAGCCATCAGACCGTTCAGGAAGGAGACGCGTTCTGTCTCCTAGAGATGAAAGTACATTGGTGCGAAAAGTGCAAATTAGTCCCAGAACAACAGCAAAGGACCTTGTGAAGATGCTGGAGGAAACAGGTACAAAAGTATCTATATCCACAGTAAAACGAGTCCTATATCGACATAACCTGAAAGGCCGCTCAGCAAGGAAGAAGCCACTGCTCCAAAACCGCCATAAAAAAGCCAGACTACGGTTTGCAACTGCACATGGGGACAAAGATAATACTTTTTGGGGAAATGTCCTCTGGTCTGATGAAACAAAAATAGAACTGTTTGGCCATAATGACCATCGTTATATTCAGAGGAAAAAGGGGGAGGCTTGCAAGCCGAAGAACACCATCCCAACCGTGAAGCACAGGGGTGGCAGCATCATGTTGTGGGGGTGCTTTGCTGCAGGAGGGACTGCTGCACTTCACAAAATAGATGGCATCATGAGGGAGGAAAATTATGTGGATATATTGAAGCAACAGCTCAAGACATCAGTCAGGAAGTTAAGCTTGGTCGCAAATGGGTCTTCCAAATGAATAATGACCCCAAGCACACTTCTAAAGTTGTGGCAAAATGGCTTAAGGACAACAAAGTCAAGGTATTGGAGTGGCCACCACAAAGTCCTGAACTCAATCCTATAGAAAATGTGTGGGCAGAACTGAAAAAGTGTGTGCGAGCAAGGAGGCCTACAAACCTGACTCAGTTACACCAGCTCTGTCAGGAGGAATGGGCCAAAATTCACCCAACTTATTGTGGGAAGCTTGTGGAAGGCTACCTGAAACGTTTGACCCAAGTTAAACAATTTAAAGGCAATGCTACCAAATACTAAATGAGTGCATGTAAACTTCTGACCCACTACGAATGTGATGAAAGAAATAAAAGCTGAAATAAATCATTCTCTCTACTATTATTCTGACATTTCACATTCTTAAAATAAAATTATGATCCTAACTGACCTAAAACAGGGATTTTTTACTAGGATTAATTGTCAGGAATTGTGAAACTGGGTTTAAATATATTTGGCTAAGGTGTATGTAAACTTCCGACTTCAACTGTATTTCCTTATTTAATTTTCAATAAATTTGTAAAAATGTCGAGGGATATCGCTTTTATTGCTCATAATATATCTGATTCCATGCTCAGATTGGCATATTTATATAGCTATGCCTACTATAAAGGTGTGAGACTGCAATCTGCCTCTGAGGTGAAATATGCCGGGGTTTTTTTCAACTCTCTCTTTGATGTTGAAGGACAAAGGGGTGGAGGATTGTGTCCCTGCCACACCCCCAGGCTCCAGGGCTGCAGCCTGCACCATGCCCTTTGTTAGTCTGGATGGAATACACTGTTTATTATAAAAATCCTCACAAGACAAAATGGTAGAGAGGAAAATGTATGCAGTGCTGTCCTTGAGCTGTTCTTGTCTACTCATGTTCTGTATTATGTCATGTTTCATGTTTGTGTGGACTCCAGGAAGAGTAGCTGCTGCTTTTGCAACAGCTAATGGGGATTCTATTAAAATACCAAATACCCCAAAAAATGAACAGGTCAGTGAGATCTGAAGAGCCATGTGTTGGGGTGATGGGGGGTTTGGATAATAGATTATGAGTGAAGATGAGGGGGAGAGTGTGTGTGGAAGTGAAGAGGGAGCTTTGAACTGATTGTCAATTCTATTGACGTAAACAGAAGAATAGCTCACTCCTATGTTGTCGGGCTGCTTTGGAAATGTATGAACAATTGAAAAATTATTAACTCAAATTAACCTCAGCAAACCTGCATCCATAGACATAATTTTATAATATAATAATATGCCATTTAGCAGACTTTTTTTATCCAAAGCGACTTACAGTACTGTGTGTATACATTTTTGTATGGTTGGCACCAGCAGGAATCTAACACACAACACTATCCTTGCAAGAGCCATACTCTACCAACTAAGCTACACAAGACCATATGATTAAGGCAGCCCCCCGCACCTCTCTGATTCAGAGGGGTTGGGTTAAATGCAGAAGACCCATTTCAGTTGAATGCATTCAGTTGTAAACTGACTAGGTATCCCCCTCCCACTTTCCCATGTATGTCGTACTATAACCTTAATTCAACGCAGGACGGTAAAGAGACTTGCATAAATGGGCTGAGGCAGTAACACAGTATTATACATAAGGGACGTTGCTCTAATTTCATTTGGTTCCTTAAGAAAATTAAGTAAATGAGAAATGAGAACTGATTCAAAGTCTTAATCTCTTATCTGCAAGGGCAGATGAGGATGTCCCCTTCATAGTTGGTTAAATGACCAAAATGTAAATGTAAAAATATACTGTTTTAGTGGAATACAACATAGTTTGTTGCATATTTAAAGCATGTAAACACTAACTAAACTTCAGTAGAAACCATGATAACACAGTTGCAACGCTAACTCTATCCTTCCAACCCTTGTCAGAAAAATGTGTGGCTCCACTTTTCTCCCTGCTGTTTTTCCCCCACTGTCAACACTGTTTTAACCGGTCAAGTGGAAAAAAAACATGACCCCAGAAAGCCAGTCAAGTTTACTCTTTCACTTTATGTTTCTCACTGACACTCTTTCGCAAGAGCTGTCAGGAGTCAAACAGTTCACCTCATGAATAGATGGAGTCAGAAGTTCAATATTAACATGGGCTGCATCCCAAGTGGCACATTATCCCCTACATAGCCCTATATAGGGAATCATTTAGGATGCAGCGATGGGGAGAATGTGCTGCCTCAGGTAAAGGTGGTGTGATCTTAATGATGTTCATGTAGAACACTGCTCTGTGGTTATAGGTGGTCAGGGGGACAGTTTTCTTATCTAAACACATAGAGGTCTATTTTCTTAACAAAGTCTCTATGCAAAAATTAAAGCGTAATCTTTGTTATCACTAAAACATTGTCTAAGCTCCAGTTTGAAAGCAGTCACAACCCTAATCATCTCAAATCTAGAAAACAGTGGCAAAGCAACATCAAGTACAAAACCATTTTATATTTTTATTTTACAAACACACACCCCTTACACACGCACACCACACACACATGCACACGCACAAACAGACACATGCACAAATGCACACACACGTTAAGGAATGTGACTCATGCGTTGTGAAAGCCTGTCTGTGATTGGTCAGCCCTGACACCTGAGGAGACAGCTGGGACCTGATTGGCTGATAATCATGGGACCTTCAGGTCCTGTTTATTCAAAAAGACAGGTTACATTAGGTTATAATAATACGGAGCAGGAAATAAGAGTAAACACATAATGAAAACGATGTGCAAAAAAAGATAAAAGCACATTCATTCTGTTTGAATTCAGCCTGAAGGAATAGAAAAAAGGGAAAATCTAAACTATTTTACAATGAAAACTATGTTACTATGTTTAGACAGTGAACATCCTCTTTCTGTGCAGTTTTATGCGTTCCCATCTTGAAGAGAACTATGAAGTCTGTATAAAAATGTATCCATAAAAAGAAAAGCAAGGAGGGTTGTTCAGCAGGAGTAAAGGACAAGTCAGGCATGGAAAACGTTGTGGTGATACAAACAACAGTTATCACTCTGAACCAATGAGGGATATAAATAACTACTGTCGACACAGGTATGCCGTCCCATGCTTGTGTTGAGAGTGTAAAAGCAGAATATTATCAAGGTTGCGTCCCAACAGGCACCCTATATAGCGCAGTACCTTAAATGATATATCCTGCCTAGTCCTTACCTTACCCCTATACATATCTACCTTGATCAATACAGCACCCCTGCACATTGTAACTGACTGACCCTGTATGTACAGTGCTTTCAGAACGTATTCACACCCCTTGACTTTTTCCACATTTTGTTGTGTTACAACCTTATTGTCACTGGCATACACACATTACCACATAACGTCCACGTGGAAATATGTTTGTCAAACTTTTTACAAATAAAAAGCTGAAATGTCTTGAGTCAAGAAGTATTCCAGCCCGTTGAAATGGCAAGCCTAAATAAGTTTAGATGTAAAAATGTGCTTAACAATTCAGATAATAAATTGCATGGACTCACTCTGTGTGCAATAATAATGTTTAACATTATATCCCACACATACAATTATCTGTAATGTTCCACAGTCGAGCAGTGAATTTCAAACGCAGATTCAACCACAAAGACCAGGGAGGTTTTCCATCGCCTCGGAAAGAAGCGAACCCATTGCTAGATTGTTTTGTATTTAAAAAAAAAAAAATCTACCAGACATTGAATATCCCTTGGAGCATGGTTAGTTATTAATTACACTTTGGATGGTGTTTCAATACACCCAATCACTGCAAAGATACAGGCGTCCTTCCTAACTTAGTTGCCAGAGATGAAGGACACCGCTCAGGGATTTCACCATTAGGCCAATGGTGACCTTAAAACAATTACAGAGTTTAATGGCTGTGATAGGATAAAACTGAGGATGGATCAACAACATTGTAGTTACTCCACAATACTGACCTAATTGACAGAGTGAAAAGAAGGAAGCTTGTACAGAATACAAATATTCCAAAACATGCATCCTGTTTGCAACAAGGCACTAAAGTAATACTGCAAAAAATGTGTCAAAGCAATTCACTTTTTGTCCTGACAACAAAGTGTCATGTTTAGGGCAAATCCAAAACACCACATTACTGAGTACTCTCCATATTTTAAAGTATATTGGTGGCTGCATCGTTAAGGACTGGGGAGTTTTACAGAATAAAAATCCACGGAATGGCAAAATCCTAGAGGAAAACCTGGTTAAATCTGCTTTCCACCAGTCACTGGGAGATGAATTCACCTTTCAGCAACAATAACCTAAAACACAAGGCCAAATCTACGCTGGAGTTGCTTACCAAGAACACAGTGAATGTGCCTGAGTGGCCGAGTTACAGTTTTGACTTAAATCTACTTGAAAATCTATGGCAAGACCTGAAAATGGTTATCTATCAATGATCAACAACCAGCTTGAAGAATTTTGAAAATAACAAATGTTGCACAATCAGGGTGTGGAAAGCTCTTAGAGACTTACCCAGAAAGACTCACAGCTGTAATTGCTGCCAAAGGTGCTTCTACAAAGTGTTGACTCAGGGGTGTGAATACTTATGTTAATGACATATTTATTTATTTAATTTTCAATAAATTAGCAAAAATGTCAAGAGGGATATCACTTTTATTGCTCATAATACATCTGATTCCCTCCTCAGATTGGCATATTTATATAGCTATGCCTACTATAAAGGTATGAGACTGCAATCTGCCTCTGAGGTGAAATATACAGTTTTTTGTATTTCTCTCTTTGATATTGAAGGACAAATGGGTGGAGGATTGTGTCCCTGCCACACCCCCAGGCTCCAGGGCTGCAGCCTGCACCATGCCCTTTGTTAGTCTGGATGGAATACACTGTTTATTATAAAAATCCTCTCACAAGACAAAATGGTAGAGAGCAAAATGAGCAGGTCAGTGAGATCTGAAGAGCCATATGTTGGGGGGATGATGGGGGTTTGGATAATAGATTATGAGTGAAGATGAGGGGGAGAGTGTGTGTGGGAGTGAAGAGGGAGCTTTGAACTGATTGTCAATTCTACTGATTCAAACAGAAGAATTGCTAGCTCCTATGTTGTCTGGCTGCTTTGGAAATGTATGAACACTTGAAAAATTATCAACTCAAAATAGCCTCAGCAAACCTGCATCCCATAGACATAATTGTAAAATATAATAATATGCCATTTCGCTACAATAGAGCCATACTCTACCAACTGAGCTACACAGGAACACATGTATGTCATACTTCAACCTGACTTCAACGCATGGCAGTTAAGAGACTTGTAAAAATGGGCTGAGGCAGTAACACAGTAATGTACATCAGGGACATGGCTCTAATTTCATCTGGTTCCATTAAAAAATTAAACAGTAAATGACAAATGAAAACTGATTTCAAGTCTTAATCTTTTCTGCAAGGACGGATGAGGATGTCTGCCTTCATGATTCCACGCAGGATTGAGGAAAAAAATTGTCAAGTGCTAGTTTGATAGATCAATTTACGGTTGGCGCTAACGGTCTTGCTCTCCTTTTAATATGGTGCTATTTCATTCCTCTTTTTCAGTCTAACAGCAATCTATGGCACGCTTGATCTGCTTTTCATTTGATGTGTCATGACATTCTGCTTTAAATTCTGATGAGGGGGAGACCTCCTAGGCACCAGCGAAAAAGAGAGAGAGAGAAAGAGAGAGAGAGAAAGAGAGCATTATCAATTGCTATTATGTCAAACCATTTTAATGGTTATTATCAGACCATTAACATACGTTTTTTAAATTTCAGTATCCACATAGTAAATGTACTTGTTAAAGTCAACATGCTTTAAAGTGTTGTAATTCCTCAGAAATACTATTCTGGTAAAATATTCTTGTGGTAAAAATAAATGGTGGTATTTCCCTGAATTACAGGGAAAAAAGACAAATTATTTATTTGTGAGAACAAGCACATACTCCTTCCTAGCGTAGAGCAACAATGGAGAAACAATGTACTCATATGTCGTCCATAGGAAGACAATGGGGTTATTGGGCTACTCTGACGCTTGGTTCACCTTTGGGGAGGTTTCTGTTCACGTCCTAACCATCTCTCTTTGACTTCCTTCCCCTTTGTTAAACTGTGCAGCCTGGCCTGTTTTTCTCTTTCAACTACATTGCATGTTCTATGTTGTGTCATAAAGTGTGATAGAGTAAATCTCAAAGACCTAATTTGTGCGAGGGAATGTGCATCTTTGTCTGTTTTACACCACAAACAACATGTGTGCATAGCGATGCAATAAGGCTCGATAAACAGCTTTATTCATGAAAGACTGGAATCCCTGCTTTGACCCATAATTATTATCCAATAAGACATGCTGTGTGCCCATGTGTGTCCATGAACTGCTGAACAACCACCAAAACCCAAGTATTTAAGAAACCCAAAAAATGCTTTCTTGCTTGAGTTTAGAAAGGTGTGATAGACTGATACGGGCCGTTCTATTTCCTGAATCCAATTTGAAGATGAGAAGCTCCACTTAATTAAGACTTCAACATAGACCATTCAGATGACCAACCAGGTTCCAACCCAACTTGTAAAAAGAGGGAGGAAAGACTTTGAAACTACTCAAATACTGAACCACAGCAAATTTTCCAGTGTAAAAAAAGGTGTTGAGTCTGTCGACCCATATAGTGTAAAGCCTTATTCAAATATTTCCCAGAGTGCCTTGACAATCGAGTAAATTGAGTTACCACCCATGACTGTATTTGTTTGTGACAGAAACATCATTGTTGCATTCATCCATTTTTTTTGTACAATGGACTTCACCAAGTGGGATCCTATGTGAATATGTTATCATTAAAATATATATATATTTAACACCAACACTGAGATTATTTTACACCACTGAGTGTTAATTTAACTCTTGAATCAACACTAGAAATGTTACACTGAAAAATCAACACTAGTTAACACTGGCCAATTTTCTTTGGGCTATGAAAGGGACACATCTGCAGGCTTCCATACATTTCAAGAACCGTTTAGAATTCTGAAGAACTATAGATGCCATGTCAAGAACCCCACACTTAACTCAAAGGTTACGGTAACATACTGTACTTTAAAAAAAGTAACTTACAGGTAACTGGCTGCCAGTAAGCTATCTTAAACCTCTCTTGGATACGTGAGACGTTAGCGTCCCACCTCTTCAACAGCCAGTGAAACTGCTGGTCGCCAAATTCAAATACACATTATAAAAATTCAGAAAACAAAACATATTTTACATAGGTTTAAATATTAACTTCTTGTGAATCCAACCACGGTGTCAGATTTAAAAAATGCATTACGGCGAAAGCATACCTTACGATTATTTGAGAAAGTAGCCCAGCAGTCAAATCATTACAAACAGTAACCAGCCAAGTAGAAGAGTTACACAAGTCAGAAAGAGATAAAATGAATCCCTTACCTTTGATGATCTTCATATGGTTGCACTCAGCAGACATTCATTTACTCAATAAATGTTCCTTTTGTTCGATAAAGTCTCTTTATATCCAAAAACCTCCGTTTTGTTCGCACGTTTTCTTCAGTAATCCACAGGCTCAAACGCAGTCAAAACAGGCAGACAAAAAGTCCAAATTGTATCCGTAAAGTTCATAGAAACATGTCAAACGATGTTTATATTCAATCCTCAGGTTGTTTTTAGCCTAAATAATTGATAATATTTCAACCGGAAAATAACGTCGTCAATATAAGGTAAACAAGAAAGGCACTCTCTCGGTCGTGCGCATGAAAAAGCTCTGTGACACTTTAGGGTCCACTCATTCAGACTGCTCTTACTTCCTCATTTTTCAGAATACAGGCCTGAAACAATTTCTAAAGACTGTTGATATCTAGTGGAAGGCATAGGAACTGCAATTGGAGTCCTAAGTCAATGGATACTGTAATGCCATGAATAGAAAACTACAAAACCAACAAAAAAAACTACTTCCCGAATGGATTTTTCTCAGGTTTTCGCCTGCCAAGTCAGTTCTGTTATACTCAGACACTATTTTAACAGTTTTGGAATCTTTAGAGTGTTTTCTATCCAAATCTACCAGTTATATGCATATCACATCTTCTGGGCCCGAGAAGCAGGCAGTTTAATTTGGGCATGCTTTTCATCCAAAATTCCAAATGCTGCCCCCTACCATAGAGAAGTTAAAAACAACTGGATTTTTTTACTGTGTAATGTTATATTTGACATAGTGTAAGTGCTTGTCTGCAGCAGGGCCTTTTGCATATTTTTGGGTGGGGGACTCTTGAAAAATATTGTTATTGTTCATAACACACACACAGGAGCAGAAATATGTCATTACACTTTGAAACTGCTGTCATACTTTATTTGGCATTAAATCCTTATGAGACATTCCCACATTTTTGAAATAAATCACATCTATTTTTTATTTTTTTTAATCTCAATTCACACATATTAGAGACAACTTCAAGTCAATTTGCAAGTGAAAGTGTATTGGTTGAAATTAAGATGTTTAGCCAAGGGATTAACCAAAATAGTTCAGTGGATTTATCCAAATTATCAGCCAATAAATTAAATAATATGGCTAGTGTTTGCTCACTAGCTGCTGGCACTTTGTTGAATGGAATACCACGGGTGAATCATTGTTTTCATGCAAATTGGCTACCGATATTAGGAGTGTGACTTCTTAACCTAGAGCTAGTTTGGCAGGCAAAAAGCACATACTGCATTAATCAGATTGGATTTATTTTCAATTAAGTTGAATTAAAATCCTTTTTTTAAAGTAATTGTTTACTGTATATGTCTCAAGGAAGTTTTCCGTGTTGTTTTTGTGATTTTAGGTACTGCGGATACACAAAATGAGTTAATCATCAGGATGCGTATTTGCACTCAGGCACTGTTGAGGGGATTAGGGTTCTGGTTGCCATCCAAATATCAGCTTCAAAGCAGATTCTGAAACATACCGTAAATGGATGTCATTGTTTCTGACAAGATTGTTACTGTGTGTATTCTGACAACAATGGAGTCACTGTTGATAGACACACCAAACAAAGGAAACATAAAAACATTTCAAATCAAATCAAACTTTATTTGTCAGATGCGCCAAATACAACAAGTGTAGACTTTACCGTGAAATGCTTAACCAAGAGTGCAGTTTCCATCTACCATCAGAATTTCTTTGATAGAATTCTGTTATTAGCATTGAACATGTACACTGAGTAAACAAAACATGAAGAACCCCTGCTCTTTCCATGACAGACTGACCAGTTGAATCCAGGTGAAAGCTACGGTACCTTATTGATGTCACTTGTTAAATCCACCTCAATCAGTGTAGATTAAGGGGAGGAGACAGGATTAAAGAAGGATTTTTAAATCTTGAGACAACTGAGACATGGATTGGTTATGTGTGCCATTCAGAGGGTGAATGGGCAAGACAAAATATTTAAATGCCTTTGAAAGGGATATGGTAGTGTGTGCCAAACGCACAGGTTTGTGTCAAGAACTCCAACGCTGCTGGGTTTCACGCTCAACAATTTCCTGTGTGTATCAAAAAAAGTCCACCACCTGCGATGGGAAGCATTGCAGTCAACATGGGCCAGCATCCCTATGGAACGCTTTCACACTTTGTAGAGGCCACGTACAGCCGAATTGAGGATATTCTAAGGGCAAAAGGGGGTAGGGTGCAACTCAATATTATGACGGTGTCCCTAATGTTTGGTATACTCAAGTGTATATTTGGACACGGCAAATTCTCCAGTGTCTGGCTGACCTGGTTTTTACCAATCTGCCTGGAAGATTTGTACTGGAGTGGGTCTTTAAAAGACCACCTGCCAGAATTCGATTTTATGTTGGGCCTATAAGAACTAGAACACTAACTGGGCCTGCCTGTTGAAGTAGACCTGTGTAAAATGTACAACCTGCTTAATCGGAATGACTTTTGAATAAGTTTGTTTCGTTTTCAATTGTATGTTTGCTCACTTTGTTTGAAGTAAATCACTGGTTTACGTATCCTACTCCACCCTTCCACGAATGCACACAGACAGCACGAACGCAAGCGCCAGACTCTTGTGGCTGTCCTGAACGAGGGGGCGGTGGGGTGTCGTCGCGTCATATCACCCGCCTCGCTCCCATTGGCCGACACTACTCACCCGACACAGCTGTGATTGTTTTCTGCAGAGGAAGCCTGTCTCTGCTATGAGGTCTGCTGTTAGGAATGATATAGAAGCTTTTTCTCTCTCACCCAAACGATGATGTGACCAAACACGGTGATAACAGTCTGAGAGCAGCGAAACGCACAGCATTGTCGGATGAACAAAGTCGGGTCTCGCTCGATCAGCCAGTGTGAACGTCTGGAGATCAAGGTAAGAATAGATCAATTATATCTGCTTTGCTATTGTCAATTGATAGGCTAATCATAGTGAGATTGTGGCAAATCAGCTTGAGAAAAGCATGGGCTACAAAGGTCAGTCTGCTCTAGACATCAACAGTCTTGGATTAGATGCAATTTAATGAGGCATACCTGTGTTAGCTACAATCTAATAACGCATCTGTTGTTCTCCAGCGCCGAAGTGCCAAATGCCAAGACTAGAAGAACACTGCTGGAGACGCTCCTGTACATCGAGGGTGGAATCTAAGAATTATTATAGGGAAAACTGGGTCGCATCGAAGGCTGAAGAAATGATGTCAATTATCACATCAGTGCTTAGCAATGTATACGGATCGCTGCACAGTGTGCAAACAGCAAACTTAATCAGACGGGGTCTCGTCCTTTTCACCGTGGGAGTATTTCTTGCATTGGTGCTCAACTTGCTACAGGTTCAAAGAAATGTGACTTTGTTTCCCGAAGAGGTGATGGCAACTTTGTTTTCATCGGCGTGGTGGATTCCCCCTTGCTGCGGCACGGCAGCTGGTGAGTTGTTACTTTTCTAAAACCTATAGTTTATCATTCTGTTTGAATGAATGAGTTTGCTATGTAGGCCTACTTCTAATTTGGAGAAAGGAATGTGAATTGGGCTTTTAGGGGGGAGCTTGTGTGTTTCATGATGCCATTATTGGCTACCAACTATAACCTGGACTACATAATCATTTATAGTTTTTTTCCATCATTATCATTGTTATTATCTATTATGTAAGTGTTCTCGCAGCCACGAGGCCATATAATGATGAGTGTTTTGTCTGGAAAAAACATACAGTAGTATTTATATTGCCCTCCAATGCTCCAATAGGCTTCCCTAGAAACAGCCGGACAGAGAGTCATTAAGGGTGTGCTGTGTTTTCATTGGCTGCTTTCATAACGGGTGAGCTGTGGAGGCGGTCCATAATTGGCTGTTGCTTCGAACATGCCACTATCGAAAAAGAGAAACAAGTTAGTCGTGTGCACTGTGTAGTCAGAATTAAATACATTATTTTCACCACCAACCCGTCCATGTTCTTGAGAAGTAGGCTACAATGGTTCACACTGAAAATAAATACGAATGTAAAAAATGTTGGAGACAATTGATCCAACGTTTTTATTTCAGTGATAGACTACAATGTTCCAGCCTTATCTTTTATCAGTCGGTTGCAGACATGTTTGTGCAAGGACTGATAAGAGAGAAATAATCATGTGTGCCTGAAAGTGAAACTAGAAAGCAATCATGTTTGTTTCATTTCTGCCATTTTCTACCCCCAAATTGAAACTCAAAGAAATTCAAAATGTTCAAGCCCTTACAAATCAAACTGGCTCATGTTGTTTTATGTAGGCTATTCAGTGATGTACTAACTCAAATGTCCTTTCTGCAGCTGTTGTTGGCCTGCTATACCCCTGCATCGACAGCCATCTAGGAGAGCCCCACAAGTTCAAAAGGGAATGGGCCAGTGTCATGAGATGCATTGCAGTATTTGTTGGCATCAACCACGCCAGTGCTGTATCCTTTCTATAACAATGTCACAATGTGCACTCTCATGTTATCTCCAATCTAGAGACGGACTGGCACATATTCACACCAGTGATGTTTATCACGTCCAGAGCTTAAACAAGGATGTTGTGGACTAATTAATGTGTAATACATAGATGAGTAACATTCTGTGATTAGTTTGATATACACTCCTTTTTGGGGGCCATAAGCAAGATTTGGTCGGGAGGCCCCCCCACCTTGCAGGCAAAACGTTTTAATGCCCCCTCTTGGCAATGGATCTTGTTTATTTTTTTTGTGCACAAATGTATTTCCTGCAATTCTACACATTTTTCCATGGGGTGTATAGAATGTGTTGCAGTTTTAAAGGACATTTTCTGCAATTCTTCACATTTGGCCATTACGTATTCCATGTTCATATGATATCTGTGTGAGATGGACAACAACAAAAAAATCAATGGGGGCCCCTGGAGGTCAGGGCCCCTGAGCACATGCCCTGCATGCCCGGTCGTTAATTTGGTGATGATTAGGCCTACTGCAAGGTTTAGATAGCTGGCTAGACTACCTTACCTAGCAATTGAGAGACTGGCATAGCAAGTGGGAAACTGCTGATGCACCACCAAATTTTTATAAGTTGAGACCCAGATGGAGTTCCTTGTTTTAGGTCGAGGGCCCCCAAGCGACCTCTGGGCCAAACGCGCAGCATGTAGTCTGCGTATAGGAAGAGGCGGCACTGTACACTCCATTGTCGTTTTGCTACTTTTACGGCCTTGAAGGCAATTAATCTAGTGTCAGTGGGACAGTGGGTGGAAGTCCCAACTGCATTCCTGCTTGTTTTGACTCCTTGACATACTTTCTAGGTATGTATGGAACTTAGTTGCTTCAAAACATACACTGCTTGTGCCACCCACACTAACGCTTTGATGCAACAGTCAAACAAATACAATCTTTTTTTAAACATATTTTAAGGGATTTTTTTACTGAGAGAGGATCACAGATAGGGAGAGGTTGTGGGTCAAAGGGCAGTAAGCTCGATTGGAACCTATGCAAACAAATAGTCGTATTTTGCACTTAACTGCTCCATCTCACAGAAACTAGACTTTGCCAATAATGTCCAGCTGTCCCTGACCCTGGCTGCCCTGTCCCTGGGACTATGGTGGACGTTTGACCGCTCGAGGAGTGGCTTCGGCCTGGGCATTGGGACGGCATTCCTTGCCACCGTTATCACACAGCTGCTGGTCTACAACGGTGTATATCAGTAAGTCAAATCCCGCTTTTATTTTTCCATTTTACTCTAAGAGCCAATTTATGCTTGATCCGAAAATGTGGTCAGAGACTCTGTGTGGAGGGTGTGACGCAATTACGGAGCCACGCAGAGACCAAATTGAGCTCTGTGCTGCATCGCTGTGCACCTCCCAAATGTTGTAACAATGCAGAGGGCTCCGTATATACAGTTGAAGTCAGAAGTTTACATGCACCTTAGCCAAATACATTTAAACTCAGTTTCACAATTCCTGACATTTTAATCCTTGTAAAAATTCCCTGTTTTAGGTCAGTTAGGATCACCACTTTATTTTAAGAATGTGAAATGTCAGAATAATTGTAGAGAGAATGATTTAATTCAGCTTTTATTTCCTTCATCACATTCCCAGTGGGTCAGAAGTTTACATACACTCAATTAGTATTTGGTAGCATTGCCTTTAAATTGTTTAACTTAGGTCAAAGGTTTTGGGTAGCCTTCCACAAGCTTCCCACAATAAGTTGGGTGAATTTTGGCCCATTCCTCCTGACAGAGCTGGTGTAACTGAGTCAGGTTTGTAGGCCTCCTTGCTCGCACGCGCTTTTTCAGTTCTTCCCATAAATTTTCTATAGGATTGGGGTCAGGGCTTTATAATGGCCACTCCAATACCTTGACTTTGTTGTCCTTAAGCCATTTTGCCACAACTTTGGAAGTATGGTTGGGGTCATTGTCCATTTGGAAGACCCATTTGCGACCAAGCTTTAACTTCCTGACTGATGTCTTGAGCTGTTGCTTCAATATATCCACATCATTTTCCTCCCTCATGATGCCATCTATTTTGTGAAGTGCAGCAGTCCCTCCTGCAGCAAAGCACCCCCACAACATGATGCTGCCACCCCCGTGCTTCACGGTTGGGATGGTGTTCCTCGGCTTACAAGCCTCCCCCTTTTTCCTCCAAACATAACGTTGGTCATTATGGCCAAACAGTTCTATTTTTGTTTCATCAGACCAGAGGAAATTTCTCCAAAAAGTACAATCTTTGTCCCCATGTGCAGTTGCAAACGGTAGTCTGGCTTTTTTATGGAGGTTTTGGAGCAGTTGATTCTTCCTTGCTGGGCGGCCTTTCAGGTTATGTCGATATAGGACTCGTTTTACTCTGGATATAGATACTTTTGTACCTGTTTCCTCCAGCATCTTCACAAGGTCCTTTGCTGTTCTGGGATTGATTTGCACTTCTCGCACCAAAGTACGTTCATCTCTAGGAGACAGAACGCGTCTCCTCCCTGAGTGGTATGATGGCTGTGTGGTCCCATGGTGTTTATTCTTGCATACTATTTTTTTGTACAGATGAACGTGGTACCTTCAGGCATCTGGAAATTGCTCCCAAGGATGAACCAGACTTGTGGATGTCTACAATTTCTTTTCTGAGGTCTTGACTGATTTCTTTAGATTTTCCCATGATGTTAAGCAAAGAGGCACTGAGTTTGAAGGTAGGCCTTGAAATACATCCACAGGTACACCTCCAATTGACTCAGGCTAATTGACATCATTTATCAGAAGCTTCTAAAGCCATGACATCATTTTCTGGAATTTTCCACGCTGTTTAAAGGCACAGTCAACTTCGTGTATGTAAACTTCTGACCCACTGGAATTGTGATACAGAGAATTATAAGTGAAATAATCTGTCTGTAAACAATTGTTGGAAAAATGTACTTGTGTCATGCACAAAGTAGATGTCCTAACCGACTTCCAAAACTATAGTTTGTTTACAAGAAATTTGTGGAGTGGTTGAAAAACGAGTTTTAATGACTCCAACCTAAGTTTGTAAACTTCTGACTTCAACTGTAGCTCCTCATTGAAATGATTGGTTAATGGTAGGTGGGGGGGCGAAAGGTCCTGTATATAAACACGGAAACCCACTTCCTTGACAATTTCCTTCACAACAGCTCTGCGAAGCGCAGTAAGTTTGAATGTTCTGACTTCTGCAGAGGCCGTATCACCGTAAATGCTGCACGGCCAATGCAGACATCAGATTGACAATGCAGCACGAACTGTCAAAAATGCATGGATAGGATATTTTGGTGAGATAATAATAATAAATGCCGTTTAGGAGACTCTCTTATTCAAAGAATACATTTTTCATATGGGTGGCACCAATAGGGAATGAACCCATATTCCCGACGTTGCAAGTGCCATGCTCTACCAACTGAGCTACACAGGACCATATTATTATGTTATTATACAACGGGTGGGTCTAATCCTGAATGCTGATTGATTAAAACCGCATTCCAGCCGGTGTCTATTCCACAAGTTGCCACAGGCATTTTAATGTCATAGATTTAGCCGATTTACTCTGTTCCATCTGACTGCGAAATCCATTGTCTCATCAGCCCAGCCAGGCAATTTATAAACTTGATCTCCACTATAAAATGCATCAAGACATTATCTCACATTTCTATTAGACTAACATTTAGTTTTCAACAGCGGAGATTTGTATAAACCTTGCTGTCTGTCTTCCTGACATTTGCAACATTGTTTCAATATTTAAATTCGATCTCCTGCTGACCTATAGTAATGAACGTGTCAGGATGAGACAGGCAGAGTCAATCATGAATCAGCTGGCATCATTTTTATGGATATATACAGAAAATGTCAATTGACACATCTAATTTGCAGTCTTTCCAGCTTTAGTTTGAAGTGATTGTGTTACTATGACTGTGTTGTTGGCTAGCTCCTCTGAACAACATTGTCCTGACGAGTGAGCACATTTTCTATGCCAGGTGAAATCGCGCCTCATTGGCTCATTTTTATGGACGTATCCAAAAAAATTCACTAGAAAACAGCTTATGCAAATGCAGCTACTTTGCTGTTATTCTGTCAGCACTTTTTGACTTGACTGTAAGTTAGCCGTAGTTGGCTAGGTAGCAAGCAAGGCATAAGAACGTTGCCAGCCAGTATGGCAATGGAACATTTAGAACGAACGACTGGGTCGCGTCCATAGATACAGAACAGCAACCTTAGATTTGTGTCGGGACTATATCTTGTGGAAGGATTAAATAGTATGAATAAATTAATCAAAATATGTCAATCATTATTTGAATATGTTGGTAACCCGTTGTATAAAAGTGATAATACCCTCAAAGCCAGTATTTGGAGGATATTGGCACGGTTTGCAACAACACCTACCTTTTCGTGGACATTATGGTATCATTACTTACCTTAAGGTTTGAGAATGGCCAGTGAATCAAATGAGGTGTCTTTTTAAGAAAAGATGTATATCTCCTTTGTGAATTACGTATTTAAGTATATTTTCTGGAACTGGTCCCAGTCACCTGATTCCATCAAAGAGGATCTGACAGATGAAATGAAAGCAATTATTTTGGAGTCCCCCGTGCCTCTACGCCCAATTATTGGCCCTCCTACCTGCCTCTGTGGAACCTCTTCAGAAATGTCCTGGGAAGGAGGAGCACTCTGTTGCTTCAGTGAGGGACTTACAAAGAGCTGAGTTCAAAAGGGCCTCCGCAGCTTCTGTTGAGTAAAGGGAAGAGAGAGAGAGATGAGATGGAGAGGCAAGATGATTTTATATTTTTACCAAACTTGAATAATGCTGCTTTTCCCCCTTCCCGAGATCTGTGTTTAACTTGCCATTCCTGTTTTAGGACTCGACGTGTCTTATTTAAGGCTAAATTTGACTAATGGGGCAGATATTTCATTTACTCCTATGTTTTTTTCCTCCCTCTCTTGTAGATACACGTATCCAGACTTTTTGTATGTGCGCTCTTGGCTTCCATGCATATTCTTCTCGGGAGGAGTGACTGTAGGAAACATAGGACGCCAGCTAGCCATGGTAAGTCCTGCCCCCTCTTTTCTTAGTCAAATTCTTCTGGATTGTAAGCACGTTAACACATTGACATGTTTATGTGGTACAAACTTTTGTGAGAGAAAAGGCCTGACACCACAGTGTCGGCTATAATGCCTCTATCAGGTGTACGCCCGAAGTCTGCCCTTATTCTGTGTAGAATTCTTCACGGTCATGTCCGTTATTCAGTTTGACTCGATTTAAAAAGTGTGAAAACAGATTGAGCAGGTTGTTTTGTTTTTCACAGTAGCGAGCCAGTCCTAGAGCCAGTCCTAGAGCCAAATGTGTATCAAAGGGTCATTTGCAGCTTGTTGTGTTTGTTTGATGGGGTTTGAAATGTTGGCAGTTGGCACGAGCCCTTGCTTGCTCTTCCTTTCGTTTTTTTCTCACTCTTGATTGCGCTCTCTCTCTCTCTCTCTGTGAGATGAATTAAGACTGTTTAACTTTCATTCAGTCTTTTCAAACTTGCGTCTTCATGTCTCTCGATAAACCAGCGATTGAACTGTTGAGACGCTGACTAATACTTTTTGATATGACACACAAAATAAAATAAAAATGGCTCCACCCAGCTTTTTGTGCTTCCGAAAGTTTGAAATGGCTGAAATATTGTCTTAATAAATAACATTATTGAAAGTGCTAAAAGCAATGTGCTGTTCCTTTAGTCCTTCATCAGTAGCCTATAACTGTTTATGGAGCCAGTTATACTGTATATAACTGGTTGTATAAGGCCAAATAAATTAACTGAACAGAGCCCCTGTTCTAAGTTTTGGGATGTATGTTCCACATATGCTTAGCACGTGAGTGAGTGCTCTGACGGGATGTTCTAAATCGAGAGGAACGGGGAAGTGAGAGGGAGCACTTTTTCTTCCAGACTGTATACAGTTAAGGGAGCCCTAGAGGACGGAATATCACATTTTTACTACAACCCCAACGTAGGAGAATCTTCTCACAGCTATGCCTATACATAGGACCCCATGATCCACTTTAGAATAGTCCTATAGTCTACAGTAAAGGACTCAGAACTGAGCCTTAGGTAAAAGTCATCAATAATGTTCTAATCTAATCCCCATTGTGGATGATACACTGAGTGTACAAAACGGAACGCCCGGATTGCAAGGACCCATAACAAGGAAAGGTTGAAGGGCAGCACCATGGGAGTTAGTCGTAACAGTATGTCTGTGTCCCAAATGGCACCCTGATCAAAAGTAGGGTGTAGGGTGCCCTTTGGGACGCAGACATCACCACTATACCTCCTATATTTTCCAAGATAGAATAAAACGGCATTTTAGTGGTCAAAATTCAGAATAAAATAGCATCTACACTGAGTGGACAAAACATTAGGAACATGCTCTTTCCGTGACAGACTGACCATGATCCCTTATTGATGTCACCTGTTAAATCCACTTAAATCAGTGTAGTTGAAGGGGAGGAGACCAGTTAAAGAAGGATTTTTAAGCCTTGACAATTGAGACATGGATTGTGTATGTGTGCCATTCAGACAGTGAATGGGCAACATAACATATTTAAGTGCTTTTGAATGGGATATGGTAGTAGGTGCCAGGCGCACAAGTTTGAGTGTGTTAAGAACTGCAACGCTGCTGGGTTTTTCACGCTCAACAGTTTCCTGTGTGTGTCAAGAATAGACCACCACCCAAAAGACATCCAGCCAACTTGACACAACTGTGGGAAGCATTGGAGTCAACATGGGCCAGCATCCCTGTGGAATGCTTTCGACACCTTGTAGGGGCCATGCCACAACGAATTGAGGCTGTTCTGAGGGCAAAAGGTGGTGCAACTCAATATTAGGAAGGTGTTCCTAATGGTTTTGTGCACTCAGTGTACAATTAGGCAATAAGGTGTGGAATATGGCCAATATACAGGCAACGCAGATTACCTGGATACAGCCCTTAGCAATGGTATATTGGTCTTATACCACAAACCCCAGAGGTGCCTTATTGCTATTATGAACTGCTTACCGACATAATTAGAACAGTAAATTGTTTTGTTTTGTCATACCCCTGGTATACGGTCTGATATACCATGACTTTCAGCCAATCAGTATTCAGGGCTCGAACCACCTGGCTTATAATATATGCCATTTAGAAGACGCTTTTATTGATTGAGACATTGTACATGATATTTGAACATGGGGTTTCCCCTCTCTCCCTTCAGGGTGGTGTCGAGAAACTGCACAACGACTGAACAGAGATCAGCTGAAGAGGAGCGAGAAGAACGGCAACCAATACGGAGAACCAGCATAATGGAACCAAGTCCGACATCATGGGGAGAGACATTTCAGTTTGAAAGAAAACAGACTCTCTTATTTTTTTTGACTACTTTTCTGTGCATTATAACAAAGAGCTAGCCAGAATCTCCTTTACCTAATGTGCCATGACTTCTGCACCTCTTGGTGGCCAAAATACCTTTCCCCATCCCTGTTCGGGTCCAGATAGCATGAGGTTATAAGTTAGCCACTAGGCTATCCGTGTTAGGGTCCAAATAGCATTAGGCTAGCTTCTAGCCACTAGCTCCTCACTCACTATGGCAGGACAGTATTTTACCTTCCAGTTCTTCGAAATGAAAAGTGAACTGGTTTCAGAGTGAACTATTTGCTTTTTGCTGGTGTGTGAGTGCACGCGTGCGTGTGGATGTGTGGAGGTCTTAACAGAACACGTGCGTGTGGAGGTCTTAACAGAAAAGACGAGGAAAAAAGGTGGAAATGTTTGCTTTTTTGTTATGCCCGAGTACAAAATTATCATAAAAGGGAAATGTTTCAGAGCTGTGCAAAAATGTCTGACGCGACCAGCAGTATGTCACTGATGACATGTATTGTATGTTCCCAATATTGTATGTAATTCACCAAAATAAGTATTTATCTGAGAAATTAGAATGCCAACACCTATAACTCCCAAACCAAATACATGAGATCGCAAATGATGTGACCATGTTTTGAACGAATATACTATGATGCTACAATAAGTTAGCATATTCATAGTTGCAGTAAAATAAGTAATGATAAAAAAAGGCACCTGAATATGATCTGGTGTGAAAGCTCACCTTTTGGCTGACTTCCTGGACATGGTGTGCCACCTGGACTTGACCTATGAACCCTCAAATTAGTATATGAATGGTTGATTTTCCATTTAAAGTTTTCCAGGCCAGGCATTAAAGTTTGGGAACATACATTAAGAGAAGGAGAGAGACAGGACATTTTTATTACGGCCTAGAGGATTTGCAATCTGTGATTGCCTTTGTATTATACAATTGAGTGCTTTTGTCACTACCATACCAGTTCAGTTGTATTACTTGTATATAATTATATATCGCTTACATGTATAATCTCTTCCCTTTATAATCACAGGTATTACCACACTATACCTATTTAGTTCGATTAGTTGGGGGTCTAGAGGAATAAAAGTGCAATCACATATATACCTGAGCCGATTACTCTTCCGTATTTATTATTTCTGTAAATGGTTAAGAGGTGAAACTCTGGAATTATATGCAGTGTGGATATAGAAAATTAGCAGAAAATTAGCAATAACAGCAGTGTTTGTAAAAAAAGAAATAAAAAGTGTCAGAGATTACTTGCCTTCTTAGACTGTATACCAATGACTATTCTCACCGTGAGGAGAATACAAAAAAACATTGTGTCAAACCGTTTGTAAAATCTCGTAGTAGTTCAACATTTGTAAATGGGAAGACGGATGTATTTATTATTTAAAACATTTGGTGGCGTATAGATCGCAAAGTGGTTGCTTGGTACACCTGGTTCGGTTTGAATCTGCTCAAATTCAGGCGTTTGTCCCAGATGACACCCTATTCCCTATTGGTGGGTTAACTGACAACGTCACAAAAATGACGTGGGCACTTCCATGGGGCAGAAGTCAGCGTGTTGTTTTGATTTTGGATGACCAGATTGCTAGCGCAAATGACAAACTGCCATGTGGGGAATCGTAAGTGGCTCGTTTCAGCTCTTTTTATATTGTTCTTTAATACGTGTTTTGATTGATTTCATGTCAGTGCTAATATGGCCAAAATATACTAGCTAGCTAACCAACAACTGTAACGGTGTACTTCAGAGACGACAAGTGCTCATTGTGCAAATATATTTCTGTTTTCAATAAACATTGTAGAAGAAATATAGTTTACATGTTGTCAACAACATAAGCCAACCCAATCTGCTTTGCCCCATAGTTGCGCACTCGTCGGTTTTGTTGCTAAACAAACAACCCGTCTATGTAGTGCACTATTGAACAGCGCCCTTATGGCCCTGGTCAAAAGTAGTGCACTATATAGGGAATAAGGTTCCATTTGGCAAGCAGTCCAGGTGTGCTGCTGGGAGAAAAGATAGCTTTATTATTGGGGTGGTTGAAGCACCTATTATTTCAATATGTAGAGAGTGTGAGTGAGTGTGTGTGTTTCTTTTATGTCAGCTGTGTATAATTTGTATTACCTTGAATCCAAGTGGAAAAATAAAAAGATACTCCTAGTGATGTGTGTGCTTCTACTTTGTTGCGCCCACATATCTTAGCGGAAGGAAACTAGACAGATACAATATGTTTTGTGTGCACTAATCTTTTGAGCCCAATGCATGCAGTATTTGTATGAGAGTTTACCCCTTTGGTAACGTTACCATCGGAAAATGTAATTGATACAGACAAGGTATGCAAATGTGACATTTTTTTTTTTAAACGTACTAATATTGAGTTGCACCCCCTTTTTGCCCTCAGAACAGCCTCAATTCGTCGGGGCATGGGCCCTACAAGGTGTTGAAAGCGTCCTACAGGGATGCTGGCCCATGTTGACTCCAATGCTTCCCACAGTTGTGTCAAGCTGGCTGGATGTCCTATGGGTGGTGGACCATTCTTGATACACACAGGAAACTGTTGAGTGTTCAAAACCCAGCAGTGTTGCAGTTCTTCATACACTCAAACCGGTGCGTCTGGCCCTACTGCCATAACCCCTTCAAAGGCACTTAAATATTTTGTGTTGCCCATTCACCGTCTGAATGGCACACATACACAATCCATGTCTCAATTGTCAAGGCTTGAAAATCCTTCTTTAACCTGTCCCCTCCCCTTCGTCTACTCTGACTTAACAGGTGACATCAATAAGGGATCATAGCTTTCACCTGGATTCACAGACCACTAATAAGTCCGGGATCCTTGGGACATCCCTACCTCATTGAAGTTGAAATGTAAAATGGTAAAGGTTAAGGTTAGAGTAAGGGTAGGTGTTAAGGTAAGTGTTCAGATTTAAGCTAATGCTTAAGTATAATAAGAGTTGCTGAGAAACATAGTGAGTCATCTCTCTCTGGTTGTACAAGGACAATAAGTGTTATCGGGAGAAACTATTGTATGGTTAGATTATAATAATCACAAAGTGCAGTATTATAGAGGAAGAGGAATACTTTGTCTGTTTTCATTCAGAGAATGGATTTTTTCTCTTCCATTTTAATGCTCACTGCCCTAATTCTCACTTGACCTGGCGTTGAACTCCACATATGTGTACAAGACTGGATGACAACAAGAATTCCTGCCACTTAATTACTGTGTCAAGATGACCTCTACAGCAATGGTTTTCGAATGTGCTGCTCTATTGGAAGCTTGGTTAGCCCGGCTTGTTATTGTTGCGTCTACGGCAGGGGAAGCTGAATAGAGCAAGACAGTATTTTGTCTGAGGCCCTGTCAGTCTCAACTCTCATTATAATGTACTCTGCTTTTTTCCCCTTTTCTTCCACCCCCCTATCAACCCTCCCAAACCCGCCGCCCTTCCTGAACCTACAGTATATACACTTGCCTGTCACTAGGATCACTATCATAAGGGGGAACACCCTCTCCCCCTCCTGACACGCCTTTCTGGAGAGCAGTCTTCTATTTATACCTAGCAGGGGACTGACAGTTAACCTTTTGCACTGGGGACATTTCTGGGAATGAGTCCAATTTTCGGTCTGAATTCGGCCCTCGTTCTGAGAGCGTCGGGTCTCTCCCAACAGGGCAGCGATCTAGCGCCACGGCTACGCTCCCCCTCTTATTAATGTCTCCTCTTCCACTCAGGCAGAATAATTGGCGACGCCTCAACCCCTTTCATTTCCACCCAGAGCTGACTGAAGGACTCCATTAGACAACTGCTCTCTGCCAACACAAATCTCTCTCGCTCTCCTCTTCCTACAGTGGCTTGCGAAAGTATTCACCCCCCTTGGCATTTTTCCTATTTTGTTGCCTTACAACCTGGAATTAAAATTGATTTTTTTGGGGGGGGGGTTGTATCATTTGATTTACACTTTGAAGATGCAAAAAAATATATATTGTGAAACAAACAAGAAATAAGACCAAAAAAAATAAACTATTCACCCCCCAAAGTCAATACTTTGTAGAGCCACCTTTTGCAACAATTACAGCTGCAAGTCTCTTGGGGTATGTCTCTATAAGCTTGGCACATCTAGCCACTGGGATTTTTGCCCATCCTTCAAGGCAAAACTGCTCCAGCTCCTTCCAAGTTGGATGGGTTCCGCTGGTGTATAGCAATCTTTAAGTCATACCACAGATTCTCAATTGGATTGAGGTCTGGGCTTTGACTAGGCCATTCCAAGACATTTAAATGTTTCCCCTTAAATCACTCGAGTGTTGCTTTAGCAGTGTGCTTAGGGTCATTGTCCTGCTGGAAGGTGAACCTCCATCCCAGTCTCAAATCTCTGGAAGACTGAAACAGGTTTCCCTCAAGAATTTTCCTGTATTTAGCGCCATCCATCATTCCTTCATTTCTGACCAGTTTCCCAGTCCCTGCCAATGAAAAACATCCCCACAGCATGATGCTGCCACCACCATGCTTCACTGTGGGGATGGTGTTCTCGGGGTGATGAGAGGTGTCGGGTTTGCGCCAGACATAGTGTTTACCTTGATGGCCAAAAAGCTACATTTTAGTCTCATCTGACCAGAGTACCTTCCATATGTTTGGGGAGTCTCCCACATGCCTTTTGGCAAACACCAAACGTGTTTGCTTATTTCTTTCTTTTAGCAATGGCTTTTTTCTGGCCACTCTTCTGTAAAGCCCAGCTCTGTGGAGTGTACGGCTTAAAGTGGTCCGATGGACAGATACTCCAATCTCAGCTGTGGAGCGTTGCAGCTCCTTCAGGGTTATCTTTGGTCTCTTTGTTGCCTCTCTGATTAATGCCCTCCTTGCCTGGTCTGTGAGTTTTGGTGGGTGGCCCTCTCTTGGCAGGTTTGTTGTGGTGCCATATTCTTTCCATTTTTTAATAATGGATTTAATGGTGCTCCATGGGATGTTCAAAGTTTCAGATATTTTTTTATAACCCAACCCTGATCTGCACTTCTCCACAACTTTGTCCCTGACCTGTTTAGAGAGCTTCTTGGTTTTCATGGTGCCGCTTGCTTGGTGGTGCCCCTTGCTTAGTGATGTTGCAGACTCTGGGGCCTTTCAGAACAGGTATATATATACTGGGATCATGTGACACTTAAATTGCATGCAGGTGGACTTTATTTAACAAATTATGTGACTTCTGAAGGTAATTGGTTGCACCAAATCTTATTTAGGGGCTTCATAGCAAGGGGGGTGAATACATATGCACGCACCACTTTTCAGTTTTTTATTTAGTATAATTTTTTGAAACATGTTATTTCTTTTCATTTCACTTCACTTCACCAATTTGGACTATTTTGTGTATGTCCATTACATGAAATCCAAATAAAAATCCATTTAAACTACAAGTTGTAATGCAACAAAATAGGAAAAACGCCATGGGGGATGAATACTTTTGCAAGGCACTGTATCTATTTCCTCTGCCTCACTCTCTCCCCCATGTGACCTACTTGTTGTGTGTATGTATTGACATGCATGTGTAACTGAAAGATGTGCACACACACACACTACATGTTAAGTGTATGTAAATTGTAAAGTACTTTGTCTGTAATGTCTTTTTCGTTATATGTCGGACCCCAGTAAGACTAGCTGTCGCCATTGGCGCCGGGTGCTGGGGGATCCTAATAAATCAAATCCAAATCTCTCCTCTGCCTCACGTCCGCTCATACATAAAGGAGTTAGAAAACAACACCGGTCCTGACGCAGTGCCCCGAGGGCCAACTTGCCCCGATACCTGACAGTTGGCCTATACATATTACGGTACCTTATTATGCTCCATCTACCTCAGGTGGGGGTCAAAAGCCTATCGTATGTCATCTCAATCTTCTCTGGGGGAGGCCTTAATGTTGTAATGATTGTGTACCTGATTATGTACAGTGAACATGAGTCATCATTTCTCAGTTATAGCCAACTCCCGATGAATGCACGTTGGCAAGATGCACAGTCCAAATTTCAACAACAACAAAAAATTCACTGGCCCTGCAGGCATTCATGACACCGCCAAGCCATCACATAAGGAACACCAGACATTACAAACAAAATAACTGGTGGTGGTAACAGAGGAAAAAGAATAGGCTATAAAATGTCAACCGTCTGACTGAAACATACAAGGGTGCCCGTCCCAAATGGCACCCTATTCCCGATTTAGTGCACTACTTTTGACCAGGGCCTCTGGTCAAAAGAAGTGCACTATGCAGGCTATGGGGTGCCATTTTGGGACTCAGCCACGGTCTTCTCTACAGGACAGATTCTCCACAGGGGCAGTCGTCTGCTGAGAGACGTGGCGAAGCTCCAGCGCTGCCTATTTGATCTGAAATCCAGACAGCATCCCTAGACAGTCCGGGAAGGGTTAGTGAAGTCATTATACACTGCTCAAAAAAATAAAGGGAACACTTAAACAACACAATGTAACTCCAAGTCAATCACACTTCTGTGAAATCAAACTGTCCACTTAGGAAGCAACACTGATTGACAATAAATTTCACATGCTGTTGTGCAAATGGAATAGACAAAAGGTGGAAATTATAGGCAATTAGCAAGACGCCCCCAATAAAGGAGTGGTTCTGCAGGTGGTGACCACAGACCACTTCTCAGTTCCTATGCTTCCTGGCTGATGTTTAAGTCACTTTTGAATGCTGGCGGTGCTTTCACTCTAGTGGTAGCATGAGACGAAGTCTACAACCCACACAAGTGGCTCAGGTAGTGCAGCTCATCCAGGATGGCACATCAATGCGAGCTGTGGCAAGAAGGTTTGCTGTGTCTGTCAGCGTAGTGTCCAGAGCATGGAGGCGCTACCAGGAGACAGGCCAGTACATCAGGGGACGTGGAGGAGGCCGTAGGAGGGCAACAACCCAGCAGCAGGACCGCTACCTCCGCCTTTGTGCAAGGAGGAGCACTGCCAGAGCCCTGCAAAATGACCTCCAGCAGGCCACAAATGTGCATGTGTCTGCTCAAACGGTCAGAAACAGACTCCATGAGGGTGGTATGAGGGCCCAACGTCCACAGGTGGGGGTTGTGCTTACAGCCCAACACCGTGCAGGACGTTTGGCATTTGCCAGAGAACACCAAGATTGGCAAATTCGCCACTGGCGCCCTGTGCTCTTCACAGATGAAAGCAGGTTCACACTGAGCACGTGACAGAGTCTGGAGACGCCGTGGAGAACGTTCTGCTGCCTGCAACATCCTCCAGCATGACCGGTTTGGCGGTGGGTCAGTCATGGTGTGGGGTGACATTTCTTTGTGGGGCCGCAGAGCCCTCCATGTGCTCGCCAGAGGTAGCCTGACTGCCATTAGGTACCGAGATGAGATCCTCAGACCCCTTGTGAGACCATATGCTGACACATGCACATTTGTGGCCTGCCGGAGGTCATTTTGCAGGGCTCTGGCAGTGCTCCTCCTTGCACAAAGGCTGAGGTAACGGTCCTGCTGCTGGGTTGTTGCCCTCCTACGGCCTCCTCGACGTCATTTGCACAACAGCATGTGAAATTTATTGTCAATCAGTGTTGCTTCCTAAGTGGACAGTTTGATTTCACAGAAGTGTGATTGACTTGGAGTTACATTGTGTTGTTTAAGTGTTCCCTTTATTTTTTTGAGCAGTGTATGTACCCCTCATCAACATGAAACTGGCACATACCCACCCCACAGCCATATGTAATTCAACTGGGTGACTGGATAGATCAACACACTACACCATAAAGGATATTTTATTTACGGCTGTTAGCAGGTAAAACCACCAGGAAGACCTTTGGGATGTTATTTTGACTTGGGACACATTGGGTTAACTTTCATGCCAGTAGATGTTATATGTTATGCAAAGCAGAAAGATTTTATGATTTTAAGATGTTTTAACAGCAAATCAGAAAAATCCTATACGTTCTATTATGGAGATTCTGAAGAGACATTTTTAGAATGTAGCCTATAGTATCATTTGTGGTGCAGCTGATGCTCTTTGTGTGTGTGTGTGTGTGTGTGTGTGTGTGTGTGTGTGTGTGTGTGTGTGTGTGTGTGTGTGTGTGTGTGTGTGTGTGTGTGTGTGTGTGTGTTTCTCAGAGCACACTGGAGTGGCTGTGCCCCCTCACCTGGAGTTGACTCAGCGGGGGTGGAACCTGGCAGTGGGGCCTGTCCTGTCTCCCCCTTAACTGTCAGCCAGCTAAGCCGGTGATACACATATAACTCTCCCAGGCCCTATCATATACACTGACGTGCACCAGCTTTGATGTTCTCCTCAGTGCTCCCTCTCTCTCTGGGAGCGCTAAGTGCTTCTAACTGAACTGGTCCCGCTAGATGGGAGTTTTTCTCCAAATTACTTTTTGGATGTTTTCAAATTAAAGGCATGTATTAGTGGCCTACATTTCAAAGATGGAGATGAAGACATTTCTCCTTCTGCTCTGAGAAAATTACAAACATATGGGGGCATGTGTGAGAGAGAGATTGAAGAGAGATGGAGAGAGAGAGAGCAATATATGAGAGAGAGAGAGATATGGAAGAGAGATGGAGAGAGAGTGATATATGGGAGAGAGAGAGATGGGAGAGTGATATATGAGAGAGAGAGATATGGGAGAGAGATGGAGAGAGAGTGATATATGGGAGAGAGAGAGAGAGAGAGAGATGAGAGAGAATATTGGCCTATGTGCCCTAAATTTCCTGACTATCGATTATATGAGACCAGACCAAACATTATGATATAAAAGGACAAAACCTGAGAACAGGACAACAAGGCAAGATGCAATAACAATTCAGTGTTGATTGCTTTTGTAACCACCAGATGACAGTATTTATCCTCAGTTTGTCTGGACATCATTGACTTGACAGCTGTGGACCCCTAGTGGTAAGGCTGACAATATCAACCACTGTCTTGGCTGGAGACAGGACAAGGAGTCAACTGTCAACAAATAGTTGTTGGGATGATTACAACTTGGACAAGAATGACTGACTTGTTTCTTAACCAAATGCACACACACGCAAAGATATTGGACATCTGTTCAAATTAAGAGAACATAGACATATACTATTGAATCACACAAACAGATGAAGTGGACTGCAGAAGGAAAGGGCAATAGGATTCCATCCTATCCCAGAGCAGCATACTTGACAACCAAGGTTAGTCATTTAGCAGTGTGTACTAACGAAACTAGCCTGATAGACTCAGGAAATGTAAATATCTAGCCGTGATCCGTGTGTATATGTTATCATCTGAAAGACAGATTGATTGGTTGACAAGTATTTGGGAATTGAATTGGAACCTGATTTGGATGAACGAATGAAAAGATAGACAGTGTCCTGATATTTCAGTTTCTCTAACTGGTATTATTCCTATACATGTGTGCGTGTGCGTGTGTGTTTGTGTGAACTGCCAGCAGCCCATTTTCAGTCAGTGAGTACACATGCAGTGGCATACAAAGTCATACTAAAAAGCACAGCTTGACAGAAAACACCACTAATGGCTCCAGGGAACTCCAGTTTTTACAATTAACTGTCACAATTCAAGAGGAATACAAATGCATTCAAGGGAACACCCAAACAGTGCCTGCGTCCCCAACAGCAACCTATTCCTATTTAATGCACTACTTTTGACTAAAGCCCCTTAGAGATATAAGGAAAAGGATGCCATTTGGGACAGTCGGTGAGTCACACACATCTCAAAAAGGTCAAATGTAAGAATTTGAAAAACAGCAAATGTCCTCGTCTCTGTCTTTTAATAAAACAGCATGGTGGGCCGTTCAGGTCTACTGAGTCTACATTACACTAGATCTACACTATATATATACAAAAGTATGTGGATACTCCTTCAAATTCGGCTATTTCAGCCACACTCATTGCTGACAGGGGTATAAATTGAGAATACAGCCATGCAATCTCCATAGACAAACATTGGCAGTAGAATGGCCTTACCAAAGAGCTAAGTGACTTTCTTTCAATGTGACAGCATCATAGGATGCCACCTTTCCAACAAGTCAGTTCATCCTCGATTGCAACACTCACTACCGAGTTCCAAACTGCCTCTGAAAGCAACAACAGAACAATAACTGTTCGTCGGGAGCTTTATTAAATGGGTTTCCATGGCCGAGCAGCTGCACACAAGCCTAAGATCACCATGCGCAATGCCAAGCGTCGGCGTAAAGCTCGCCGCCATTGGACTCTGGAGCAGTGGAAACGTATTCTCTGGAGTGATGAATCACGCTTCACCATCTTGCAGTCCATCGGACGAATCTGGATTTGGCTGATGCCAGGATGAAGGTACCTGCCCCAATGCATAGTGCCAACTGTAAAGTTTGGTGGAGGAGGAATAATGGTCTGGGGCTGTTTTTCATGGTTCGGTCTAGGCCCCTTAGTTCCAGTGAAGGGAAATCTTAACGCTACAGCATACAATGACATTCTAGACGATTTTGTGCTTCCAACTTTGTGGCAACAGTTTGGGGAAGGCTCTTTCCTGTTTCAGCATGACAATGCCCACATGCACAAAGCAAGGACCATACAGAAATGGTTTGTCGAGATTGGTGTGGAAGAACTTGACTGACCTGCACAGGGCCCAAACCTCCACCCCATCGAACACCTTTGGGATGAATTAGAACGCTGACTGTGAGCCAGGCCTATCGCCCAACATCAGTGTCTGACCTCACTAATGCTCTTGTGGCTGAATTAAATAAAGTCCCCGGAGCAATGTTCCAACATCTAGTGGAAAGCCTTCCCAGAGGAGTGGAGGCTGTTATAGCAGCAAAGGGGGGACCAACTCCATCTTAATGCCCATGAATTTGGAGTGAGATATTTGAGCAGGTGTCCAAATACTTTTGGTAATGTATTGTATTTCCCAAATGGCACCCTATTCTCTATACAGTGTGCTCCTTTGACCAGGACTCATAGGGCTCTGGTCAAAAGTAGTGCACTATTAAGGGAATAAGGTGCCATTTGGGACACAACCCAGAGCACAGTCACTTCTGTCCTGCCTCTCTCTCTCAGTACCTCTCTCCTTCACTCTTCATGCCAGCATGGAATAATGAATTACAGCGAATGCCAAAGAGGAGCTTGACTGAAATGGCTGCAAATGGACTCCATTTTAGGTCAAATGACCTACGGCAGATCCCATTCAAATTGTAGTCGTTAATGTTGTACCCTCTCCTATTCTCCACATATCCATGTCAATGTGATACGGTTGTGGCCAAATATATTGGCACCCTTGCACTTTTCTACTGGCAATTTGCCCCACTCTTCAGCAGCAACCTGCTCTTTCATGTTTGAGAGGTGCCCTCCACCAACTGCTGTTTTCATATCTCGCCATAGGTTATGGATGTGATTCAGATATGGACTCTTCGCTGGCCACAGAACAGTCCAGCAGCTTGAGCCATTTCAGAGTGCTTTAATGTGTGTTTGGGGTTGTTGTCCTTCTGGAAGACCCACAACTTTTAACAGAGACAGAGTTTTTGGACACCAAAACACCTTGATAATCCGCTGATTTCACGATGTCTTGCACACTTTCAAGGCCCCCAGTACCAGAGGTAGCAAAGCAACACAGCATTATCGAACCTCACTTATGTTTGATTGTAGGGAGGGTGTTTTTTCTTTGAATGCTTCATTTGTGGGCCACATTGCCGGTAGAGAGCTGCAGCAAGCTCATTGATGGTTAAAAGAAGCATTTGTCTGCAGTCCTCTTGCCCAAAAGCTGTATAACCAAGTACTAGCTCTGGGCTGACAATAATTTTGTCCATGCCATTTCTTTTTATTTTCTAAATTAAAATTGTAAACAGAAATTTACTAAAATAAAATTGGTTCTGCAATGTTGAAAATCCAATAGCAAGGTGTGGAGACCAAAAGTTTTCTTCAATTTAAAAATATTTGAAGAGAAATAGGGAGTTATCTAAGAAAAGTGCAAAAACTGTATGTACTTTGTGACAACTGCTGGTGTAAAAAGGGCTTTATAAAATACATTTGATTGATATCTGTCCCACTGTTTTGACTATTCATTCATTTAGTTAGTCCCGTAACAGTGTTGCCGTTGGCTTGTGATGGTCAATGCCTTCTGGACCTTGAATTGAACAGTGCAGAAGCCAATTCAGAATACTGCGTCTATAAATGTCTGATTGGAATATCCCAACAGCAGAGCTGATAGAACAAAAAAAATGTAAACGCCATGGTAAAAGCAGACAATTGATATCCAAGCATTCAAAGTATGATGAATATATAACTACTTTATAATGAAATGGAAACCTCAAGCTCGTGCTGTGAGTAAGAATATACAGGAAAATGTACCACCCGTGAATAGCATAGAATATAAATGTAAATATCAAGCATGTATTTTAACTCAACATATCCCTTACAATTGGAATAGGAAAGAAAACAAGCATACATGGAGATTAAGGGCTTTGCCTTCTCTGCCTTTATCCCATGTTCTGTGTGCAGTGCTGTATGCTGCTTCTGACGCTTTTCTCTTCCCTCCACAGGGCAAAATTGAGTTGACACGATAAACCTCAGGTGATGCCACATTATGCATCTCATCCCAACAAATCCTTTAGAGTGCAAATTAAACACAAAGCACACACACATCCCATATTACGGTGTGGATTAGCATATCGTAAACCGGCCCAGCATATTACAACCTAATAAAGTTGAGACATGGCGTTGCATTGGTAAATAGAATCCATCAAGGTGCGCCTTTTTGTTTCAGGGTTTTAAATAAATAAGTTCAGACAATGACATTTATGTAGGGTAACTACCCCCCTGGGGTAACTGTCCCCACTGTAATGCTCACAAAAACCACTTTATGTCACCCAAAAAAATGTGCAACAAATGTTAATAGTCTCATAAAAAATGTTTTTTGTCACTAACAAAAGGATTCTGAGGTAAATTGATCTAATATTTCATAATTTGGAAAAAGTTATATAAATAATCTAATTAAGTTAGATCTATAAAAGTTGTATATATATACAGTACCAGTCAAAAGTTTGGACACACCTACTCAATACAGGGTTTTTCTTTATTTTTACTATTTTCTATATTGTAGAATAATGGTGAAGACATCAAAACTATGATATAACACATTTGGAATCATGTAGTAACCAAAGAAGTGTATATTTTATATTTGAGATTCTTCAAAGTAGGTACACTTTGCCTTGATGACAGCTTTGCACACTCTTGGCATTCTCTCAACCAGCTTCATGAGGTAGTCACCTGGAATGCATTTCAATTAATTACCTCTGCTGCAGAGGATAGGTTCATTAGAGTTAACTGCACCTCAGATTGCAGTCCAAATAAATGCTTCACAGAGTTCAAGTAACAGACACATCTCAACATCAACTGTTCAGAGACTGCGTTAATCAGGCCTTCATGGTCGAATTGCTGCAAAGAAACTTTTAAAGGACACCAATAAGAAGAAAAGACTTGCTTGGGCCAAGAAACACAAGCGATGGACATTAGACTGGTGGAAATTTGTCCTTTCATCTGATGAGTCAAAATTTGAGATTTTTGGTTCCAACCGCCGTGTCTTTGTGAGACGCAGAGTAGGTGAACGGCTGATCTCTGCATTTGTGGTTCCCACCGTGAGGCATGGAGGAGGAGGTGTGATTGTGTGGGGTGCTTTGCTGGTGACACTGTCAGTGATTTATTTAGAATTCAAGGCACACTTAACCAGCATGGCTACCACAGCATTCTGCAGCGATACGCCATCCCATCTGGTTTGCACTTAGTTAGACTATTATTTGTTTTTCAACAGGAAAATGACCCAACACACCTCCAGACTGTGTAAGGGCTATTTGACCAAGAAGGAGAGTGATGGAGTGCTGCATCAGATGACCTGGCCTCCACAATCACCCAACCTCAACCCAATTGAGATGGTTTGGGATGAGTTGGACCAAAGGAAGGAAAAGCAGCCAACAAGTGCTCAGAATATGTGGGAACTCCTTCAAGACTGTTGGAAAAGCATTCCAGGTGAAGCTGGTTGAGAATGCCAAGAGTGTGCAAAGCTGTCATCAAGGCAAAGGGTGGCAACTTTGAAAATCTCAAATATAAATCATTAGGGGAGCCTAAAGATAAATAATCCACTTGTTTAGAGATTTAAAAAAAAATGTCATCTGTTTTTAATAAATCAGTAACATTTAAGGTGAGTGTGTAGGGGGCAACTGCCCCCCCCCCCCCCCCCTCCTCTCCAGGCAATCCAATGCAAGTCAATGATACCTAAATGAACATTTTCCAAATCATGTCCAGTTGGGCCGGTACTTGGGAAAAACACTCCTTTTGTAAAAACAACATTTCATTAAATAAGTAAAAAGGTGTAAACTGTAGCCACTTACATCCCATCATAGTTTATTTGGCTAAGCATGACCATCATTCACTTACCTCATTTTTACCAAACTGCTTTTTTGTGTAACCAATTGCAAATATTTCTCAGGGAGCCCTTGTTACCCCACTTTACCCTAAATATAATCCCCAAATGTAACTATCATACACAAAAACACAGTTATCATATGATTGGCCTTCCACAATCGAAAGAAAAAATAAAGAGAAGAAAATTACCACAAGAAAATCTGTCTAAATGCATAATGCAGTGAAACGTTATTGGTCATCAATATAACGAACAAACGCCCGGCAAGCATGCACTAATGCAGAAAGTTAGCAAAATATGCAATAAACCACAATTCATCCTGTACCCTATATTAGAATTATTACATCTCCATTCGTTCAATACTAATTACATATTAACATATTCGAGGTACAGGGTGTAAGAATAGAGCGCCAGACGAAAAAAGTGCAGGTGCATTGCCCCGAACAACTTGAGAAACACCTGTTGAGACAGAGATATGTGTCACGGATGTGAAGGTGGGTGTTCGGTGGCTCATATGACCACGATATAGATTAAATGAATGCATATATACATTAAATTATCGACGAATTTGACATAATACGAATACTTTTCTACTTTATTTTGCCATGTGTGTAATGGATGAGAAATCTTACTCACTTGAGACCTCACCCCATAAGTAAAAATAAAAAAAATGTATAAACAAGTTCAGAATCACTTCAACATCGATTGTGTTAGTAACAAAACCTTTATTCAAATGGTTTATTTTTGGACCCCAAAGGCACCATATAGGCTAACGTTCAATAATGTCTCTGCCTTTTCTTGCATATCTTATCAACAATTAAGGTCAACGTGTATGATTTGTAAAACATTTATGTTATGCTCAGACGTTATGCCCTGTAAAGCCTTCTTGAGTTATAGTTCATTTAAAGCGTGACCGGCTTTAAAGAAAATTAGGCTACCATATATGTACAAAATGTAAAAATGTAAGAATTAAAGTGTAGGCTACTCAGTGCAAAATCGAACGGATTTAACGGAGGCCTATATTATTATCACGAAAAACATATCTAAAGTTACTCAAGAGTTATAGGCCCTACATTAGACAATAATGACACCCGTGTATAGCCTAATAAAACATTGTTGAATTGAGGTAATTTACTAATGCCGCCTGTCGATTTAAAAGTCACCATCACCATATTTCCCCGTTGGGGGGGGAACTATTCGGGTGGAGAGGGGTGAAAGGTGCCTCATCGACACATGCATGCTTTCATGAGATCCTGCAGCACTATTTTTGCAAGTTAAAACTGGGGACAGTGCAGGGGCATGATGCCACACAAGAAGAGGGGTCGAATAAACTCTCATAACGATTGACCTCTTCCCTAAATTAAAAGTAAGCTGGACCTAAAAGCATATTGCAACTGGCCACTCACATTTGTAACTGAACGAAACATTCGATTTACAGAGTCCTTGGCCAAACCAGATGTAAGTTAAGGGTAAAATTGTCAATTTATGCGATTTTTACTTTATGATTCCACAGTGCTGTAACATTAACCTTTACACATAATTTAGGCTAATTCATGATTTTGAGTTTAGGCCTAAAAAAAGTGTATAGGCCCATAGCCTATCTGAGATTAAAGCAAAAAATATAGGGCTATATCTAGTAGAAATATCAAAAAACATTCGAATTGATTGTCCAATGGCCAGGTCAGGTGCAAAACATATTCGATAGATAGGCTACTCGCTAATAACTTTTATGAATAAACATTATCGATAACCTTCGACACCCTTAACGCATGATACTTTCACAAAGTTGATTTTACAACCGTTTACACCATTTTAGAAACTTGAAAAGTTGTAGTTAACAATAGGCTACATTGAGTTTACAGTCTTGTTGAAGTGGTTGGGTTTTGAGTAATAAGTGCTTCACACCTGTCGAGGTCCCTGGTAATTGATTGCAGACCTCCTCAGACAGGTGCAGCGGGCAATTCGATCATCTAAAACGCACGAGGCATCGGGGATACTGCAGTAAAACAGGCAAATATTCAAGGCCCATATACGCTTGGGTGGGGGCCTGCCATATACGTTACAGAAGTTGGATCAGGTACCATACCTCTACTTTATTGTTACTGGGCTTTTGTGCGGTTGACCTTTCAGCATGTTTTTATTAAATGGGTATATTGTTTGGCCTGACGAGGTTTTATTAATGAGCAGATTTTCAGTGTCAATTGCCTGAAAGTGCCCCCTCCCCCTGCAGGGTATTTGTTCTGTATGACTGAGAATCTAAACCCATTAACCTTACGGAAATAGCCTACACGTGGTGTTCATTCTTTACTGTCACAAGTAAGACGTCGTGACACGTGAAACGTCTGGCTGACCGGCTGTATAAACGTACATGTGCATGCGCTTTTTGGTGTTCATCAACAGGATAAGGTTGCCGATGTATAGCCTATATGTTACCATTGGTGAATAAAAACGTCAACACGGCAAGGCTCCAACATTAGACTGGTGGTGAAATGGGCCTACAATATTAAGTCCAATATTAAGTAATTTATTTTTTAAGTAAAAAAAGTATAGCTATTTTGACACATTTTGCTAGTAAACAGTAACCTAAATAACTCGAGCGAATCCTAGAACTTTCGTTGAGTTTTGGCCTCTACAAGGGAAATTTGTAACGAACATATAAAAATATATATTCTCTTCTGGACAAAACCAGTCTTTTACCCAGTCTTTTTTTGTAAGGTCTTTGACATGCAAATAGGCTACACTGTAGACTTCTAGGGCTCTTTTTTCCGACATAACTTTTATAGCCCATACAAGGTTTTTCCTTAAAGACTATGCCTTATATGTGGAATTCAAACTATTAACTGAGAAGTTTTACATAGACTGGATTACCAAACTGCACTTCAATAAAAAAATAACTATATTCTGAATCAGGAAAAAAAAGCACAATATGCTAATTGCATGTAAAGTGTCAAAATTGATGTTACCTGCATTTGACACTGACATTGTGTCAGCATTTGACACTGACATTGTGTCAACATTAAAACTTTGATTAGTAAACGTTATCCTATATTTGTACATTATATGCATATTTGTGTTATGTTACAGTGATTGAATACAACATTGTTTATACTGAAATAAGCTCCGTTTATTTTAGAAATAGACTATCTATCAAAAGTTCTTGGTTCAGTTGACATATATAGAAATCCGGATGACAAAGACAGCTCAGCCTTCTAAACTTCTGGAACACATTTTTTATTATATATTTTCAAAAATCTTCACAAGACATCTGACCACATTAGAAAAGAATCAAATTAGATCAGAAATCATACCCGGATGCTTTTGCAAACAATCAGAAATTTAAGCATGTGGTATTTTCGTTGAGTAGGCCTAATGATTGACAGCAGAAAACATTCATCAATT
Organism: Salvelinus namaycush; assembly: GCF_016432855.1. Taxonomy (NCBI): domain Eukaryota; kingdom Metazoa; phylum Chordata; class Actinopteri; order Salmoniformes; family Salmonidae; genus Salvelinus; species Salvelinus namaycush. The sequence goes on from NC_052313.1 coordinate 28,373,861, forward strand.
AAAGAAAAATGCGTTTGATCTCCGTTTTATCAATTGTAATTAGGTCGTAGCCTATAGAACAGAATTTGATGGTCAGAAATGTTGGGAATTGGTTTTAGGCCTACCTATACACTATAGGCCAAATCCCCACCATGCTCTTTGTTTTTCTTGTGATTAGATAAGAGTTTAATAGTGTGTCTAAACTTCTAGAAATGTAGCTGCAGACAAACATGTAAATGGACGACACTGACTTAACCAAAGTTATAAATAGTTTTTCTCCCAATTCTTCTGCATCTTAAACTCAAGCAACACAAATAAAATATGTAGATAGTTGCAATAAACAACGGACTGGCGTTCAATTAGCTTAATCTGATCAAGACCTTGATTGCGTTCGGGGGATGCAGCAGTGGTTCGTCAGGGCTGCGGTAAACTCGATTAGGACCTCTATGGCGAAATCCGAAGGGATCCCTAAAGAGCAATCCCAATTCAAAGGGGACTTATCTACGCCAGGGCGATCAAGTGGATTAAGAGTTATTAAACCTATAAATTATCTCCACCCAAACTTTCAAGTGGCCATTCGCTAGGCAAGACCTCGACGGTGACGCGGTCAGATTAGCTTGAAGAAACATTTATCCTAAAACAAAGGATGGGGATTGGACACCCTTAAATCGTAATTATATAGGGTGGAGAATCGAAACTAAATTTTTGAGGGAGCTTCAACCGGCTATAACCTCGGGTCCCATCACATACACTCAAACGTTGATGAACTTTAAGTTAAAGGTCCAATGCATACGTTTTTATCTCAATATCAAATAATTTCAAATATATCAAATCATTTTCTCAATAAAGTACCTGTGATTGTTTTCAGTTTAAAAAAAATTGCTTCTTATAGCAAAGAGCAATTTCTCAAGCAAGAATGTTGCTAGGACTGTCTGTGAGTGGTCTGAGTGGGGAGAGGAAAACTGAAAACTAGCTGTTATTGGTAGAGAGGCAGGCCAAAACTCCATCCAACCAAAACAGGCTGACATTTCAGGCAGTCTTTTCAAACAGCTCTAACACTAACAGCTCTCACACTATTAACATAATTTTCACAATTTCACAGTATTTTTCCAACCTCATAGTGTGGAAATATAAAACACAGGAAATCACGTTTTTGACTCCACTGGGCCTTTAGGAATAGGGAACAATAAAGACAGGGAAGGTTTTGGGCTAGGTTTGATGTGTGGATTTGATCTGTACATTGACTGTGATATGACTGTTCTGTTCTTGAGTGACCCAGGATGACAAAAAGCAGCTCTCACCGAGACAAAACCACAGAAATTATACAGAATCGTCAAATGGGGGAGATGTGCTTTCACGTTTTGAAAGGGCACATGCAGGAAGCTGGCGGATTTGGGCCGACCCCTGGAGACAGAGCTGATATCTTAGCGACCCCATTCGACGGGAGGGGCGGTGGCCGGGGTGGGAGAGGGAGGGATGCGAATAAGGCACATCTGCAACGGTCTCAGAGCCCTATGATCTGTGAGCTGGCACAGACTGTGCACGGTGTCCATTCACAAATCCTTCCCTGCGCGTCACCTTTTGTAGTGGGGGTTCTCAATCCATGGCAGTGAGTTCTTATAACGTCTCAGAAAAGCCAAAAGAAAAACACAGGAAAAATAGGGTTAGGGACTCGAGGACGGTTTGCAGTAGGCCTATACGCATACGCACACGTAGGCCTAGGCTAACCAATGTCTATTTCAAAGGTATCAGTGGGGAAAACGCTTCTACGCGTGTATGCACAATTGGTATGCATATAGCTCATATGAAATGTATCAACATTGAATTTTGATCAAATCAAAGATATTGATCATTTGGATCATTTGGAATCATTGATCATTTGGAATCAAAAAGGCTTACGAAAAATCTATCGAACGAACAAAGGGGGCTTATGGTGCAGAGATGAGTACCCTGCCCTGAATTTAGTCACTGTCACTAGCCGGCTACCACCCGGTCACTCATCCCTGCACCTTAGAGGCTGCTGCCCTATGTACATAGACATGGAACACTGGTCACTTTAATAATGGAACACTGGTCACTTTAGTAATGGAACACTGGTCACTTTACATATGTATATGGGATGTATAAACATTATGGACAGTGTGTGGATAGAATATAGAATATATAGTATGTGTATAGTATGTTAACATTATTAAAGTGACTAGTGTTCCATTATTAAACTCCGAACTCCGACATTGCTCGTCCAAATATGTCTATATTCTTTAATTCCATTACTTTACTTTTAGATGTGTGTGTATTGTTAGGTATTACTGCACTGTTGGAGCTAGGAACACAAGCATTTCGCTACACCCGCAATAACATTTGCTAAACACGTGTATGCGACCAATACAATTTGATTTATATAGCGGGGTGTGCCATAATTGTATGTGACATAATTGTATGTCACAGCATCTTTCAAAGTGGACAGTCTTGAACAGTCTTGGACTGAAATAAACTAACTGTTACTTCTCGGTTCATGTATAGGCTAGTCTACATTAAACATTTGCATAACATTTATTAGTCATTTAGCAGGCACACTGCAGGTTTGTATATCGACGGGTTTCGAAGAACATTTGACAGGTTTGGGTTGTATGCATGCATGGCCTTAAGGATGATCAATATTTCCACCTCCCCTGAAGGTGCACATAATTTATTGGTTAAAACATTTATATAAGCAGCATTTCTGTCCAATTCTAACTGAATTGGTTAGGATACTAAATGCGAACGTTCATAATAACCTACGGATTGCATTTTATTTATCGTGTTAATAACCTTTTTAATCAGACTCAATTGATTTTTACGTGGCTATACTTACAATCATAGGACAAAAGTGGCGTAGAATTATCAGGTTACCATACGCATGAAGGCCTATACCCATAAACTACTTAACTGACATCACCATCGTTCTTTGCCAACTATCGCAAGAGGTGTTTTGATGAGTAAATCCCTAGGAATTCGTTAAAAATGTAGGCCTACTGCTTTGGGTAAATATCTGATTTCCTTCGTCGCGCCAGTGTCCAGGGAAAAGTAGACCTATAGGGTTGCTGTCAGGGCGCGATGTTTTTTTCGGGGGGATTAGATTGGTGCAGAAGCGCGAATACCCAATACATGTTTAGTAAATCATATAAGGGGTATAACGACCGTTGAGGCATTGACCACCAGCTGAACGATACACAATGTGCACAACAACAACAACAACACATGATAAAAAGAATGATGTCACATTCAGGCAGAATAAAAATGTCAATGTAGCACAGCCCTTTACGCATCTCACTACGTTTTAAAGGGGGCGTTATTGCCAAACTGACGCAATGGTAAAGCATACATCTCATGTAGGTCTACCATAGGCTACGAGAGATGAGTTACCATATCCCTCGTAAAACTAAATGATATGCACAATGCATAAATGTATAACGAGGGCATATTGCAGTCAGAGATATCGGTAAAGACTGTCCTACGAAGGTTGTGAATAAATGTAAGTTTATTATCTTGTATTAATAGGCCTACAATGTATCTAAATGTATAATTTATTCACGCATTTAACACAGCAATAAGAGAATATAGGCTATGGATCCACACCGAATTAGTCAAATTCGTTACAAGAATAAACTATAGGCTACAATTGCAAGAAATACAGGCCTACAGCGAAAAACAGATTATGGGTCACGAAAAACTGTTGGAAATTATACAACAATAAGGCATAAAATGTAACATGTATTTGTTCCTTTTAAATTAATCCAAATTCGAGTTCGTTTAACCTAACCTTTGGTAACATAAACCAAATAACAGGATATCGAGACAACACAGTCTTCTTAAACCATGAAAGTGTGCAGTATAGCCTACATGGTGCACCGTGGAAGAAAACGTACGGTAGGCTGGCCTCTATGTCAATATTTCAAGAGAAATCTCTTAACCGGGTGCGTGTGACACCACAATAGAAGACGCCTACCAATTAAGGGATATACTATGCCATATTGTCCAATATAATCAATAAAAACCAACGTAGCCCTTCAATAGCATATTGACACGTATATGCCATTGCGGTCTATAGGAGCCTGCAAAACAAAACGCATAAAACTCGATTAACTCAATCTTCTGCAACAAGAATACGAACATAGAGGCCCATTGAAGCATCCTGTTTATTATTGGCTGTGGTTTGATCTGTATGACTCTTGACTCGAAATCGTGTGATTTCCTCCACGCCAGCCCTGTTTCAGCCCTGTTTTGCTGTTGCTGGCAGCGAGAGACGCGAGAAGCGGAGGGGGGTTAGAGGCCAAGCCTCGGTGGTAGCGGGTCTGTCTGGCCGCCATTGTTTCCTGCTCATTTATTTGTGCTCTGGATAATCTGGACATCCCTCACAAGTGAGAAACAATCACAGCGTGAGAGTGGCCTATCTAATTACATCCTTTACTCAGAACTTTCACTATCAGCAGAGACGGTCACTGCATGGTGCATGATGGTTGTGCATGGTGCAGGGAGCGCCGCCGCTTTCAACCATGTGGCACTGCTAGAAAATGAATGACGTATGCAGACCGCTCTATGGTGGAAATGTAGGAATGTATTAACCGCTTTCAAAACCATCAGAGTTAGGCTATTGGTGAAAATGACATAAAAGTAATGTAGCCTATCATTAATATAGCGGGCTCGCGTGATTTGGCCGTTTTGCACGAGCCAATGGGCCTACACAATGTGGAAGAAAACATTTGTATGCCTGTTCGAAGTTTATTCTCTGTTGAGCTGACAAACGTTCATTTTAAACGTACACAAAGTGAAAACAAATAGTAATGCAATAGGTCACACACGAAATAGGGCACAGTCCGCCATATGACTTGGAAAAGCTATTTACCGCAGGACAATACCTAAAAAGATGCAGCCTAATTTTAGGGTCTTAGTACACCACAGAGGAACAGTCATTCTAAAAACGCACTCTTGCAGAGTTATTCCACCGGTCCCCAACACTCTTTTGGGGAATGAATAAACCATGAATGTTCGGACGCACCAATAATAATGACCTACACAAAGTTGATATAGGCAATGCACCCTTTACGTTTTGGGGAGACTGAGTTGAAATTATAGACCAACTTTGTCCTCTTAATTTTGTAATGCCAAACTTTTAACATTTCTATGGCACCTATAGGCCTACAAAGAATTCGAAATTAGACACTTCACGATTACCTTGATAACAATTTACATCGGATATTGCCCACTGGCCCAGGAGAGGTTGAAAAAACAATTCCATAATTCACAGGTTTTTTTTTTTACCTACATTTGACAAATGCTATGTCCTCCTTCACTCAGGCGCTCCTTCAGTCCTTCAGTGATGCCCTTTTACGCAGTGCGTAGCCTACATTACATTTCAGATCAAATAGCAACTTAACTTTGGCGACTATTGCAAGGCACGCCCTGAATCCTGATTTATGAGAAAACAGTAAAGGAGTTGGTCAGTAAAGTTACTCCCAAGTTTTGTCTTTGGCGCGACTCTATGTCATGTGCACCGTGAATACAACAGTTTGTTTGCGTCACTGATTTATTTTAAAGGGCTACGGACCCATTTTTGCTTCGAACCTCTCGTTTCTAGACCTCAGACTATCGAGCGCAACTAACCAAGGACTCAACACTACCTGCACTTTAAATAATTATGGAGGGAACATGAGGAGATGAGAAGGAATTGGAGATTGCATGACTGGCTATGATTGCATGACTAGCTATGAGATTGCATGAATTGGCCATTTGCTATGGCGCTTTAGAAACTGGGACGGTCAATGCCCTGTCAATGACATGATGCATGCAAGACGAGTCAGCAATAGCCCCATTAAATATCACTCCTCAAAATGAAGAGCTCAACAAAGTAAAAAAGGTACACAACGTCCCAAATAGAAAACACGCGAGTTAAAAATAACTTAGAAACCCCAAACCCAGTAGCCCACTAGTTCGAATCTGCTTCGATGCGACCTATAAACTACAGACTCCGGTATCCCCACCCAATTCTGGTTGCAGAGACTATCCTTAGTAGCCTAGTTGGTTAGGACACAGCTTTGACAACTACTAGGCTATTCATCTGTCTGAAACAAAATAGTTGTATAATGAAAACTTCACACAGCAGGCTATTAACCGACTCTCCAAATTTTACCCAATCTTACAATAACATTTTTAGAATGAGTCTATTTCAATATTCTTCTTCTTATGAAATGGCGTTTGACCGTTTCCAGATTATGCATGCATTACGCATGCAATACGCGTGAATTGAAAACATTAACCTTCAACTACAACACAAAGTCACCAATATAATAGTCAAATCAAACATAAGAGATATTTAGGGTAGGTATTTCGTTTTATTTCAGAACGCTTTTCCTTTAAAAAGGCGAGGCTGAACATTTGTCGATTCGCTCACTAGTCACTGTCATGTGGTAAAATATCTCCCAGTCTATTGGTCCAAGGCACGTGTCTAGGATAACTGCTGCAACGTCACTTGGGGGCTCGTATTGAAAATAAGAACAAAACTCAAGAGTGAATGTGTTTCAGGATCAGTTGGAAGCCTCTTTATTTACCCTTAGTTTAGTCATTGAAGCACTTTTATTGGATAGACTGAAAACGGATAGTACCAAGTTGGATGGCCAAATGACAAATGGTGTCTATCCAGTGCAACAATATAGGATAGGCAAGTTTGGGAATATATGACCAAAACGATGTTTTTGTCTGTGGGCACTATCGCAAAGGGTTGCAGGGTGTCCTGCACACTCAACGAGATTTGAGTTTATTTTTTAAGCCTTTATTCAAACATTTAAAAAGCTGCGCGTGACGTAGAAGTGGATTGCGCTCATTTCGGTGCGGGAGAGCAATAAAGGGGTTAAAGAAAGAACATTGGAAAGTGTATCAGTATGGAAGAAAATGATCATAGCAAAAGAGATGAGGAACGTCAAGTGTCGGCGGATGAGTCAAACAGAGCGATACTTCCCCTATTACAAGCGCCGGGAAACATTCAGCAGATCCCCCATCGAGTTACCAATTTCTTCATCGATAATATCTTACGGCCGGACTTTGGGCGGAAAAAAGAAGGCAACACAGAGCAGGAAGAAAATAGTCACGTTACCAGAGAGAACCATAGCCCGGCTGTTCCAAGAACGGAGCAAGTGGGGAGTACTGTGCCAACGGAAGGAACTTCCACTCCTCATCCAGGCGGCGTGGCCAATAAGGCTGAAATAGTTACCGAAGAGCCCCTGAAACCCCGCGGAGAGAATGGAGATCAGTGCCTAAGCTCGGACTCGGATAGTTCTCAAGCCAGCTCAAATGTACCATCCAAACAGCCTATGCTCTGGCCAGCTTGGGTGTACTGCACCAGATACTCAGACAGGCCCTCATCAGGTAGGCTACGATTCTTTCCCCTCGTCTTTGTATCCTGAAATGCCCCAACCCGTTGTAACACTGACCTCAAACGCCTCGACCGAGTTCTATAAGGAAAGGAGGGCAAACAGTGTTTCTCCTGTTTTACGACGTGAAAATGGAAAATAGAAGATTTAACTGTGCAAAATATTCTAAATGTGTCCGTGCAAACATAAAAATAACAATAAAAACATTACATACGATATCATTATCCACGAAAGCTATATAGGGAACAATTTCAAGACTAATTAAGGCGCTCAAAATAGCATCTTGCGCTGGTTTAAAGCTGAAATGTTTAAACGCAGGGGTATTGGACGTCTACACATTAATGTAGCCTAAGTGTGCGGGATAAATAGCATACTAACATGAATAGATGAATGAATCGAATTGTAAATAAATATATATTTCAAATTATGCTATAAGCCAACAACATTGTTGAAGTCATTTTGGAAAAACCTCAAACGAATTGTATTTTATTTGAGTGTTTAGATTATAACCCCATAATAAGAATATGCTAGCTTTGGGTTAGATCATAGCCAATTAACTAGTAGGTTACTACTACTAGTTTATAGGTTACTATAAACATCTGCGCGCATATAACCAAAGCAATAATCGTCTTCCAGGGAATTCTTGAATCTCCCAAAAAAAAATTTAACGACTTAATAGCATACTTTTCCGCGATAATTCTGTCGTGCAAATCCACTGTTTTTGTTTATGCATGAGTTTTCGCAATGGAGCTGCCTTTGTCTCTAAATATTTCGCCTATAAAACATGAACGTTTCCATCACTATTCTGTTATACTACTTATTCCAAAAATCGTATTGTACAAAATGTTCTCATGCATTACATAACGTTCGTTGCATGGAGTGCACTATTATTCGATGGTATCCCCATTGGCTGCCTATCTTAAAACGTTGTACGTCGTTTTATCATCTCCAGCGAACTCCAAATGTATTAAATAATATTTATTTGATTGTAGACCAGGCCTACTTCACCCAAACAGATGTCACCACTTTTTCATCAAATCGTTTGGGCTGACGATCTTATAGGCGTAATAGTCAAAACAATTAAGCCTAAATAAAACCATCAATGCTGAGGTCAATGTTTATTTTCATTAAACAAATATTCAAATAAACCAATATTCAAAACCAACCATGTTTACCCACCAAAAGTGTAAACTTGGAATAGTATTTTGCAACAGCCAAAAACCGAATTCAGAAACCTGCTACGATGTATTCCACTAGACAACATCAACAAGCCTATAGGCTATTACCTCTACTGTATATGAAAGTAGAAAGGCGGTCTTAGAAATCAATTATTTACGAAAAATATATTTTATATTATTCAGTATTTCAATTTCAGACGGGAATTCCAGTTGTGTTGATATATTTCAGGCCTTCTCAGCAATTCCTCCAATGACCATAACAAACTCCGACATACTCCATCAGTAGCATATTAGCCTACCTACCATCTATATCTCTTCCAATGCATGGTTGTAGTCTAAGTAGCCTATAGAAGTGCGGAACTACGGTTTAATTTCGAACTATTTTGACAATTATTGTGTAATATGGATTAGTGTGCGTTGAAATTACCAAATGACACTCAAATTCGTATTTTGCATTACGTAGCAAATGGGTTATTTATTGGCCTACCTACAGTGAAATAATAAATAAATAAGTAGGGCCTAAATTAACGAATTCATTACTACAGTCGTAGTAACTGGGACACTTACAGCCTAGGCTACACTAAGCTTTCACATTTCATATTATGATTGGTTTTGGCTAATATATATATTTTTAAACACAGGACCGAGATCTCGAAAACCAAAGAAGAAAACCGCCAGCAAAGAGGACAAGCGACCAAGGACGGCCTTCACAGCTGAACAGCTTCAAAGACTAAAAACCGAGTTTCAAACGAACCGGTATTTGACCGAACAGAGGCGACAGGCCTTGGCCCAAGAACTCGGTCTTAACGAATCTCAAATCAAAATCTGGTTCCAGAACAAAAGGGCAAAAATCAAGAAGGCCACGGGCGCCAAAAACAGCCTAGCCCTGCACCTGATGGCACAGGGACTGTACAATCATGCTACGACGTCAAAAGATGACAAATCAGACAGCGATTGATTTCGAGAGACAGATAACAATGCAATACTTTCACCGAATAAAAGGGCCAGTGTATAGAATATACCAGCATAAATTGATCAATATATAGAGATATTTCTGCAATATCATGTCTATGAAAAGATGTTGTAAAAATGTATGTTTTCAATCTCTTGTAACGTGTGTCGTTTTTCTTCCAGGAAAAGTACAAATGCTTATTATACGCTTCATTTTATATTGCTATTCATTTTCGATTTTTACATTATAGCGCTTTAAACTGGCACTTGAGTTGAGATCTGTCAGTGAAGTGAAAAACAACCTGCTTAAGTCCAAAGAATATTTTCTGCTGCATCCAGGCAACTGTGAATCTTAATAAATTTGCTGACAAGATATTTTATTTCCATGGTTGTTATGGTTTTATTGGGGTTGAGTTTAGTGTAAAAAGGACATAGCAAGGGTTTTTGAGTGTCAGTGCTGTGCAGACTTAATTGAAAAGTAGATGGATTTTGATACTATTTTTTTCGAAAATTCGTATTATCACAGAAGTGATTGGTTAGCAATGTTTTGGTTAGCAGACAGAACACCTAAATTGCTAATACGTAGCATAGCCTAAAGCAAGTTCATTTCCATAAACAATTTGCGTGTTCTGTGTAATATCAATGCACCGAGGCCTCTATACATAGTTTTTGAAGAGCAATATAAATCATCTTTTGTAGCAAAATGTTTTGAATTATTATAATGCTGCCTATAACGCGAGAGACAACTCTGTAGCATAATGACAATGATGACAAAACGTTTAATGCACTCTTGGCTGAAAGTATTATAGGTCTATTTTATCAAAAGTAGACACAAGGTATCGGAACATATGGTCTATATACATCCCATGGAACTCTTTCTCTATATAAATTTTATTTCATATACATATCCATATATATCATTAAACAGGCGAAATCGTTAGTGACTGTATAACAATTGTTGAAAATCTCTTTTATTGTTGTTGAAAGGACTTCATATGTGTATTTATATAGATTATATTAAGAGAAAAAAAAATCTATCCAATGACCGGTGTTGCTTTAGAGTAGACTTCTGAGGTTTTTACACTGCTTCTTTATCTTGCAATAACTTCTTTTCGTGAATGAAATTGGTTTATGGGGCCTTTGCATGAAAGCTGCAATTTGTTATACTTGGGCAAATAACTGTGTTTATAAACTTTGGTTTTTGTCGACGAGAGTATGATCGAGCTAAGTTTTAGACTGTATCCATACCAAATTGTGGACTTTTGCCTTTTAATTGTTTTGTTGTGTATCTGGGAAAAGTGTGTGTGAATTAAAATCCACCAAACTGAACACACTTTGCCTTAAATTTCAAGTGAGAACTTTTTATGAAACAGAACTGTGCCGATTCAGAGAAGCAGTAGCCTATCACTTCAAAATACAGATTATTGATTCAAGATTATTGCCTTTATGAAAACTGCTGGTATGACATAAAGAATATATTCATCAGCGAATATCTATCTATAGGCCTAGGCTAATATGTTTAAATGAAATTACAACACGGAGTTGTAGTATTATACAATGTTATTTTTAATTATTTTATGTTCAAAGTATTCTTTGGTATAATGTACATCGTTTGTATCATGTATGTATTCATTGTGTAATTAACTTCCTCCTGAAAAACTGGAAAAGAAAAGTAAATAAACCTCGAAGATAATACACTTAAAACTTCTCTGGCATCATCATTTTTCTATAATTCAGAGTCCAGGATAACTTAACCATGGAAATAGAATGAATTCATTCCATTTATATGAACGCCTGTGAGACATGGCCATCTCTATGCAAACACAGAAACATCGGAAAGAAAACGTTGACCCTCCACTGACAAATGGTTAGTGCTATCCGGGATCCTTGTGATGGCCCTACCCTAACCCTAGCCACTATCCTTACATCAAACATTGCCCATAACCTGAACCTTAACCCTTACCTAACTGTTTTACATTTCAACTTCAATGGGGGTGACGTCAGAGTTGTTCCAAGGAGTCCATTTGGATGGCGTCATTGTTTTGGCAACACCACTGGGAAAATCACCAATGTTATTTGTAGTAACCTTTCGACCAAAAAGGTCAATGATAAAATGAACCAAAAAGCAAAAATCTAGAATATTTACATGATTTGGATTTTGCCACCATTTGTTGCAACTATTACTACCCCAGAGAGGTTAGGTCCAGCCCAGAAGTGTGCATTAGTTTAAGTGGTGAGCTGTTATTAGGCCTAGTACTCCCCCAAAACTGACACTCCCTTCTCAAGACCATTGACATTACAGTTACCTTATCAATAAGACTACTAGATAAATAAAAAGGAATAATGACACCCAACATTTTTTAATTTACAATGGCCTACAATAAAATAGCACTATCACAACAAAGCTGGTATAAGGTTGGCCTATGTTCCAAGTAGGTCTTATAACCGTGATGTTTGCGCATGAAAAATCGTAAAGTGAATTTCATCCAATAGCTTTACCTTCCCAGGTTTGTGTTGTCATCACACAGGTCAGGTTAGTCTATAAAAAGGTGACACAAACATACAACTTTAAAACAAAGACATCACATTTGAGTACGTCTTCATTTTTATTATGAGAAGGACAATCACAACATTACACAAAATGGTGAATAATATTTTTCTCATCACTTTGACAAAAAAAATGTACAAAATAAAGATGGATCAAATGTATTGGATATCATTTGAGATAAATGTTGCTATGTTTCCAGATTCTTCCTTATACTAGTCAGGTGGGCCTTATATCCCAGCCTACGACTGCTTCAACTCGTTCAATCATCACAATATAACCAAAACCGCCATTGGACTACTCCTCCATTCGGACTGTTGGGGGATACTTGATTAAGACAATACATATACTGTGGATATTTTTTTTAAATATAAAAAACAAAACATGTTTTACATACTTACAGAGCTTCTATGAATTACCCAAATAACATATAGCCTGCAAAACGTAATACTAAACAGACTTGCTTTATACTGTTTTGATTCTTTTCTCGTAAACGTCACATGACATTTGTATGTTTCCATATCTAACAAACTATGTAGAATGTTTATCTGAAAGAGTACATTCGGGCATATCATCAGCAAACTGTGATAGGTCATTGGTAATGACATCTTAAATTCAAAGAAACAAAAATATGTTATTTACACTGAGGGCTCATAATCTGTGTGTGTAGAAAGATACCTCCGCTCTACAGATCCGTCAACAACTGTAAATGTTGGCAAAACTTTCAAAACAAAATGCACCAGGTAGTGGTCCAAGTGGTGGACGGTGACCATTTCCAGGCATTTAACCCTTTTTTTCCCTCTTTCATTTGTTACAATGATTTATCTGCATTTCCATACTTGTGGCACTAGTCTTTGAACAAAACGCCTAGAACAGTCAGTGACTGGCATGATGGGAGAAAGGCCAGTGTCTCGCTTGCAGACTGGTCAGTCCTCACTGCTTCTGAAAGGAGTCTGTGGTTCTGTGGCCAGGCGGGAAAGGAAAGGAGAAAGAAGAAGAGAGTAAGACAGAAAGAGGAGGGAGAAGGAAAGAGAGAGACCAATGAAGGTCAAATCCTCCTGTCATGGCTGCAGGTGGCTCATTCCCCCCCCCCTCCCCCACCCCACCCCACAGTAACCCATTCTCAATAGACAGTACTTTCTCACCCACAAACTCAAACTCACTCCCCCATTTCTTTCTCCCTCTCTCTGTTCTTCCCCTCCCTCCCTCCCTCTGTTCTTTCCCCCCCCTCCCTCCGTTCTTCCCCCCCCTCCCTCCCTCCCTCCCTCTCGTCCACACACACCCACACACTTCTGCAGCTTTTCGATGGGAACCTCCGTCAATTTCCAAAGTTTCAAACCCAACATCAAAACCCCATCACACTTCAAAAAACAAAATAACTGCTAAGCCCCGAAACCCATTGCTTGTCGTGTGAAGGTTAAATGTAAGCATAGAAGATGTTTTAGAAACCATCATAACTTTACTGTGTTTGAGAGCTACCTATCCAAATAAAACATTATTGGTTCCCATTGAGATGAATGGTTAGTTAACTGAGGGAGCACATTGCCTTAAGAAACAACTGTATGAACATGCAGGCCTGCATTAAAATCCAGACTTCAAAAACAACCATTTTAAAAGGAGAGTAAAAGTAATTGCTTTGAAAGTTCACAGAACTTTTCAAACGTTCTCCACCAACAGGTAGTTAGGTGGCAGAGAGAGAGAGAGAGACCAAGAAAGAGGAAGCGGGAGATAACAAGAAAATAACAGAAAAGTATGAATGTCCCTTGCCTACCTAGGATCCCATCCTGCTTTGCCCTCACCCTCCCCTACTGTGTCCTTTCACCATAGTTTCTAAATGCTTACTATAGCTCGAGTGGAATCTGCTTCGAGGTGCCCAGGCTTTGTAGCGGAAACATAATTAAAGTGGTGAAAGATATAAAAGGTGGAGAATGGGGATGACATCAGGCCAATTTCACACTTGGCACTCGAATGACCAGGCCCAAGCCAGGACCCTTGCCACGCAACACAGATCAAAGCCCAGTGTCACCGCACCACCGCAAAAAAAAGAAGGCAAAAGGGCACCTAACTATGCTAATCCCCAGGACAAATATATTTTAATCTTGTTAGAATACAAGTTAATGCCAGAGCTCAGTGACTGGACATTGTGGAGAGAACCCGAGTGGACAGATGCACCTTTTACCTTTCTAAATGAGGTACTTCTGTCTGGCACTGCTTGACCATAGTCAGGTCCAACTTTCCTTGGGTAAACACCTCAATGCATTATCAAGCTACACACACACACACACACACACACACACACACACACACACACACACACACACACACACACACACACACACACACACACACACACACACACACACACACACACACTGCACAGAGCTGGGGACCGTTTACAAACAGCAACTCCAGCAGTTGTGTCAGTGACCCTGTCTGAATCCCCACCAGGGCACCTAACATGCAAAGGAAATTAGTATTTTGTGGTCCAGTTTGTCCCCTTTCACATTGAGCCCTTCTCTCTCAATAGCACCTTGGTAACCCTTGATCTCTTATGTATGGGACTCAGGGTACTGGGGCCTGTAGAAGTTGACTGGGCAGACAATGAGACGCGGACGCCTTCTAAGAAGTTGCACAGAAGGCAACACTCATTTCACACACTGTGTTTGAGTGACCCCTTGGCAAAAGAGACACGGGATAGTTTTCATCGGAATGCTAGAAGTTTAGGGAACTTTCCATTTGGCTGTTTTTCTCATGTAGGATATCGAATTTTTTTTTTAAGAAAAAAAGAGAAGATATCCCAAGGAATTTAAGAATCTAGAAACTTGTTAAAACCACTTCCTGGACTAAACTAACCAATGAAATAAGGTTGCTGATTGATTGATGGATGCATACCAGACATAATTCATTTCAATTGCTGGACGATTCGATTCACTTGCAAAAGTAAAAACATGCTACGATATTGTTGAGGGACTGGCAGTAGGGCTCAGAGAAAATAGTAAAAAATGAACGTCAATAAAGCATTAGCTCCAATTCCCCACAATTCCTTAATTTTCATGCCCAAACAGCTTTTTCCTCCAATGCTGAGAGTACATTCTGAGTCCACATATGACATAACCCACATAAAAACTTTCTGTTCAATGTTAATAAATGCTGCAGTGAAATACAATAGCATTGCAGGTGGTTTTTCATTTATTTCATGTTATGGTTTCTATTCACATTTCACTTACATAACAGATTATGAAAGGAGTATGGACAGACTACTTTGAAAGGATGTTCATTGCACTGTATGATTTTTCATTACACTTCAGTCATTTCAACACCTAGTCTATAATTTGGAGTTGACCAATAAACCTTTTTAGCACAGACTGACACCCCGCGTGTCATGGGCTTCGTTTGGACAGGCAGTCCAATTCAGATCTTTTTTTTTTACTACTAATTAGTCTTTTGACGAATAAGATCAGCTCTGAAAAAGATCTGATGTGATTGGCCAAAAGACCAAATCGTGGAAAAAAGATCAGAATTGGGCTGCCTGTGTAAACGCAGCCATGATGCAGTTATCACAGAAGCAATCTGAGACCCCCTGATGAACTAAGTGCTGAACTCAGCAATACTAGAACAGTGGTTCCCAAACTTTGTTGCTGTGATTTTTAGACATTCAATATTTTTTTAAGACCCCACAAACAACGTTCCCGAGTAGAAATTGGCCACAGTATGCGGTTGGGTTTGACCCACCATTTTGGGAGCACTGACAAACATGCCGCAGATCATGAACATAGGAAATGGAGTCGGCACATAATTTGTTCCATACTGAACTGTCATGATCAATCTCTCATGGTGCCAAACCGTGGGCTACACAGCGAGAGAAGGTAGGTTTCTCATAGTCAATATTCCGTACCATATTCAAATCCTTAATTTTAACACTGAACATTGTCATTTTTCTTCTTTCTTTATATCCCCAAAACAGATGTATTCTCTTTTGCATCCCTCAGTGTTTGCGATGTTTGGTGTGGAGTTCTTTTTAAATACCACTTTAAACGTGTACATGATACTGCAACAAAACAATAAAGTCATTAAGTAAGTAAGTAGATCTCCGAGATAGAATTGTGATGAGGCATACATCTGGGGAAGGGTATACAACAATTTCTAGAGTGTTGAAAGTTTCCAAGAGCACAGTCGCCTCCGTCATTGGGAAATGGAAAAAAATATAGAACTACCCAGACGAGCTGTCCGTCCGACTAAACTGAGGAAGTAGGACTTTGGTCAGAGAGGTGACCAAGAACCCAATGAAATCTCTGACAGAACTACAGAGTTCCTTGGCTGAGATGGGAGAACCTGCCAGAAGGACAACAATCTCTACAATACTTCACCAATCTGGGTTTTATGGGAGAGCGGCCAGACGGAAGCCACTCCTGAGAAAAAGGCACATGACAGCACACCTGGAGTTTGCAAAAATGCACGTGAGACTCTGAATGCATAAGGCAAAAATATTTTGTGTTCTCATGAGACAAAAATGTATGCAAAAAGCGCTATGTCTGGAGAAAAACAAAAACACAGCTCATCACCCGTCTAACACCATCCCTACCTTGAAGCATGGTGGTGGCAGTATCATGCTATTGGGATGCTTTTCAGTGTCAGGGACTGGGAGACTGGTAACGATAGAGGGAACAATGAATGGAGCTAAATACAGGCAAATCCTTGATGAGAACCTGCTTCAGAGTGGAAACGACCTTAGAACAGGACAATGACCCCAAGCATACAGCCAAAGCAATGTTGGAATGGCTTCAGAACAAGAATGTGAAAGTCCTTGAGTCTCCCATCCGAAGCTTAGACTTGAATCTCATTGAAATTTTGTGGAAAGACTTGAAGATTGCTGTTCACCGCCGCTCCCCATCTAACTTAACAGAGCTTGAGAAAATCTGCATGGAAGAATGGGAGAAAATCCCCAAACCCAGTTGTGCATACCCAAGACGACTCAAAGCTGTAAATCGCTGCCAAAGGTCCTTCTACAAAGTATTGACTAAGAGAAATGAGATATTTCTGTATTTCAATGTCAATACATTTGCAAACAATTGGCATTATGGGGGTATTGTGTGTAGATGGGTGAGAATGTTTTATTTATTGAAGCCCTTTTGAATTTCTGAAGGCTCTGTATGTGTCTGTGTTGCTGAGAGAAACAAAGGTAGCCAGACAGGCAGGGCCAAGGGCACATCCTACTCACCTCAGGCCCCCTATGCTGTGTGGGGACCAGGCTGTCACTCACTCTCTATGGTTACGCATCATGGCCAACAGAGACACAAGTGAGAGAGCCACCGCTACAGTACATCACACCAACAACATCAGTGTAGAAACCCATCCTCAGCATGACATCTTCTTCGTGGTGCAGAGCACAGCCATTCTCCTCACACGCTGTGGAAAAAAAAACAAAGAAACAAATATACATTGTGAACCAATGAGAATGTCATATTTACCAGGGGTGCCTAAAAATAGAACTTTGATTTAGACGATCCAACCTAATTTTAACACGATTGCATGATCCAACCTATTTTTTCCTATGTATTGTGTGTAGATTGGATGGCAATGCGCTGTATACTCCATCACACAATTAATTTCTCAGGCAAAATTCAGGTTCGTCAATATATTGTAAAGAACAATCCCAGAACTAGGCTACATCTAAAGTTGCTGGTGCACATGAGCAACAAAATAACATGCATGTAATACGTATAGTGACTTAGAAGCAAACAGATAAGAGTATCGCAAATGGGGTTTGTTATCGTATTCCGTAAAACAGTAATTTGGCATCAATGGTGTATAATCACCACAATGAACCGAAGGTCAAATATATTCACCCATTTGAAGGGTTACCATGTTTCAGACCACTTCCTGCCCTCCCTACACCGCAAAAACACATTCTACTTCTGCGATACAGTACAGTTCTGGAATTCAAATGACACAGTGTTCTATGGTGACGTGAAGGATCATCGGAGACATGATACCGCAGAAAAATGGCGCAACAGTGTTATGTAAGCGGAAAAAGATATGATCATATAATCAAATCTCTGTTTGCCCACATTGATTTGGTAGATAACACATAAATCATCAGGAAGACATTTCAATGCTAAACAGAGGAGCTGGTGAAATTGTGCATAAAACATCCTCGCCTCCATCTCTAGTGCTGATAACAAAAACATATCCAATGCAAGAAGATAAGCCTCACCGCATGATGTACCGGTTACTGTATCCCAGTGAGCAAAACCGGCTAAAAAGACATCCTTTTAACT
The DNA here is from genome assembly GCF_016432855.1 of Salvelinus namaycush. NCBI lineage: Eukaryota > Metazoa > Chordata > Actinopteri > Salmoniformes > Salmonidae > Salvelinus > Salvelinus namaycush. The sequence continues at coordinate 28,392,198 of NC_052313.1, forward strand.
ACACAACTGGTTAAAAAGACGTCATTTTGACTGTAAAACTGGTTAAAAAGACATCATTTCAACCAGTGTCGTCACTGGGATGATTATCCCTGGTTGCTTCCTAGACAAAACGCAAAAACAGCCACCTTAGTCATTTTTCGCAAATAAAACTACTCGCTAATCCAGATCAATATACTTCTGTACGGTCTGCCACACATTACCATGGCGAGACGACATCAATTCTATCATTGAGCCTCTGAACAGCCGGCACTGTCAAACATTTCTTGTGGTTACAGTCATTGAGAAAATGGTGGCGGGCTAGGCTACCCATCATCTGTATCAGTAGTATCTTCTACCTGTGCTGACCTATGCAAACGATTCATTCCCTAAGCACTCACTCACACAATAACTCTCTCCTTCGTACACTACTGTGCTTTAACACAGTTTAAAAGCACCTTAAGACGTATAGAGCGCCCCTAAGCTCGGGTATGGTGAACGGGAAGGGTTATGGTTCAGTGGAGTGTGCCACAGCAGCCACACAGCAGTGGTGGGCGCATCGCTCTCTAGTCTCGCTCACTCCATTTTACTGCTAGTCCTGAGTGGCAGGCGAGAGGGCGGGGTGGCAATGGCAGCCATGATGGAAGAATTACTACACCCACCATTCCACAGGAACAACCACTGCTTCCTGCAGCTGGCTGTGTGCCGGTGAATAGGCGCCAGTCATCACAGACTATGAGAAAATAGTGGTACTATGTGGTAATAACGCTACATGAATGGGTTTTCCTTAAAAAAAGGTGCATTGTAAATATGCATGTGTTGCAGAAGATTTTATTTTACACAAGGCGCAGCAAAAGTCGGCAAACTACGTAGACACGTTTTGTGATCAATTATATATTCAATCGAGAAACCATAGTGTAATAACTGAATTATTTGACAATATTTGATAAATTCTGTCAAGTGGGTGGCTAAGCTGAGTCAAAACTGGCAACAGACCAAATGGATATCTCATGAAATGATACAGCAATTCGTGTCCCTCAAAACAAAAACAGTAATACTGTTTTTTAGTCAACTTGTAAGAAAACAATGCAATGCCTTTGAGTCTATTAATATATATATATATAATTTTTTTTTTACATTTAAAAAAAAACATTTAACTTCTTATTACACTGTATTTGTACATAAAGTTAAGGGGGGGGGGGATCACAAATTACTGAAATATTATAATAACAGAATACAAGTACGTTGGGTTACTTTACACATAACCAAAGTAATACATTTATTTATGTATACACACATACATATATATATTAAAAAAAGATAACTTACTGAAAACTTTATGAAATTAGATGTCAGAGGAAGTCCAACTGTAAAATACTGAACATCCTGTAAAAAAGCTTCCATGTAGATCATCTGCATGTCTTGGTCCCCAAGTGAGCAGGTATAATCTGCTAACAAACCTATTAAATCTAAATGTTTGTTTGCTTCTCAGAACAGTTAGCGCCACATATGTTCACAGAAAAGGAAATAAATACAAATAAAATGAAACTTCAGAAAAACTTTTGCAATCATGCATTCATGCTAGTGATCCTTTCCAGAAGATTGTATATTATGTGGGTCACATCCACACCCCCGCCCTTTTTCCCCACCCCCCAACCCCTCCAAATAAAAAACATCCTTTTGGATGACCAGAGTGACTCTTAACCAACTGCATTTAAGGTCAGAGTTCATCATTTCCCCTTGGCAACACCACAGCAACCTGCGACACTGTCTAGACAGGTCATGGTGGCCACCACCCCAGGCCAACCCCCCCTGGCTCTTTCCGGAAGGAGGTGTCAGCAGCAGCCAAGTACAGGGTAAAGAAGGCAGGTCGGATCGTCGCCCTCCTCCCTCCACTGATCAAAGCTGACGCTACTCTGTGCCAGGGCCCTGGTCAAAGGGGGCAGGGCCGGGAGATGAACTCTGTGTTTCTCTAATCTGGACGTGTCCAGACCAAATTGTCTCCTTTCACAGCCCAGAATGGACCCTTCCGGTGCCACTGATTACATTAGGGAGGAGAGGCTCTTTTCACAGGGGCTGTCTGCACAAAAGGGGAGCTTCTGTGCCCCTCCGCCATCTGGTCTCCAAAATAAGAGAAAGGGTCCCAGGAAGAGAATAAGCCCAGCGAGCCACGCCTCCCTTTAATTAAAGGGATGCTATTTGAATAGATGGGATGGCTGGACAGATAAGCAAACATACAGTAAAGCCTCACACATTCAGCCCAGAGATTGGGACCCAATCTGCATTTGCAAATAAAGCCAGTGTGTACAGCTCTGTCAGATGGGCTCTAACCATTTTGGAGGATTTATGTAAATATGGATTTTGCTGCAGAACAACAGAAAACAACAAAAATCTAAATTCGGCTGTTGAGCACCACTCTCAAGCCATCTGTTAATAACCACACATTTGAATTCCTAATTAATCAAACATTTGAGAATGTCGTTGAATTGACAAATACATTGCTGTAGTGTAGAAAGGAATGGGTTAATTATTTTGATGCCAAAATTATACCTGGTTGATCTGAAGGTGATAGTTACCAAAGCTTGTCCTTTCTCAACAATGACAGGCCGATGTCTCTTCTTGGCCAATATAAGGGATTTGAATGGTGTCTCTCTGGACATGTACAGTGTAGGATCCAACCGGCCAGCCATCCTCAAAGAGAGGAGGCCCCTTAACACTTTATCCATTGTATCCCCATTGGAGGAATGGATGGCCATCTTTAAAAAGACACTGGACAGAAACTGGTCTCTATGTATCGTTTCAGAAGCTGAAAATCCTTGCAGATTGCAATGATCTCCAGAGAACTCATCAAATGTTGTCTACGACTAGACATGAAACAAAATCAAGCCTTTGTGGAACATTGTAGAGAACATTGTAATTACATAACTATCATTATCAGGCATCATGATAAGATTAGGGGAGACCAGGGTTGGAGGTATCACGGGTTGGATGACACAATGCTAATTACTCCCAATCTAAATGGCACTGTGTAAGAACTCATCCACCTGGTCAATTCATGTCAGCATGTCAAAACATTGAGGTGAGGGGAATTTATATTTTTCATAGGTGAAAGTTAAAAAAAAAAGAATTATTGGTATTTTCTTTGTAAATCTTTGAATTATGAGAGTATCCATGAACAATTATGTTGTTGAAAGGAGAAAAATGGAGATCTATATTTCAAACCTATTTCGGAGTTCGGATCGTCACCCTCATTAAGATGCTAGTTACCATGTGGTAACTAGCATCTTAATGAGCACATGGAATGTAGGGTTGATTGTCACTATCAACATTGCCCCTGCCAGTACACAATACACCCCAAGCTCTTTTGCGCTTGTGCCATTTAGTATTTAGTATTCATTAGGATCCCCATTAAATACTTACTGTACCTGGCAGACACCTTGATCACGAATGAGGTTCACCTAGGGTGAGTCTCAGCCATTGTACTCCGGCCATGCTGACCCCTGCGAATTCCCCAAATGTGGGAATCTCGACTGCATAATTTGTGGTAGTGGGGGACTGCGTCCACGCTCTCCCATGACTGTATTGCTAGGTATTACTTCAAGTATTTCTAGGTATTACTGCACTGTTGGAGCTAGAAACACAATCATTTCACGGCACCTGCGATAACATCTGCAAATCTGTGTCCTCGAACAATACACTTTGATTTGATTTTGATTTGAGCTGCCAAGCTACTCTTCCTGGGGTCCAAACAGAAATAAAACAATTACATCACAACAACAGCCTACATCATAAATAAAACAATTATACAATATATTATTACAAATTTACAATTTAAAATGTACACTATTACAATAATACAATTGTACAATGTGTGTATGTAGAGTGCGTGTGTTAGATTGTGTTTGCGTATGTCTCTCTTCACAGTCCGTGTTGTGCCGTGAGGTGCTGTTTTATCTGTTTCTTTAAACTGATTTCACTGCTCGCTTGAGTTATTTGATGTGGAAGAGAGTTCCATGTAGTCACGGCTCTATAGTACTGTGTGTTTCTTAGCCTCTGTTCTGAACTTGGGGTGCTGTGAAGAGACCCCTGGTGGCTTGTCTTCTGGGGTACGTATGGGTGTTTGAGCTGTATGTTCGCTGTTTGAACAGACAGATCGGTGCTTTCAACACGTCAATACCTCTCACGAAGACAAGTAGTGGTGCAGTCAATCTCTCCTCTACTTTGAGCCAGGAGAGATTGACATGCATGTTAATGATATCAGCCCTTCATGTACAGTTAAGAGCCAGCCGTGCTGGTCTCTTCTGGGCCAACTGTAATTGCCTATCGGTGTGTCCTTCTTTGTGGCACTTGACCATATAACTGGGTAGTAGTCCAGGTGGGATAAAACTGGGGCCTGTAGAACTTGTTTGGTTGATTGTAATGTAAAGAGATCCCTTCGTTGCCTTTCTCTCTCTCAAAAACATTTATTTTGTCACACACATACACACAAAACGTTTCTCAAAATGTCACATGTTATTCTAAAGACATAAAATGCTGCATTTTGTTAGGAATATCGTTCGATCAAAGAGAGTTGGCTATTTCTAAGACTTTGTTTGCTATATCGCTTCACTTCCTGTTACAAAAGAAATAAGCTACTAGCAATCATAGCGACAACCAACTCCATACTGTGTGACAACCGACCCCATACTGTGTGACAACCAAACCCGCGATGGGGCAGGTGTGTTTGATGGCTTATAACTACATGTTGGAATAGGATACGTGGATAAAACGGGTCCCCATTTCAACCCAAGACATTGGCCTTTCTCCTAATATTGAAAATGGTGATATACTGGTGCTGTCAATAAAAAGCACAGATGCGAGCAGAAAGTGTGACGACCAACCGTTCTCCCCTATTCTCTGGATAAGAGCGTCTGCTAAATGACCAAAATGTAAATGTCATACCGTAGCAATATTCCGAAGATTTCTTTACGTGGTTCAATAATCCTCCAGGTACCAGTGAAACATTCTTAAGGGTGAAACGTGTGCTGAACGATAAGACTTTGAATCCATGATCGTCAGTTCATCCTGGACTGTAATCACTTTGAATGACATGTTCCTCCGCAAATGACACTTTAAGGCTAAAGGGCATTGTGATATCGCTGTTGTGATTTCATCTCAATTGTGTGTGTGTGTGTGTGTGTCTGTCTGGGGGTTAAGGGTGAGGTCTACAGATGGATGTCTGAGACTGACTCAGTTCACTTCGACCGTTTTGGGATGACATGGGTGAGCGTGGCATGAAGAGGGTAGGTGTCTGCAGTCAAATGGAGTATATGAGCACAGTCCCAGTTGTAATTAGCGTTTGTTCCATATGAGTCTTTTCCGTGCAACAAATGACGTTATCGGGTCTTATGGTTGCCCATTACTTCTGGTAACAAACGAATTGAAAACAACTTCCATCCTACGGAGACCAGCGAATGGCGTTCCAGGGAGGGACTCGAGTCACTGTGTGAAATGAACAAGAACAGACACGACACCTGGCATTTCCCAGCCAAAGTGTGTTGTTGTACACTGCTGAGCACACTGCTGGAACAGCCTGCTTAATTGTGCTAGTTGAAGAGACTGGTGGAAATGGCAGTCTAACCTACTCCACTTTTGTTTACTCCAACAACATTCTAAAAAACCTATTGACGAAACGCTTCTGGAAACTGTCTTCTCGCTATGCACAATCTCTGCTAAAAGTAACGAATAAAAACAGAGATAAAAGCTTTCCAGTAGAAATAAAACGCTCAACTCCATTGCAGCCTGGTGTGATGCGAGCTGCCGATGCATAACGGCTATCCAAAAGACATAGCGTGTGGTTTCCTTGGCTCCACTATTTGCCCACAGTCCTGAAGTTAATGAAAGTAAGCAAAGTCTTTAACAATGAGCGCCACGGAAAAACATGCAAAACGCTTAAAAGGGGGAGAGTAAAGCTACCAGATGGCAAACCAGAGGATCAAATGTGATGTTTTATGAAAAATGGGTAAAATAGAGGAAAAAAAGACAAATGCCACATTTGACTCATAAACTTGAGTATTCTACTGATATGCGGTTCCTTATTAATAAACTGGACTTCACCAGACTTTTTTGTAATATGCACAAGACTTGACATGATCATTAACCCATCTTTAATTATGCCCTAGTCACCCAAACATAGTGCTCGGTCAAAAATGCCATGTAACACTGCATTTGCACGGCTAGACATTTGCATACAGCAACTGAGAGTTGACACAAAATATAATTCTGCCGGAAGATCCCTTTAATATTGATCAAACTTGATTTTTTCATGAAAATGGTGTTCAATTGGTGCTCATATTTGAGCTTCTGATTGCTTGATAAATAAGGGCTTATGTAACGGCCCCACAGGTGACCAATAGTACAGAGAATGGAATAATATGTTACTCCTGCTTCCTCCATTTTCAAGTGATTCCTCCAAGTCCAACCAACTCATTAAAACTTTGTTGAAGTGAGTAATTAGCCAACAGTTTACAGCTGTGCAACCATCCATAAGATGGTGTTGAAGATGAAAGAGGTCAAGTCAAAACAAACTTTACCATTGAGATCAATGAGGGATCCTGGAGGTCATGGCAGTAAGCCCTGCTAAGAGCCTCAGATGACACAAACTGAACACTGAGCACTTTGTAAGTGTCTATAAAAATAAAAGCCACACAAACATGAAAAATATCAATTTCACATTTGGTTTAGCGCTTTACCACCTTGTGTCACCGACACTCTGAGAGTTGGGCTGTGGAAGACAAAACACAGCTCCTGGATAAGGATTGTGTTATTGCCTATCAATTAGCATCAAAAGGGGATTAACCCACATGGCTGATGGGGTGAGCTGGTGCGGGGGCCGCGCACAGTCACTGAATACCAGGGGTTAAACCTCTGACTTCATTAGGCCTGACCTTTCCACACCATTGTGTGACAGGAGAAAGGACATGGTGCAGTCTGCATTTCCCTTGCTCATTTTGACTTCTGTGGAGTTAAATGCTTAAAACAAGCCAAAGGCATGCTAGCTCGCGCTCAGTGAGATATGAAATCCACCCTAAAGGTCTCCTGACTGATGTGGGTTTCCACGGTTTGCAGCAGGTGGGCATTTACCCTCCAACACCCACCCTGTACAATAAAGAATTTCCTCCACCTTTGAGCGAGGTGAGATTTACTAATTAGTCATGGTGCATCGTACTCTAGTTATGAGGAACCGGCGGGGGAGACTGGTTCTAACTCTGCTCTGCCTGGCCGTCAATTCACAAAAGGTCACAGTGCTTTAGGAGAGAGAGCAGGTATTCCAGCTGAAGCTAATGAGAGACCCTAATTAAGAAAATATACGAACACACATGCAGAACGAAAAGTGCCACGCATACGAGGAAGCGCGTAGGAAGGAATACTCCAGGATGGTCGCTAACTTAACTATGCAGGTGATAGGCCATGTACTGTATTTTATTTCCTTTGAGATATTTTTATGTAATCTCAAAAAAACTCAGCTGACTAATGGTCAGTCAAAAAGTACAAGTAGTTCAACCAAATTTGTATAGCGAGAGAGAGAGAAACTGTCCATTTCATTAATCTGCAAAACCGACACCTCCAGATTTTCCTATAAACAAAACAATAACAACGGAATAGCATGAAAGCAACCCATGCCCATCTGTGCCATTGGCCAATTTATCCCAAGAACACTAAAGTGTGAGAAAAAAAAGTTACCATGGCAGCGACATGGCATGAATGCGTCGTACTGTATCTTACGACGAAAGTGATGCACTTCGTAGTAAGAAAACAAAACGTGTTTAACATAAGACGCCACCCGAGGACAAAAGTTTCCAGCCAAAAGGTCTCTCTATTCAATCTGGACAGTCTTCAAGGCTAGGGGTCACAGTCAGACGTTGCTCACCCACCCCATACCGCTTTTTCTTTACTCTTATGGAGAGTTTTATAGATGAGTACACCCCATTTAAAAGGCAGTGGCTGAAGGATTTGCAGTCAAATGAAAACAGGGGAAATTGCTGGAGCTGTCAGTGTTACGCAGCTGGGTGGGAAGGACATGCTGTGTGTGCACATCCTAAAACCAGCAGCTGCATCTAGAACAGTGGAACATGGGAAAGCACTTAGCATTCACACGGAGCAGCGCAGTCAACATCTGAAACAAACCATTCACTTATTTACCATTCAAACTAAATAGCACGGTCGCAACCGTACTTTAAAGCTGATGTTTACTCCATGTTTCCATTGGCATATATTATTTGTCCCGCTCATCTTTTTCCGTCTAAAGAGACCCTCCCACCCGAATAAAAGGCCGACACTTCAAATAGAGACTAGTCAAAAGAGGACCTTCAATGACTTCAAGACATTCTTGCTATTTCGGATAAACGCATGGCATCATCATTGTCTTAACCTTGTCCTTTGACTTTTGAGCGACATGTCCATCCTATTGCAGATGACCTCCCAGTAATCAAAGATCTGCCTGTCCCAGACATACAGAGGGGTCATGCAGACAACTTTCAAGACGGCTTGATCAATTCTCTCATTTATTAGTGAGGTCGAAAGCGGATCCTCATCAGGTAGGCTTTAATGTCTGAGAAGTTCGCCCAGGATCCTGGTACACACGTACCAGACTTGAACGCATGAGTAACGTGAAATGTGTACTGTACAAACATGACACAGTATTATTTGTTATTATTACAATGTCTCGTTAAATTATTTTACATTTCGTGAAGGCTCCGGCCTTGTAATATCAGAAGAAACATTGTGTGAGAAAGTGTCCTAAATATCAAGACCTTAAAAGTGGGATAGTTCACTCAAATTACAAAAATACATACATTGGTTTCCTTACCATGTAAGCAGTCTATGGACAAGACCACAATACTTGCTTTGGTTTTGTTTACTTGACCAATGCTTACTCTTTAGCAATTTTGACAATATCCCTGGTGTGAGTATTTTTGGCATTTGATGTCATCTTAAAGCTAGAATCTTTATTTGAAATAATAACAAAGCGGACACCCCACCTCTGTTTTGGTAAAAAGCTGAGGGTTGGGCCAGGAGAAATGTAACCACTCAAATTCATAGACAGAGCTATGGATGCACGGCCTAACCATCCATTATAGTTTTAACCATGTTTTGAGGCTATACACAGTTTGTTTACATTTACTTTGTTTACAAACATTGGAGTATATTTGGGGTTCTGATGGCGTACGACATCTGAACTAAGCTCATGAGGCATTTACAAGTTATATTATTTTAAGAATCAAAAGTCCAAAAATGGATGTAGCAACTAAGGATTCTAGCTTTAAAGTAACTTTATTAATTAAGCTATGCAGTACATTTGAGTGACTTTGTGATGATTTGGACATAAAACACAGAAAATACTAATATAAGGTCAGGGGACATGTGTCTTTTCTAAATTCATACCCATAGCCCTATATATGGATAGCCCTTTAGACAACGGTAAAAACAAAGTTAGTTTACTTATATATAGTGGATTACATTTTACATGTATAGTCATTTAGCGGATGCTCTTATCCAGTGCATACATTTTCATACCGGTCCCCCATGGGAACTGAACCCACAACCCGGGTGTTGTGAGCGCCATGCTCTACCAAGTGAGCTCCAAGGGAGCAGAGCAGAGGCTAAATGGTAGATTGTTACATTATGTTTCGAAATACATTTCCTTATATCGAAACACACACTTCCAACTATCGCAGCTGCCTAGAAATGAATACACATGTATTTTGTAACACAGCCAACCCTGTCGTAACTTACTTCAAACCGCTGAGTATTCATAATAATAGCACAGTTTAACACCAAATAAAGTTATATTATTCTTCAGCAGAATTTGCGTTATTGTTGTACTGTTTGTACAGTACAACATTTTACTAATGCTCAGTCATTAGTTGTTTCAAACTTTAGGACATCTTTACATTTTTGGTTGTTGAGGAAATACTTCAGCCACAACCCCCAATGTCAAATTATCTCTAATGCCCGTTATATCAGCCCTTGTTTTCCAAACCCAAATGTGCCCCAGAAATCTGACTGCACAAAACTCAGTGCACAAAACACAACTGTATTGGGCATTGCCTTGTCTCACCCCAAAGGTCAAGAAGTTTGAGCGAACAGTGAAAAATCAAGGACTATAGTGCAGACAACCTGACATTAAGCCGAAGCTTGATTCTCCTACCCCACCACCAACCCTCAAAGCCCCCCCCCACCACCGCCCTCCACATCCTGACACGCACACAAACCAACAGTCCTCTTTCTACTGTTGTGGCGTGGGAGTAGCATGCCAGCTTAACGTGTCACTGGCAGCCATTCTTGTGTTAGGTGGTATAGAAACACAGGTTGACCTCCATAAAACTTTTTTTTTTAACAGTAAAACCAAGGCCACCATTCAGAGCGTGAAAGTCAGAGGTACCAGAAACCTACACCCCACAATTAGAAAATAGTTTGTAGCTACAGTTTTTACTATATGAGAACATGTTAAGTTTACACTATGAAATACTTTCAACCAGACTATTCAAAGAACAGAGAGAGAAATGTAAATGTAAGGAGATGTACAGTTTATGGATTCTCTTTGGTATACCATTTTTTTTCTCCTCACTTTTAGTTTTTTACTTTTCAAAGGCCTGATCATGATTTGCTTGTTCAAAAGCATGTTGGCAAATAATATATAGAAAGGTAATTACAAGTAATTCAAAGATAATGCGGGCAACTATAAAACTGCAAACTCAAAGTCTTATAGCTTTAAAGGTTTAGTTGCAAATGTCCACTTCAGGGATCGAGTTGATTTGTTCATTCATTCCTCATGCAACATCTAGTCAATTATAGTGCAATAATTGATTGAAACATTAAAAGTTACCTTTACTGCAAAAAGTACACTCATCATATCCCCATATATACCGTTTGAGTTTTGCAGTAATGATGAGTCGCAATAAATATTTCACTGTGTTACAACAAATGACTGCTAAAAGATACAATATTAAAGTACAAAAATTGTTGGGTAACCTTTGTTTGAAAAGCAGTCAAATAACGATGGGAAATTGCAACAACAAAAAAAAGATATTAAATTATATGCCAAGTAACGTATTTTACAATAATCTAATCAGTTAATATTATATATTGTGGTCTGTGTATGTGTACATCTAATTCGATTGCAATTTTTCAACTTAACAATAAATAATAATTTGGTTTGAAAATCTACCAAACACATTTTTTCTTAATATGTATTATAGAAGCAGCATAATATTTGATACTAAAGATAACACAATTTGGTATGTTTTTTTAATTAGGATATATAGGTCTGCATGTGTCACACTATCTGTATTTATCGGGGTTAAATGTTTATTTTAAGACATTGCAAAACAACGGGATAACCTGTTGTAAATAACCTGAAAACTGAAGAAAAATAATATATATATAGTGAAATCTTTTAATTTAATTGTTTTATATTTTATACGTTTCACTTAATTTTGAATCATAGGATATGTTGGATCGCGATCAAATGTAAAATCATATCATTTAACTGTAGAGAACAGTCAACCACAAACGGACAAATTCATATGATGACATTCGATGCAATTTTGGACAAGAAACTTTTGGGGATAGCCAATAAAAAGTGAATGGTTACCCGTCTCAATGCCATCATCTAATAATCGAACGACCTTGTACGAAGGGGGGAAGAAAGATGAAATAAAGATAAAAAAACATAAATCCATGTTCAGGATGTTCATATTAGTTCCCTCACTGACGATTTAACATTGTTCAGTTGCATATCGTTTTTTTTTGTAGAAATTGTACTGGTTCCTAATCATAAACCCTGCATTTTCAATTAGCCTGATCCAGTAGCTACATTACAGCGCAAACTCTTTCCCCTTCGGCTGCACCATAAAATGGAGGATGCTGGCCTTGAATTTTCGACAGCTAAGACCAGCAAAGAGTACAGCTGTGCAAATAGTCATGATCTTGTGCAGCCATGGGGGAAGAGGCAAGTGGGCCCATATTCTGGCAGACTGCGAGGAGACCCTTTCAAATACAGCAAAGGCTTTGATTCAAAAACTATGCCACACCAATATCAAAGGAAACGCCCTGTTTCCAGAGTGCAGCGTCATTACGTAGTCAGGATAGGAAAAACAACCAGCCATTTAGAAAGCAGCATTGGCTGGTGTCGCTGTTGTGCAGTGCACTGATAAAAGATTAAACAACCGAATTTAACCTACCGTAATATAATGTATTAGCACAGAGATCTCCCCAAAAAAGTGTTAAAATAAAATAGAAAAATGGCTTTAAGATGAACCACATTCTCTCTGGGCATTTCCATGATACTAGAATTTAAATCGTGACTGCGGCCACTAGAGCGAGGCAAGCAAAAGGGAACCGATAACAGTAGTAAAACGATTCTGAGATATACGTCAGTATTTTTTCCCCAGCTAAAAGCCTCTGATGAAAAGTTATCTGATTTCAGATCCACATTGTGTAATTATCTTGTGAAGATATCAACAATCTGAGTTTATTAGAAGTGGTCGCTGAAAATGAATGGACTGCAGAGCTGAATGCAAAGTGCCATTTCTCAGCAACAGATTTGACAATGAAAGCTGCTACTCATTTTCTGTTAATATTAGCCTGTGAAGCAGTCATGCTCCCCCAAGGCAATAACACTTGCTCTCTTTACCCAACACCTTATAGCATTCCTAGCGTTACTATTTTCTCCTTGCAACATGCCCAAATGTGCTTTAGCGAACAGGTCAACAATATTCTTACCATCAGCCATGGAACAGTGTCCTCACCACAGACATGGGGTTTATGTACAGGGTTCAAGATGTCATAAGGGCCTTCTGTAAACAAAGACAACAAACATTTTAATATGCTGCTAATGTGAAAAACAAACAAATAACCCATGCTTGACATAGGATTAAAGACATGAAATTAAGGACAGAGTCTATTTTAAGTGTAACTGAAATGTTCTTAATCATTATAATTGCATTATAATCCATTGTACCTGTCTGCTTTCAGTAAAGTGTTTGTGAAAAATTTACTTAAAATGTATTTCAAATATATGTTGATGAGCATAGCAGGTTTCCCAAAGGAAGCCGATTTTGTTACAATGTCATCGTACACAAATTGTGTGGTTTTTTAATTTAAAAAAGGTCCATTGGACCGTCATGAACATGCTTACAGACAGACCATCACCATGAGCATGCAATGTTTTTCTCCCTCTCTAATTGCAATTGGAATATTGTACATGTCAACCATTTCAGGTCAGATTGGGGACAAACCTGCAAAGATAAAACTTCCCAAGTTAGGCTACATTGAAACATAATCTTAAACCACTCAAAAACCATTAACGTATCTGTCCTGTGAAAATCTCACTTTTAAAAGTTCATATTCTGTTAATTCATACCCAAATAACGTTATTGACTCATCCTATACTCGTATGTGGCCAAAGCATACATTGGCCTGGGAAAGAAACACTTCAAAAACTCCACCTCAAACTTGTATCTCAAACACAGTTTTGAAAATGCTTGCTATTTCCTCACAGAGGATAGTGAAATGAAATGGCCAATCAGCGGTCTACTAGCATTAATATCTTTAATGACCGGTATACGCCCACACTATTCTGTCGTTGGGGCACGCCCAAGCCATTCAAACACAGAAAGGCTTCTTTTTAATTACCATTTTTTGGAAGGAAAACTTTTTCAATCATATTGTAATTATAGGTCATATTAATTAGGTCATAGATTAATATAAACTCGAGACAGTTGCTTTAAGACTCAGTGAGGGTGAGGTTGGACAGCAGATGCACAAATCAAGCTTTAGCAGGTGATCATTAAGTGATCTGTCCAGGCCGGTCACTGATAAGACTCACAGATAAACATCACAGAGCCAGCGATTACAGTCAGACTGCACCCTGATGGGTGTTTAACAGCACCCAAAGAGGCCTTGCGTCTATTACGATCTCTCTTTAGAGGTATACTGTACATCATTAACTTGTCATTACAACTCCTTCTGATAATAAAGTAAAAAGTGTACAAAACCACACATTAAATGTAGGCTAAGAGATCTTGTGTCCATTAACCACATTTGTTACATCAGAATCAGCATCAAAGACATGTCTATCACTTGCATAAGATATTATGTCAAACCATAATGCCATGAGCCACTATGTGCCATGAGCAAAATGCTGATGGCTGTGCCTATAAGATCTCAAAGTTCCAGGCTGCCCTGCTCATTTTCTGAACTCTGTCACTACCCTCTACTGTGACGACGAGGGGCGTAAGACTGAATACTATGGATATTTTTGCTGATAGATAAACAAAACCAGACAGTGGGATAGTCCATATCATGTGTGCATATGAACAACAGGGTTGATGTGGGAAAAAGAGACTAACAGTGCCCAGAATTCTTTTTATATTATCAAAGAAACAAAAAAGGGGGTTTTGGTGCAATGAATGCTCACTTTACATTCAGCAGCAACAAATAAATCTATGCTTTCTCTGATCTATCGCAGATAACCGCACTGTGTTCAAGTATTCTGTCCAAGGTTTGTCTCATTACATTCATCAAATGGCCAAAGAATCAATAGGCGATAGAAAATAACAATGCTTTGAGATTTCAGCAGCCGCCATCTTGTCCTGTCAAACCAGAGGCGGGTGGGAGGGTAGCTTCCAAGTCATGTGACTACTGTTTCTTTAGACAGCTACAATGACAAAGCAAAGGTGTCTATTTCACATGCAAAGTAGAATCTCTGACCGAGGCAACAAAAAATGTGGATATACCCGCTGAAGAGCACCTTCTTATCTAAAATGTCAAATTTGTAGAAGCTTATTGTGCATGCAATGGAAAAATCTATGAATTATGTAAATGTTTCAGGCTACACAATTTCATTTTTTTAAACACAGTCAATTCAAATGGCTTCTTCAACAAAAACTTAACAGTAATTCTAGTGTCCTATACCAAATTCAGTGATTGGCAAGAGATGACAGGAAACCACCTTAGACAGGTACAGAAGACTACAGCTAATAAACATAGGCTAATAAACCTAATGGCTGACACAAATCACGTTTTGGTTAATCTTCAGGGCTATATTGCCTTACCTGAAATAACAATTTGTGGGCTATAGGCCCACATTGATTGTGTGAACAAAGAAAACTGCTACCTGTTACTCGTGTTTTGACACAGTTCCAACATCCAATTTTCATGACTAAGAGCTCGTTTGGCAATTGGTAGCTTAGAATGTACTTGTTGGGTTATGGGCCATCTCATGTGCTATCCTGCCTTACCTTAACAGGTAGACGCCAATTGTACAATACCTCAGTAATTTACTTATCATCATTTACTTGTAATTTACTTTTTCAACCAGAACTAACCTTTCAAATAACTGCTCCATTGAAACGCTCCATTAGGCTTAAACTTCGGGCAAATAGGCTTTTTGTCAGGACGGAAGAAGATGACACCTGCGGGTTAAGAGCACACTAGCACATGCCAACAATGGCGTGGTATTTACCACACGCGCAGTGCAGCTACACTACATCAATTCAATTTCCTAATTTAGCCTACAATGTTGTTGTAAAACAATGTCGTAATCCATCAACAAATTACAAATATTTGGGAGTAACATGTATCCAACGTTCAAGTGCTTGTCGAAACTTTGAAATGTTCGACTTGTTAAATGGTTGTAGTCATACACGTGCCACGTTTAACCAGTTAGCAAATCGGACATTTCCGAGTTTCCTAGTTCCGACTACCACATGAACTCGGCATAACACACTGTTACTCGTGTAACATTTAAAAAGGGCCATCATCCTCTGGCTCTGAAAATGCTGAACAAGTAAGAGGCACTCTCTTGTGAGGTGCTCAAATGGTTAATAGGTATTCACGTGAGCAAAGGTGCGTCACCTGCGCATCTTCACAAAGTAGGCAACAGGACGAAGAATGAGGGATGCATATTTCCTCAAAAGCAACAATGCTGTTGTTGTCTGTTTGGCAGTGCATAATTCACATCACATAAGGCATGCGTTATATACAGCAATGAAGTCAATTTAACAGCATGTGATGTCTGTTGATTATTTTTTTATATAAAAACACATTTCCGATTCTTTATCATAACATATTAATTTTAACAGCAATGAACGATAGCATTTATTTAGTAAGCTTGTATAAAATAGTAGCCTATCGCGCTCTACAGACGGTTGGTTGTCTTACCTGTAAATAATGAATTGTCTGATGATAAACATTGAAAAAACTTTCAAAGCGTCAGCCTAAATATTGATTTATATTGCGCGGTAATTCAATCGCTAGCGTTGTTGAGTGATTGTAAATTCCCATGTTGAATTCATTATTTCTTATCAATTTAGATGGAGACTTAAAACTCCATCTCCAATTTGTTCAGTTTCAGACAGACTCCAGACAGTCTCAAAACAGTTACGTGCCTGTCTGTGTTGCGCGTGCACGACCCGCGCAAAAAAATGAGCAACACTTCAGACTGACAGCCAAAGAGCCAATGGCATTGTGAATCTGAACCTGGCATCCAATGACAAAGGCCATAATGATAGCCCTCGTGCTCGAATGCTAGGGTTGAAATGAATCATTAGGCTGGGCTACGTTTAACTGTGTCAAGCTTGAACTTGAAAATAGAATTGGGAGAACTGTCAAAACACTTGACTAGCCCATCTATTGTGAAATAAAGTGCATTGTGGATATGTTAGTGTAGTGCACCTATTCTGGATGAATCCTCAACTGAATTAATGCACAATTGAAGTAATTATTTGACTGTATGTAATGCACATTTTACATGCAATAACTGAGCAAAATACCAGCAGACAGACAGTTATCAATTATGTAACATCCTTTCACAGAGGCTACAGTTTATCATGAAATGTAACATTTTTATTCTTGACAATCCCAATAGGGTGCGTCCCGACATCTTGACCATATATGGTAATTGACCGGTAATTGACCATGAAGAAAAATTGGTGGAACTTGCTTTAACTCTTAACACATATTTTTGGGGTAGTGGAAGAAGTTTAAAATGTTTTACTTAAGCCAAGCAGTTAAATATAGTCAAACTTAAATTTAGTAAAATAATTGGTGTTATTACTTTGATAGTGTAGTTTATCAACCTTATTACTTTGGATTGTGGGACAGATAGATCACATATTTCATCTCAAATAAATACACTCAGACTAGCCTACTACGCTTTTATGCACTCTCCTACTAGAATACCACAGTATGTGCCAACTGTAATAATAGAGTATAAACGACAAGGAGGCATTGTTGAAGTTTAAAATAAATTAAACAACTTTATTTTATCCCAAGTGTTTATCCCTTACTTCAACCATACATTCATTTCTTAATTAAATGATAAAGCTGTTAAAATAAAGTTATTACTGGATAGATACATAGGATAGATACATAAATAGATAGATAATGAGAATAACATGTTTTTGCTGAAAAACCAACACGTGAAAATCGAACTCCCATGTGGAATTGCTTTTTCACGTGTGAAAAACTGTTGAAATTTTGCATCCCCACGCTGTCACATTTATTTCAGATTGAGATAATGTTTTCACTTGTGCTCAAATGTGTAATTGAATGGTATCACAGAGATTTTGCATTCCCATGTCATCACATTTATTTCACATGAGATGATGTTTTCACCTGTGCAGTTTCATGTTATCACGTGTTGCTTTTACATGCTGTCACATGTTATCACATTCTCTTCACATAAGATCCCATGTGATCACATGTGAAGTTGATGTGTTTTTTCTGTGAAGTAAACAACCAAAGTTTATGTATTAAGTATAAATGCTTAGGTTTGCTTGTTTGAAACAGGTTCATAGCAAAATACAAATGTCTTCTTAGGTCTCTGTTACTTTCACTGGATGGCTCAATCGCTTCCTACAATACTATAGTGTTTTCACAGACTTTAGAAGCTGCTTACCGAGTTCACAATTTACCAAAAACAATGACAAGGGAGGTCAGATTCATTGTGCTTGGACCCCCCATCTGATACTCCAAACACATGAAACCAACTGAAAACAAAATAGATTATTGCAGTGCCATTATTGCAGTGCCATAACTTTAAGGGGTGCCAGAGACAGAAGGGGGTGACAGAGACAGAAGAGGAAGCGAGACATCCCACTTCATTTTTTCTTGAACAATAAAAATGAGTTAAGCAGACCAGATCCAGCTGCTATTACATTGGTGCCTATGGGAGAGCCACCATGTCAGGCAGACCAACACTTACACCCCCCCCCCCCCCCTCCAATCCCCTCCCAATGGTAAATGGCCTGAGTAAGACATCTTCATTTAGCTACCACCTTTCGGGTGCTTTTATACATTTTTACATGTTCACCACTACTTATGGTTCCCTGAGAAACAAGGACCAAAACTAAGGTTTATATCCTGTCACACGTAGGCCTACATTACAAGTTGATTGTCATTTTCAGGGGATCAGAGTAGACAGAGTATAGGCTGGGTACTATATCCTTTTGATTTTAAAGGTCTTATGTGTGTGTTATTTCACACTCCGAAGTGTTTCTGATAATATCACAACCTGCACAAGTAGAATGCTCTGTTACATAGATCATTTCATGTACAGTACCAGTCAAACGTTTGGACACAACTACTCATTGAAGGGTTTTTCTTTATTTTTACTATTTTCTACATTGTAGAATAATAGTGAAGACATCAAAACTATGAAAGAACACATATGGAATTATGTAGTAACCAAAAAAGTGTTTAACAAATCCAAATATATTTTATATTTGAGATTCTTCATAGAGACTCTTTGCCTTGATGACAGCTTTGCACACTCTTGGCATTCTCTCAACTAGCTTCAGGAGGTAGTCACCTGGAATGCATTTCAATTAACAGGTGTGCCTTGTTGAAAGTTAATTTGTGGAATTTCTAGTAGTAGAATTTGTAGTAGTATACAGAAGATAGCCATATTTGGTAAAAGACCAAGTCCATATTATGGCAAGAACAGCTCAAATAAGCAAAGAGAAATGACAGTCCATCATTAATTTAAGACATGAAGGTCAGTCAATACGGAACATTTCAAGAACTTTGAAAGTTTCTTCAAGTGCGGTCGCAAAAACCATCAGGCGTTATGATGAAACTGGCTCTCACGAGGACCGCCACAGGAAAGGAAGACCCAGAGTCACCTCTGCCTTTGAATCTCGAATATAAAATATATTTAGATTTGTTTACACTTTTTTGGTTAATACATGATTCTATATGTGTTATTTTATAGTGTTGATGTCTTCACTATTATTCTACAAAGTAGAAAATAGTCAAAATAAAGAAAAACCCTTGAATGAATAGGTGTGTCCAAACTTTTGACTGGTACTGTACATGTTTGGTAGCAATGCTATAGGGCTTTCTCAGGATAGTTTGCATTGTTGTAATAATGATTCATTATTTGCACATACAAATGGTTCACACACAAAAACAAAACAAGATGAGGTTGAGGCTTTGTCAAGTGAATCTACACAAGGCAAATTGACAGACTTGTTGTGGGAAGAACTTTTCTCCGTTAACTGAAAATGATAAATGATTGTCGCCTTTGGCATTGCACCCTCGCATTGTTATGGAAAACCGCTGGATTTGGAAAAGGGCACAGAATCATTCAGGGCGCCGTAATAGAATGTGACAGCTCCCTTCGGCACTTGCTATTGGAAATAACCCAAAATTCTTGGAAAAGACAATCAGGATCGAGGGATGAGTATATACAACCTCTCAGCATTTAGTTGGGGGAGAAAAACATCACACAGCATCTTAAAAGCAGCTGTGTTCAGTTGTTAATATTTCTTACGATGGTATCCCCATAATGAATATTAATATGCATAGCAATAATGTTGATCATGATGAAAGTACTTATTAGTTATGATGACATGGTTGTTTTGTATGTGTAAAATGTATGTAGTCAAGATAATTGTTTTATTTTCCGAAACTTATAGCTCATCTATAATCTTTTCAATTCATGTTTTTACAGTTGTACCTTTACCATAATTGGTTGCATGTTAGTACTGATAGCTAATGTTGTTCTGTGTTCATTGTACACTGGACATTGGACACACATTTGGAGTATCCTTGACAAGCCCCAGGGGTTTAATTATTCACTGCTTGAGGATTTCCTTTTGTACTCGCATGCATAAAGTCTTGTCTTTATTTACAGACACTATTGGTGAGATATTGTTAAAAAATGTGTGTCAGAAGGTAAGCCTACCTGCCAAACACCAAAATAAATGGCATGCCAGGCAACAGACAGTCATGGAGAAATAGGGAAAAGGCTGTAGGCTTTATCAATACACCATTCCACACGAAAGCAGGAAAACATTCACCAGCTCAACATCCTATCCTCCCAATCCCCACAGTCCATTATAATTCACAGACTGTCTTTCACCAGGAAAGTCCCTTTACGCCTTCTCAAATTAAAAATCTCACGGCTGATCCCCTCCATCGCTCTGGCTTTCAGATATTGACCTTGTGGTGCTACAAAATGGCCTCTTCCTCACTGCGGGACCCCATAATAAGCCAATACAATGAGGCTTCACTTCACTGCTCACCTCTCTTTGGTGTCTCTAGGGGTCTTTGTTGACGTTTGTCAGCCCTAGAGGAATTTGGGGGTTAGACTTTAGCAGTAGCTGGGTCGTTCCATAAAAATAGTGCCTTTTGCATCTCTTCGATATTTTAAGTAGAAATTGTGCACCAACATTGGATTTTAAAAACATGATATATTAAATGAAGTGCCCTTTAATAAAGACCAAATGTATAATTCAATAAATATTTTCATATTTTATTCATGTTTTTAATTTGAAAAAGTTTTGCTAAAGTGCCAAAATGTATTATTTTGACATGTCCCTCTATGCACCCTCTGTGAATTCTAGGAAATTTTTAACCAACTTAACACCAGATTTTCTGTAAGTTTTCACCATCATTGTAAAGCCCTACTAATTTTGTTTGATGTAGTCATTACTGAAGATTATTATTGATTTAATGTGATTAGTGATTCATTTACGTCTGTCCCTCAATTTAAGGTCAACCCTGTTACGTGAACTGAACTCTCGATTTAAAATGGTGAAATGATTCCTTTTTAAATATATTTTTCAAAAGAAACATTGAACATTAATAGTCAAATCATAGTGTAAAAGCAAGTGATCTGATTTGACTCTTTTTGGCAATTTTCTGGTGCTTGTGGTGGAAAACCGAGTGGGACAAGCATAACATGTCAACCTTGTTACCCATAGATAGACAGGCTAGAAATGTTTAACAGTGAAACAAATTGTGAAGCTTGCATTAAATTGCCACTCCCTGTTGCACACAACAAGCTTCCATTCCCCCTGTCACAAGGGGATTTATGGCTGATTTAAGAGGAAATCGTCGACCCTGTTGCGGTCAACCTTGATAAGTCAACCCTGTTGCATTATTTGGCACTTAATAGGCACTTACTATAGTCATGTTTTTATTTAACCTCTTGAGATGGGAAAACTTGTTTTTTATTAAGATGAACATGTGCTCTTTCTGACTAACTAGGTGAAATCCCCCCCCCCCAAAATGGACCAAGTTACACTTCTCAAAAGGCACTAAATTGGTGAAACGACCCAGCTGCAAAGTCTGGCTGAAGAGTCAGACAGACAACTACTTGGATTCCTTCTTCAGAGCTTAATAGACCCCAGAATTTAGAATGGAAACCTTTGTAACGTTAACTGAAAAAGGCTTTGGTCCAAAAATATAAAAAAATATAAGGACTGACTTGAATCACTTCAATAAGATTAACTCCATTTCTGGAATTGCATAATGACTAGACGTCAATGTAAATTGCATGTGTTTATCTAGAGACATCAAGTAAAATACAATCTATTTACATTGGTCATGTTTACACCAGTCAGTTACTGTACTAAATAATATGGATCTGAGAGTGATTGATAACCTCAAGTTATTCCCAAGGGACTGAGTCTTTTGTTTCAAGGATACTTCATGTTTTATTCACAATTCCACTCCAGCATCATTGTGACAAACCCATTATCCTCAAATAATTTTTGTGACATTTCCCCTCTCTTAATTCCTGTAGCTGCCAGTGAGACTGATAAACATGGTCTGTTTCCTATCCAAATCACAATCCCAGAGGAAAGTCTCTATGCAGTCAGACCACAAATTAAATTGATGCAATGCTTCAACGCAGCACACCACTAACCTTGATACAGAAAATAAGACAAGAGCGATGGTGCTACTGCATGATTTTGGCGAGAAAGCATATTATTCAGTCACAATAATGTAACCAAGCAATAGCGAAACCTGATAGCATTGAAAAAAACATATTCAATATGTATGTTGGAAAACTGAAAGGTGCCATATCTTTGGTAGAAAAACAATATTTTTCAAGAATGGGTAATTGGGTTAGTAAAGTAACGTGGGGTAAACAGCCCCCCATAGTAACTGTCCCTCCCCCCTTCTGAGGTAAATTGATCTAATATTTTGTCATTTAGAAAAAGCTATATACATAATACAATTAAGTTAGATCTATAAACATTTATAAACAATTGAAGTTGGCAGTTTACATACACCTTAGCCAAATACATTTAAACTCAGTTTCACAATTCCTGACATTTAATCCTAGCAAAAATTACCTGTCTTAGGTCAGTTAAGATCACCACTTTTATTTTAAGAATGTGAAATGTCAGAATAATAGTAGAGAGAATGATTTATTTCAGCTTTTATTTCTTTCATCACATTCCCAGTGGTTCAGAAGTTTACATACACTACAATTAGTATTTGGTAGCATTGCCTTTCCATTGTTTAACTTGGGTCAACCGTTTCGGGTAGCCTTCCACAAGCTTCCCACAATAAGTTGAGTGAATTTCGGCCCATTCCTCCTGACAGAGCTGGTCAGGTTAGTAGGCTTCCTTGCTCGCACACACTTTTTCATTTCTGCCGACAAATTTTCTACAGGATTGAGGTCAGGGCGTTTGTGATGGCCACTCCAATACCTTGACTTTGTTGTCCATTTTGCCACAATTTTGGAAGTATGCTTGGGGTCATTGTCCATTTGGAAGACCCATTTGCTACCAAGTTTTAACTTCCTGACTGATGTCTTGAGATGTTGCTTCAATATATCCACATAATTTCCCTCCCTCATGATGCCATCTATTTTGTGAAGTGCACCAGTCCATCCTGCAGCAAAGCACCCCCACAACATGATGCTGCCACCCCGTGCTTCACGGTTGGGATGGTGTTCTTCGGCTTGCAAGCATCCCCGTTTCCTCCAAACATAACAATGGTCATTATGGCCAAACAGTTCTATTTTTGTTTCATCAGACCAGAAGACATTTCTCCAAAATGTATGATCTTTTTCCCCATGTGCAGTTGCAAACCGTAGTCAGGCTTTTTTATGGCGATTTTGGAAGCAGTGGCTTCTTCCTTGCTGAGCGGCCTTTCAGGTTATGTCGATACAGGACTCGTTTTACTGTGGATATAAATACTTTTGTACCTGTTTCCTCCAGCATTTTCATAAGGTCCTTTGCGTTGTTCTGGAATTGATTTGCACGTTTTGCACCAAAGTACGTTCATCTCTTGGAGGCAGAACGCATCTCCTTCCTGAGCGATATGACGGCTGTGTGGTGTTTATGGTGTTGGTGTTTATACTTGCGTACTATTGTTTGTACAGATGAACGTGGTACCTTCAGGCGTTTGGAAATTGCTCCCAATGATGAACCAGACTTGTGGAGGTCTACAATGTTTTTTCTGAGGTCTTGGATGATTTCTTTTGATTTTCCCATGATGTCAAGCAAAGAGGCACTGCGTTTGAAGGTAGGCCTTGAAATACATCCACAGGTACACCTCCAATTGACTCAGATGATGTCAATTAGCCTATCAGAAGCTTTTAAAGCCATGACATCATTTACTGGAATTTTCCAAGCTGTTTAAAGGCACAGTCAATTTAGTGTATGTAAACTTCTGACCCACTGGAATTGTGATACAGTGAATTATAAGTGAAATAATCTGTCTGTAAACAATTGTTGGAAAAATGACTTGTGTCATGCATGAAGTAGATGTCCTAACCGACTTGCCAAAACTATAGTTTGTTAACAAGAAATTTGTGGAGTGGTTGAAAAACAAGTTTTAATGACTCCAACCTAAGTGTATGTAAACTTCCGACTTCAACTGTATATACCATTAGGGGAGCCTAAAGATACATAATACAGTTGTTTAGAGATAGCAATTGTAATAAAGCAGTAACATTTAAGATGAGTGTGTTGGGGGAAACTGCCCCCCCCCCATGGGGAAACTTGCCCCCCCCCCCCCCCCCCCAGCAACCCAATGCAAATCAATGGTTTCTAAATTAGCATTTTCCAAATCATGTCGAAATCATCTACAAGTAACTTAATTGAGTTACACAGTAATTTTTTTAGATACTTTAGGATGACTTGGACATGATTTGATGCGGAAATTAGAAGAGGGACCTTACATCAAAATCTCATCATAGTGAGAATATTAATAGTGAGATGTGCATTGCCATTTTGTTAAAAAGTTTAAAAAGTGTAAACTGTAGCTATTAATTTCCCTTCATAGTTTGTTTGCCTAAGCATTACCATCATCCACATACCATTTTTCCCCCCAAACTTCGCTTTTTTTTTGTGTCAGCAATTGGACATTGTTGTTAGGGGGCTAGTTATTCCACGTTACCCAAATTACTGATATTGTATAGCTAGTGTATTGTAGGCTATATTTAATGTTTCAGTATCTCCTACTCTAATTAAGAAAATATGTATACTTTTACAGTTTCATTCATTATGTATTAATGTAATTAGATATCGTGCATACTTATTGGGTCTCATGAACTGCAGAGGTTGACAAAAAGATCTAGGATCAGTTTATCCTACACATAAATATTAAATGGATATGTGTAGGCAAAATAAACTTTCTTCGGATCAGCGCTTAGGAAGGACATTATTCTATCCCAGAATGCATCAGAATTTATTCACTCTGTAATGGTTATGTTCAGATTCTCTGCCGATTGTGGTAAACAACGTTAGCTTGATTTAAACACGAAGGAGTAAACATTTCAATGTATTCTTCAATTATATAGAATTTCGCCTACACTGAGGAAACCGGCTTGCGTAATGGCGGACAGCCCCGGAGGTATGGTTACCACAATTATTTCGGTAGACTTTTGGCTTTCTAGCTAACACGTTTGGTTTGCTAGCCAGACGAGATAGGCCTAAAATGTAGCTAGCTACGATAATTAATCCATAAACACTCTAGGCATCATGATACAAGTTCATGCTGTGTTGTATTTAGTTCCAAAGTTTGGATATGCATGTTACCGTGTTGTCTAGGGTGCTCATATTTTTAGCCAACAACCAAGTGGGAAAGGCCACAGTTAGCCAGCTAGCTATCGTTAGCTAACTAACGTTGCATTTGGCTAACGTTAGCTTGTTGCTACATTTTCATTGCTTTGAACTATCTAAAACAGCCTAAATATCATTAAAAGTATTAAACAATTGTTGTTTAGTAAACTGTCATAGCTCGTTGACCATTCATTCATTGAAACAGCATAGGTTGTCAATTGCGGTATTGCGTTTCTCTAATTGATTGGCCCGAGTTTTCACATCTGGTTTCCCACATCATCATCATTTGCCAATTAGAAAGCAAATATGTGCAATGTCTCTGGCCCTCAAGGACTGGGGTTGAAGACCCTGCCATCCAACAAGTTAACAGAACCTTGTCTTTTTGTTTTCAGACGATGACTTTGAAGATTATGACAAGCCAGGTGCAGAGAGATCACGCAGGAGGAGAGGAGAAGATGATTTAGACAGGTATCTCAGCCGCTTGGTGTAACATACTGTAGCTCTCAAACTCTAGGCGGCATTCTGCCTCCTCCTTACGGTTCTCAGCCATTCACTTCGCCCACGACTGTCTCATGGGAACTACGATCCCGACACTGTGTTTTAACGTTTAGAAACATCAAATCAAACTTTATTTGTCACATGCGCCGAATACAACAGGTGAAATGCTTACTTACAAGCCCTTAACCAACAATGCAGTTCAAGAAAGAGTTAAGAAAATATTGACCAAATAATCAAAAGTAACACAATAAAATAATGAGGCTATATACAGGGGGTACCGGTACCGTGTCAATGTGCGGGGGTACAGGTTAGTCGAGGTAATTTGTACATGTAGGTAGGGGTAAAGTGACTATGCATAGTTAATAAACAGTGAGTACCAGCAGTGTAAAAACAAATGCGGGGGGGGGGTCAATGTAAATAGTCCGGGTGGCCATTTGATTAATTGTAAAGCAGTCTTATGGCTTGGGAGAAGAAGCTGTTAAGGAGCCTTTTGGTCCTAGACTTGGCGCTCCGGTACCGCCTGCCATGTGGTAGCAGAGAGAACAGTCTATGACTTGGGTGACTGGAGTCTTTCACAATTTTTGAGGCTTTCCTCTGACACCGCCTAGTGTATATAGGTCCTGGATGGCAGGAAGCTTGGCCCCAGTGATGTACTGGGCCGTAGGCACTACCCTCTTTAGCGTCTTAAGGTCAGATGCCGAGCAGTTGCCATACCAGGCGATGATGCAACCGTTCAGGATGCTCTCGATGGTGCAGCTGTAGAACTTATGGATGATCAGGGGATCCATGACAAATCTTTTCAGTCTCCCTCAGGAGCCCTCTTCACGACTGTCTTGATGTGTCTGGACCATGATAGTTCGTTGGTGATGTGGACACCAAGGAACTTAACTCTCGACCCCCTCCACTACAGCTTCGTCAATGTTAATGGGGTCCTGTTCGGCCCCCCTTTTTCTGTAGTCCACAATCAGCTCCTTTGTCTTGTTCACATTGAGGGAGAGGTTGTTGTCCTGGCATCACACTGCCAGGTCTCTGACCTCCCTATAGGCTGTCTCTTCGTTGTTGGTAATCAGGCCTAACACTGTTGTGTCAGCAAACTTAATGATGGTGTTTAAGTTGTGTTTGGCCACACAGTTGTGGGTGAAAAGGGAGTACAGGAGGGGACTAAGCACGCACCCCTGAGGGGCCCCAGTGTTGAGGATCAGTGTTGCAGACGTGTTGTTACCTACCCTTACCACCTGGTGGTGGCATGTCTGGAAGTCCAGGATCCAGTTGCGGAGGGAGGTGTTTAGTTCCAGGGTCCTTAGCTTAGTGATGAGTTTTGTGGGCAGTATGGTGTTGAGCTGTAGTCAATGAACAGCATTTTCACGTAGGTTTTCCTTTTGTCCAGGTGGGAAAGGGCAGTGTGGAGTGCGATTGAGATTGCGTCATCTGTGGATCTGTTGGGGTGGTATGTAAATTGGAGTGGGTCTAGGGTATCTGGGATGATGCTGTTGTGAGCCATGACCAGCCTTTCAAAGCACTTCATGGCTACCGACGTGGGTGCTACGGGGCGGTAATCATTTACGCAGGTTACCTTTGCTTTCTTGTGCACAGAATATGGTAGTCTGCTTGAAACATGTCGGTATTATCGACTCGGCCATGGTGTGGTTGAAAATGGCAGTGAAGACACTTGCCAGTTGGTCTGCGCATGCTTTGCGTACACGTCCTGGTAAACTAAAGCAGGAAGAACCATCTGGCCCCGCTGCTTTGTGAATGTTGACCTGTTTAAAGGTCTTGCTCACATCGGCTGCAGAGAGTGTTATCACACAGCCGTCCGGAACAGCTGATGCTCTCATGCATGTTTCAGTGTTGCTTGCCTCGAAGCGCGCATAAAAGGCATTTAGCTCATCTGGTAGGCTCGCGTCACTGGGCAGCTCGTGACTGGGTTTCCCTTTTGTAGTCCGTAATAGTTTTCAAGCACTGCCACATCCGACGAGCATCAGAGCCGGTGTAGTAGGATTCAATCTTATTGACGCTTTACCTGTTTGATGGTTCGTCTGAGGCCATGGCTGGATTTCCCATAGGCATCCGGATTAGTTTCCCACTCCTTGAAAGCGGCTTCTCTAACTTTTAGCTCGATGCGGATGTTGCCTGTAATCCATGGCTTCTGGTTGGGATATGTACACAGGGTCACTGTGGGGATGACGTCGTCAATGCACTTATTGATGAAGCCGATTACTGTGGTGGTATACTCCTCAATGCCATTGGATGAATCCTGGAACCTATTCCAGTCTGTGCTAGCAAATCAGTGCAGTCCTGTGAAGCGGATGCTAGCTGACCGCTTTTGTATTGAGCGAGTCACTGGTACTTGCTGCTTTAGTTTTAGCTTTTAAGCAGGAATCAGGAGGATATAATTATGGTCAGATTTGCCAAATGGAGGGAGAGCTTTGTTTGCGCCTCTGTGTGTGGAGTAAAGGTGGTCGAGAGTTTTCTTTTTTCTTTTTCTCTGGTTGCACATATGACATGCTGGTAGAAATGAGGTAAAACAGATTTAAGTTTGCCTGCATTAAAGTCCCCGGCCAGTAGGAGCACCACTTCTTGATGAGCATTTTCTTGTTTGCTTATGACCTTACACAGCCCGTTGAGTGTGGTCTTCGTGCCAGCTTCGGTTTGTGGTGGTAAATGGACGGCTACGAATAATATAGATGTGAACTCTCTTGGTAGATAGTGTTGGTAGATACAGTTTACATAAGATACTCTACCTCAGGCGAGCATTGCCTCGAGACTTTAATATTAGACATCGCGCACCAGCTGTTATTGACAAATACACACACCCCCGCCTCTCGTCTTACAAGATGTAGCTTCTCTGTCCTGCCGATGGTTGGAAAATCCCGCCAGCTCTATGTTATCCGTGTTTTCGTTCAGCCATGACTCGGTGAAACAAAATCTGTAATATCTTATATGTCCCATTGGTAGGCTAGTCTTGATCGTTTATCATCCATTTTGTTTTCCAATGATTGCATGTTGGCCAATAGAACGGATGGTAGTGGGGGTTTACTCACTCGCCTACGAATTCTTAAAAGGCAGCCCGACCTCCGCCCCCTTTTTCTACGTCTTTTCTTTACGCAAATGACGGGGATCTGGGTCCGTTCCCGAGGAAAGCAGTATATCCTTCGCGTTGGACTCGTTAAAGAAATAATCTTTCTCCAGTTCGAGGTGAGTAATCGCTGTTCTGATGTCCAGAAGTTATTTTCGGTCATAAGAGATGGTAGCAGCAACGTTATGTAAAAAAAATAGCACACTTGGTTAGGAGCCCGTAAAACGGCAGCCATCCCCTCCTGCGCCATTCTCAACTATTAATAATCATTGCTTGCGTTACGGCCCTGATCTTTCATCAGCGAGAAAGAATACTGAAATAAAATAAAATATACACTTACTGTAGCAGTTTTGCACAGATCCATACAGCTATGGGTGCATCCATCTGACGAAAGTACACTTCTACACTTCCCGAGTTACACTTACCCACAGGTGTTTCGGAACATGCTAGATAGCTAATTAGCACAGGTGGTCCTGTCTTCCTTCTGTTTTCCGTAAACAAGCTTTGTAAGTTAGAGATATGGCTGTGTGGGAACACTAACCTACATAAGGGAAGCCGATGGCATTTCCCGTATGATTGATGAGGATCTCCATATTCCAAATGTACGGTCCCTTACTATACGTCCGCAAATGTTTTTAAAATAGGCCAACGGCCTCAGGCCGTGCCCCTAGATAGCTAATTAGCACAGGTGGTCGGTCGCCTCTTGTCTTCCTTCTGTTTTCCGTAAACAAACTTTGTAAGATGGCGATATGGCTGTGTGGGAACACTAACTCTATAAAAGTGTGTATCAATTTAACTTTTTTTTTCTTTTTTTTTATGATTTCCCACAGATATGAAAGATAAGGTCCTTATGCTTCCAAAACTGTACCACAAGCGATGGGTGTTAATGTTCAGAACTAGCGTCGGGGCTCTAAACAACACTTCCCCATGCAGAAGTTGCCTTCGTCCAATGACTCTTATGTGTAATGAAACTTAGAGACATGATCAAGGGCTAGGTGTAACATGACTGTTTTAAACCTTTGTTCAAGTTTTGCATGCCTTTTCCCTATACTGCAGGCCGTTTTGGGCTTGTCCTCTGACATTAGGCTATACTAGTACAGTAGTTCCTTACTCCAACTATGAAGCCCATAACTCATACACAAAATATAGGCCTAAAATAGATTTTAGGCGGAGACTGTCTCCAGTGGAGACTTTGTCACAATGTGTATTCATGAATGGAGCTTGGCGATTATATACACAAAGTATACTGTTGTAATTTGACTAAACAATTTTCACAACACTATAAGAAACAATATGACTATAATGAGCTTATGATCTGAATATGATGTAGGTTTATATGAGAAGACCTGGTAGGAGAGTAATTGAGGTGGTACATTTTGAAGTGCTTTCTCCTGTTTGAGACCAACTGAACATGACCCAGGAACGATAGTGACTGCAGCCTATGAGAACAACATTTCTATCACTACTATATGGGCCTTGCAGAGTCAGGCCTAGTGTAAATATTGTGGAACATTGGGATCTGCTTATCGTAAACATGCCGTGTAAGAATGTAGCCTATTGCCTGGCCTTGCTCATGAGAATGACAATTTAGGCTTCATTAAATAATCTTGTCTAGACTAGCTGTAAACATGCGTGGAGAGTAGACCAATACCTAGCTTTGTAAAAGGAGCTACGCTGACTCTGTTTATCTCGCTAACTTGGTTGATCTCTTCTCTTAAAGTGATCTTGAGAGTGATTTGCTCGAGGAGGATTGGCTGACAGCCAAAAAGGTAAGACAAAAAACTCCCTGGCTTCTGTTTGTGATTACTTTCATAGCATTCATAGATGCCTCTGCCATGCTAACCTGCATGCCGTTATTAATGTAGCCTACCAGCTGTAGGATAGGTGAAATAGTCTTGATCCCGTAGTTAGAATTCACAGTGACGTGGAATTTTGCAGTAGTCTTTTGACAGGGGGCTCCACCACAGGGGCGTTTATTGATGTGAACCAGGAGGAAGTACAGTGGGCAAAAAAAGCATCTTAACCTGCCCAGGTTGCCTTCACCACATGGGAATAAAGCATACATTTGGACTGGAGGAGACCCCCCCCCATGTTTATTTCAACTCACTATTTTATTGATTCAAATATTGACTTAATCTGTTAGATTAGCAATCTGATTTGAACATGCGTAGGCCTACACATTCAATCATAATGTAACTTTTGGTTAAAATTCGGGGAGTTGTGTTATAGTCGACCTTGCCATTTTAAAGCCTGGGCTTGCAAGAAATAAACAACATGAGCTAAAACATACTGATCCGTTCTGGCTTGTTTATCTTGTTTTTTTAGGATCCCTCAGAAGTGTCAGATGAGGAATTGAACGATGACCTTCTACAAAGCGATGAAGAAGATCAAAACATGTAAGTTAATTGTATCCACGTTGTCTGATCATGCTATTTGCGTTTCCATACTTAGTCTTTAGACACTTGATGTGCCAATTTTTGAGCTACAGTGTCCTTTGTTTATAATTGTGTGTTTTTGCCTTTCAGCGACCAGGGCGTTAGCCTCAATGCTACTCTATGCGAATTTGACCAGCAGGTGAACCCCATAGACTACCTAGAAAAACTAGGAGATATAGAGGGGGGCTACCAGCGGGAGGGGGGAGAGTACGTGGACGAGTACAGCCTGCCCAATGACATGGAGATACCAGACGGCCAAATGGAATACTCAGGAGAACAGGCTGGGGGCGACGGCGTGTTAGACATTCAAATCAATGAGCCTCTAGACGATGAATTTCAAGTGAGTCCTCGTCTCCCCTCTTTCTATTTTACTCCATTGAAACGATAACTTAGATTTATTTTCCTGTCTCAGGTTTCAGGGGGCACGTATCAAATATATTCAGGGAACGCTAAAGGGGATGTGCGTTGAAGGTGGTGTGCGGGGGATTCATTATCACTCTCTGCCAGTTGATTTCTCCTTTCGTTGACGAAGTTGGTGTTGACATCTTGTTTGGCAGTAGGTAGGTAATGCTCTGGGGTCTGTCGGCTGTGACGCCTGGTGCCATTGGGCCCTGTATATTTGTCTGGCTAAAGAGCCACTTTGTGCGAGGAAGACGCGCTGCCAATCGGCAGAGGTTAACGCGGGGGGCTTTTATATCGGGCACTCGACTCTGATAAAGTCTCACATTGGTGGAAAGATTATTGACCTTCCTAAGGACAGCCCATACGGTCCTGAAGTGGGATGAAATGATTGATGCGATTTCCTCTAGTTATTTCCCAAATCCCTAAGCCAAGAGTGAAGAGGGGAAAAGATAAGACTAGATCCATGTGACGTCTGTTATAGTCCTATTTACTAAGGTGTGATGGCTGACAAAAGACACATCACTGTTTTTACTAACTGAAGATAAAGCCTTTGATATTCTAAGTAGGGTTGCACGGTTCTACTTCATACTTACTTTGAAAAACCCCAGTGAGTACGTAGAGCACGTTTGTGTGTAATAACTATGTTTACAAGGTCACTCGACTGCCCGGGCTTAAATACTTCTGTTTGCGGTGGTATTCAGAGGTAACATGTGGAACAGTTTAAAGGATTAATTCCTTTCTGTTCCCTCGGGACAGTCTGTCCGTCTCCTGCTGCTGCAACGGGTATTTGTCTGAAATATTATGTTTTGGGTTGGCAGGTTAATGGTGCAGAACACCAAACACTGTCCTGCGACCTACACACTGACTTCATTTGACAGTCATGAATCACCTAGTGGCTTCTCACTGGAAGTATGTTTTGAAATGAGTGTAATTACGTGAGTTGAGACCACATGGTATATCAAGTACACGTTGGAGAGCCAACACTTTTTTTTTTATTACCGGAATTATCGTATAAATGGAATCCCGGGTTTCGGCACCGTGAAACTGTAGTCAGCTTCCTGTGTGGGATGCTCCTCCTGGCATTGAGTCGTGAACTTCTAGAGTGGGCCATTAAAGCAGTAGCTAGCGTGATGATATTTTCATCACTGATCCAGAGGTTGTTTTTATCTCCCCCCACATTTCTGTATATCATGTCAAACATTTACATCTCATAGAATTTCAAATGCCGTCAGGAATTGGTAACAAAGCCTGCTCCCACTGTTATGTTAATTCAAGAGGCTCCCCCTTTCTAACACCCCCCCCCTCATAACATTTCAATGATTTCTCCTTTTATGCTCGCTGTTAATATTTTCATATTACACGGCAGTATTTTTGGTTCAACCGTTATTCCTTTCACATTTCCATGGGGATAAAGTTAGGCTAAACCCACACAGGCTGTAATCTCAGGCCAGTGTTAATATCCTGCTAGCATTGATAGTAAATATGAGCCATAATAGGATGGTAGAATGTACAATACATCTATGACACTTAGCCTATTTTGAATATTGACTCTGGATCTCTCCACTTGTTGTTGTAGGTGGATGATTACTCACCAAGCTATGGGGGTGGAGAAAAGCAGGAGGAGCAGGCAGAGCAACAGGAAGCCCCAGAGGAGGAGGAAGTCTCTCAGCTCGCAGACACAGAGGTAGGAACAGAACAGGTCTCCTTCACTCACTGGCTACGTCCTAAATTGCACCCTATTCCCTCTATATTCCCTAGACAGGACTTTACATTTTAGCCAGTTATCCTTAGGACAAGTAGGACTTTCATATTTTTATTGTAACTTGTCCAAAAGCTCAAGTCGCACCATTTTTACATCATTGTATGATGCAAGAAACCACTTTACAAAATAAAATGCGTTACTATCTTTTTTACCATAGAGAAACAGATAAAAATGTAGGCTACACTATTGGATTCTTATATTCAAACTCGTCTAAAAATAAAACACTGCCCCTTTAAGGCTCTCCTGGAGGATGGTTGGCCACCCTTGAGAGCCTATAAAATATTGCAACATTACAATTACGACCCCCCAAAACATGTCTACGGTTCAAAACAGACTCTGGGACGACAGATCCAAAATTCATACAACCACTGCACATAAACTCACCAAAAATAGAAACGTCCTCATTGTCAACTGCGTTTATGTTCATGAACATAACAACAAAATTCAACAACTGAGACCTAAACTGAACAAGTTCCACAGACATGTGACGAACAGAAATTGGATGTGTCCCTGAACAAAGGGGGGGTCAAAAGTAACTGTCAGTATCTGGTGTGGCCACCAGCTGCATTAAGTACTGCAGTGCATCTCTTCCTCATGTACTGCACCAGATTTGCCAGTTCTTGCTGTGAGATGTTACCCCACTCTTCCACCAAGGCACCTGCAAGTTCCCGGACATTTCTGAGGGGAATGGCCCTAGCCCTCACCCTCCGATTCAACAGGTCCCAGACGTGCTCAATGGGATTGAGATCCGGGCTCTTCGCTGGCCATGGCAGACCACTGACATTCCTGTCTTGCAGGAAATCACGCACAGAACGACAATGCCACCAGCCATACTGCTCATGCTGGAGGGTCATGTCAAGATGAGCTTGCGGGAAGGGTACCACATGAGGGAGGAGGATGTCTTACCTGAAATGGACAGTGTTGAGTTTGCCTGCAATGACAACAAGCACAGTCCGATGATGCTGTGACACACCGCCCCAGACCATGACGGACCCTCCACCTCCAAATCGATCCCCCTCCAGAGTACAGGCCTCGGTGTAACGCTCATTGCTTCGACGATAAACGCGAATCCGACCATCACCCTTGGTGAGATAAAACAGCGACTCGTCAGTGAAGAGCACTTTTTGCCAGTCCTGTCTGGTCCAGCGACGGTGGGTTTGTGCCCATATGCGACGTTGCCGGTGATGTCTGGTGAGGACCTGCCTTAACAACAGACCTGCAAGCCCTCAGGCCAGCCTCTCTCAGCCTATTGCGGACAGTCAGAGCACTGATGAAGGGATTGTGCGTTCCTGGTGTAACTCGGGCAGTTGTTGTTGCCATCCTGTACCTGTCCCGCAGGTGTGATGTTTGGATTTACTGATTCTGTGCAGGTGTTGTTACACATGGTCTACCACTGCGAGGACGATCAGCTGTCTGTCCTGTCTCCCTGTAGCGCTGTCTTAGGTGTCTCACAGTGCAGACATTGCATTTCATTGCCCTGGCCATATTTGCAGTCCTCATGCCTCCTTGCAGCATGCCTAAGGCACGTTCACGCAGATGAGCAGGGACCCTGGGCATCTTTCTTTTGGTGTTTTTCAGAGTCAGTAGAAAGGCCTCTTTAGTGTCCTAAGTATTCATAAATGTGACCTTAATTGCCTACCGTTTGTAAGCTGTTAGTGTCTTAATGACCGTTCCACAGGTGCATGTTCATTTAATTGTTTATGGTTCATTGAACAAGCATGGGAAACAGTGTTTAAACACTTTACAATGAAGATCTATGAAGTTATTTTGATTTTTATGAATTATTTGAAAGACAGGGTCCTGAAAAAGGGACGTTTCTTTTTTTTGCTGAGTTTATATGAAAAATATCTATCACTGAGGCTGATGCAACAGATCAGACCATTGAGCTTCAAATGTTGCCAAAGTTTTATTTATTCATATTATAAGCTCAACAATACACATATGGCTGTAGGCTTGGCGAATGTTTCAACATGCAATTAGCGGGAAAACACTTATCAAAAGTGCACCGCACACGTGAGCAGTTTCATGTGACAGAGATGAAAATATATGTTAGAAATGAAGAGAGGAGAGACCTAAAGATGCATCAATTAGCATTGTTTACTGATATGACAAGGATTATGCCTTTGGCTGCTGGACAATAAAACGTTGATTTGAAAACTAATATGGCATGGGGAAAATACTAGTTTCAATGGCATATTAAGTAAATAATTCCCTCAATTTCTATGGTCATATTTTGGTTAGGCTACTTTGAAACAATGTAAAGTGCCTTCCAGAAAGTATTCATACCCCTTGACTATTCCCACATTTTGTTGTTACAGCTTGGATGAAAAAATAAATAAAACATCAACCTACACACACTACCCCATAATGACACTGAAACATTTTTGTATTATTTACATAACTATTCACACAAGTCTCTAAGAGCTTTGCACACCTGGATTGTACAATATTTGCCCATTTATTATTTTCAAAATTCTTCAATATCTGTCAAATTGTTAGACAACCATTTTCAATCCTTGCCATAGATTTTCATGTAGATTTAAGTCAAACTGATAATCGACCACATTTACTGACTTCTGTAAGCATCTGCAGTGTAGATTTGGTCTTGTGTTTTAGGTTATTGTCCTGCTGAAAGGTGAATTTGTTTTCCAGTGTCTGGTGGAAAGCAGACTGAACCAAATTTTATGCCTGTGCTTAGCTCTATTACGTTTGTTATCCTGAAACTCCCAAGTCCTTAACAATTACAAGCATACCCATAACATGATGCAGCCACCACTATGCTTGAAAATATGGAGAGTGGTACTCAGTTGTGTGTTGTTGGATCTGCCCCAAACATAACACTTTGTATTCAGGACAATAAGTCAATTGCTTTGCCACATTTTGAGCAGTATTACTTTAGTACCTTTCAAAGAGGATGCAGATTTTGGAAAATTTGTATTATGTATAGGCTTCCTCCTTTTCACACTCTAGCTTAGTATTGTGGAGTAACTACAATGTTGATCCACCCTCAGTTTTCTCCTATCACAGGCATTAAACTGTTTTAAAGTCACCATTGGCCTCGTGCTGAAATCGCTGAGTGGTTTACTTCCTCTCTGGAAGTAAAGGACGCCTGTATCTTTTGTAGTGACTGGGTAATGTTCATTAGCGACCAGCCGACTACATCCGGTGAAATTGGAGGGCACGCAATTCAAATAAATAATCGTAATATTAAACATTTATGAACATACAAGTATCTTATATAATTTAAAATCTAACTGCATGGTCCGATTTACAATAGGCTTTACGGCAAAAGCATACCATGCGATTGTCTGAGGACGGCGCCCCACATCAAATATTTTTCAACCAGCACAGGCTTCATAAAATCACAAATCGATTTCAGTAATCCACTCGTTCAACATGCAGACAAAGGAGTCCAAAAAGCTACTGCTAAACTTCGTCCAAACAAGTCAAACAACGTTTCTGTCTAATTGTCAGGTACTCTAAAATGTAAATAAACTATAATATTTCATACGGAAAGTAGTATGTTCAATAGGAAAGGAAAATTAGTAAGCGCGCGCCCTCTCCCTCGCGCGCCGAAAGACTGATATTGTTCCGGTGCTCTTCTCACTAAAACTCAAAATTCTTGCTTGTTTTTCAAAAAACAAGCCTGAAACCTTGAATAAAGACTGTTGAAATCTAGTGGAAGCCATAGGAATTGCATTCTGGGGAGACGGATTTACATGGGAACAATAGGTTTCTACTGGGACCTAAAAAATAAAATATTTATAAAAATCCATGTGGATTTTCTTCGGATTTTCGCCTGCCATATCAATTCTGTTATAGTCTCAGACATTATTTTAACAGTTTTAGGAACTTCAAAGTGTTTTCTATCCAATGCTACCAATTATAAGCATATCCTGGCTTCTGGGCCTGAGTAACAGGTAGTTTACTTTGGGCACGTCAATCAGGCGGAAATTCAGGAAACTAGACCCTATCCCAGAGAGGTTAAGCCATTTTTGCACACAGTGAGTCCATGCAATGTATTATGTAAGTTTTTCAGCAAATTGTTACTCCTGAAATTATTTTGTCTTTCCATAACAAACGGGTTGAATACTTATTGACTCAAGACATTTCAGCTTTTTATTTGTAATAATGTCCCCCAAAAAATCCACTTTTGGGTAATGTGTGTCGGCCAGTGACAAAAACATTTTATATTCAGGCTGTAACACAACTAAATGTGGAAAAAGTCAAGGGGTGTGAATACTTTCTGAAGAAAGACATGCTTCATAAAATGATATAGAATGTCCAGTTTTAAAACCAATTAAGTTTATTGTTGACTCATTTTCTAAATGCTGACCGCCTCCGCTCAGATTCAAGGTGGGTGATGTGTGGTGCGCAACAGGCACTGTCCTTCACTCCCTGGTCTTGTGACCATTTAGACGTTAATGTTAATTATCCTTCATTATATTTGTCAAACATGATTATTTATGTACATTGAAATAATATTAAAATCTATTTTTCCATGTTTGCTTCTCTGATCCAATTATAGGCTTCTCTGATCTTATAATTGTTAGATTGTTATGATTATATGTTTTTAAAGATTTTTAAATATATATATTTTTTAAATCTATATTCTTGTCCGACTATTTATTTAAACTTGTACCTGAACAAGAGCGCAAGCGTTAATGTCGAGCCCTGTTATATAATGCACAACTAAGAGGCTCTGGTCAAAAGTAGTGCACTATATAGGGAATAGGGTGCCATTTGGGTCAGGGACACTGACCAATAAGTCAAAGCCCCTCTCTCTCCAATGCCTCTTTGGTGCCTTGCATTGAGTCAATGGCTGCAATTCTGCTATGAACAATGTATAATATATGCAAATGATAAATGTTGTTTGTAGCTTATTCTATACTTTAGACTTTTGTCTTTTGTGAAGTACTGTGAAATCTGATAATGCCCCAGATGTTCAAGTAATACATGGTTGCAGTTTATAGGCCTGCAAGAACACTATCCATATGCTGTACAGGTAACTGCCAAAAATAAGGGACACCAACATAGTGTCTTAAGGCATTGGGCCAGAACCACTTCAGTGGTTGTCTGGAATTCTATTTGAGGGATGCGATTAGTGTTGCATAGTGTATTTAAAAAATAAAATACATTTAAATAACCTTTTATTTAACTAGGCAAGTCAGTTAAAACCTCTCTGGGATCGTTCGGGACGCTGGCGTCCCACCTCGACAACAGCCAGTGAAATTGCAGGGCGCCAAATTCAAAACCAACAGAAATCTCATAAATAAAATTCCTCAAACATACAAGTATCTTATACCATTTTAAAGGTAATCTTGTTGTTAATCCCACCACAGTGTCCGATTTCA
This sequence comes from Salvelinus namaycush, assembly GCF_016432855.1. Taxonomy (NCBI): domain Eukaryota; kingdom Metazoa; phylum Chordata; class Actinopteri; order Salmoniformes; family Salmonidae; genus Salvelinus; species Salvelinus namaycush. The sequence continues at coordinate 28,431,056 of NC_052313.1, forward strand.
AGAAGGCTTTACAGCGAAAGCACCACAAACGATTACGTTAGGTCACCGCCAAATCACAGAAAAACACAGCCATTTTTCCAGCCAAAGAGTGGAGTCACAAAAAGCAGAAATATAGATAAAATTATTCACTAACCTTTGATCTTCATCAGATGACACTCATAGGACTTCATGTTACACAATACATATGTTTTGTTCGATAAAGTTCATATTTATATCCAAAAACCTCAGTTTACATTGGCGCCATGTTCTGAAATGCCTCCAACATCCCGGAGAAATTGCAGAGAGCCACATCAAATAACAGAAATACTCATAAACTTTGATGAAAGATGCATGTTTTACATAGAATTAAAGATAAACTTGTTCTTAATGCAACCGCTGTGTCAGATTTCAAAAAGCTTTACGACAAAAGCACAATATTCAATCATCTGAGAACAGCGTTCAGCCACAAAAGCAAGCCATACAGTTACCCGCCAAATTGTGGAGTCAACAAAAGTCAGAAATAGCATTATAAATCTTCACTTACCTTTGCTGATCTTCGTCGGAATGCACTCCCAGGACTCCCACTTCCACAAGAAATGTTTGTTTTGTTCGATTACGTCCATATTTATGTCCAAATACCTCCGTTCGCGCGTTTAGTTCACTATTCCAAAGGCACAATGCGCAAGCGCAAAATCCAGACAAAGTCAAAAGAGTTCCATTACAGTTTGTATAAACATGTCAAATGATGTTTACAATCAATCCTTAGGGTCTTTTTACAATAAATCTTCAATAATATTCCAACCTGACAATAGCGTATTCATTACAGAAGAAAAAGAAGGAACGGCGTGACCGCGCAGTAAACAACTCATTGGCCTCAGCCTAGTCCACTTGTTGAAACAGCTCTTATTCGACCCTCTTCAACAATAGAAGCCTCAAACAACTTTCTAAAGACTGTTGACATCTGCTGGAAGCCTTGGGAAGTGCAATCTGGCCTCATAGACACAGCATAGGCAATCACTTAAATGAAACTACAAACCTCAGATTTCCCACTTCCTGGTTGGATTTGTCTCAGGTTTTCACCTGCCATATGAGTTTTGTTATACTCCCAGACATTATTTTAACAGTTTTGGAAACTTTAGAGTGCTTTCTATCCAAATCTCCTACTTGTATGCATATCATAGCTTCTGGGCCTGGGTAACAAGCAGTTTACTCTGGGCACCTTATTCATCCAAGCTACTCAATACTGCCACCCTTTCCCAAAGAAGTTAAGAACATATTCTTATTTTCTATGATGGCCTAGGAACAGTGGGTTAACTGCCTTGTTCAGGGCAGAACGACATTTTTACCTTGTCAGCTCGGGGATTCGATCTTGCAACCTTTCGGTTACAAGTCCAACGCTCTAACCACTAGGCTACTTGCCGCCCCGGTATCACGGTACCAAAACGTCATAATACTTCTGACACCAATATATTATTTTATACCGTAGTACCGTTTCATATCATACTACCATATTTTTCATCTCTACTGACCTAAAGATCCTGCTGGTGCATGTTTATAAAGTCAGTTTATAAATTCAGTTGAATTCAAGCAATAGCCACTAGTCTCTTGTATGCGCAGGGCCAATAATATCCACTTCACTCATGTGCATATCACGTGTGGCAGCTGTAATTAGTCCTGTAATCAGTCCTCACTCACCTGCTTCTCTGTCTGCTCTTCATGCGCATCTATTCCTCCATCAGCTTTTAAAATATACACTGAACAAAAATATAAACGCAACCTCCAATTTCAAAGATTTTACTGAGATCCAGTTCATATAAGGAAATCAGTGGATTAGTCCCTAATTTATGGATTTCACATAACTGGGAATACAGATATGCATCTGGTCACAGATACCTTTAAAAAATAAGGTAGGGGCGTGGATCAGAACCAGTCAGTATCTGGTGTGACCACCATTTGCATCATGCAGCGCGCCTCGTCTCCTTCACATAGAGTTGATCAGGCTGTTTGATTGTGGCCTGTGAAATGTTGTCCCACTCCTCTTCAATGGCTGTGCGAAGTTGCTGGATATTAGGCGGAAGTGGAATACGTTGTCGTATACGTCGATCCAGATCATCCTAAACATGCTCATTGGGTAAGTATGCAGGCCGTCGAAGAACTGGGACTTTTTCAGCTTCCAGGAATTGTGTACAGATCCTTGTGACATAGGGACGTGAATTATCATGCTGGGAGGTGATGGCGGCAGATGAATGGCACAATGGTCCTCAGGATCTCCTCATCACGGTATTTCTGTGCATTCAAATTGCCATCGATAAAATGCAATTGTGTTCGTTGTCCATAGCTTATGCCTGCCCATACCATAACTCCACCACCACCATAGGGCACTCTGTTCACAACATCCGTGAAGAGCACACTTCTCCAGTGGCCATCGAAGGTGAGTGTTTGCCCAATGAAGTCGGCTATGACCTCGAACTGCAGTCTTCAAGCACACAGTTGAGCTTCCCTGAGACAGTTTCTGACAGTTTGCATAAATTCTTTGTTTGAAGACTCACAGTTTCATCAGCTGTTCGGGTGGCTGGTCTCAGACGATCCCGCAGGTGAAGAAGCTGGATGTGGAAGTCCTGGGATGGCGTGGTTACTTGTGGTCTGTTGGGAGGCCGGTTGGATGTACTGCCAAATTCTCTAAAAAGATTTTGGTGGTGGCTTATGGTAGATAAATTAACATTCAATTCTCTGGCACAGCTGTGGTGGACATTACTGCAGTCAGCATGCCAATTGCACGCTCCCTCAACTTGAGACATCTGTGGCATTGTTGTGAGAACTGCATGTTTTAGAGGGCCTTTTATTGTCCCCAGCACAAGGTTCACCTGTGTAATAATCATGCAGTTTAATCAGCTTCTTGATATGCCACACCTGTCAGGTGGATGGATTATCTTGGCAAAGCTGAAATGCTCACAAACAGGGATGTAAACAAATTTATGCACAAAATTTGAGATGCTTTGTGTGCTTATGAAATCTTTCTGGGATCTTTTATTTTAGCTCATGAAACATGGGACCGACACCTTTTTATATGTTTTATATTTTTGTTCAGTGTAATTTATCCGTGATGGTGAGCGGGATGCAGACCCAGATGAGTCTAAGGTTGTTAGATTTGTACATTTGTTACATTGGAGCAGAGCGCACAGGGAGCGATGTTGATACATTGTATCATTTCATCACCTGTTATAAGCAAGAGCAAAGGTCAGTCTGAGTAGACTTTGCAAGATCACCTTCATGCAGCCTCTGAGTGCCAGAGGGAAAAATGGACAGCCATGCTTGCAGCTTTACAGCAAAGAAAACTAGCATAAACGGTTCAAAACAGTATGACCCATATTACCAGAGATGCCTTTTTTTCTATCGGGATTTGCGCGCATTTAATGTCATTTCACAGACCATGTCGTGTGTCGTTTTTTGAACTAATCCCTGGTCGCTGATTATTGGTTTGATAACAAATTACGTTGTTCAGTCATGTTACCTAGCTAGCTAACAACCTGGTAACTTGACAGTAGGTTTAAGTAAATTTCATTGGCACAGGAAGAAAGGAAAAGGGTCTGCTACTCATGATGTGCTTCAAAGGTAGGATTCATATTGGCCTAATGTAAGCCTAAACTATATCAAAAATCTATTTCTGGCGCTCCTTAAATTTTGTTCGGTGCCTAACCTTTTAAAAGTTGGGAGCAGTGTTTGTGGGAGAGCGAGAGAGTGGTGTGAGTTTGAGAGCAAGGGAGACGGTGTGTGTGTGTGGGGGAGGGAGTGTGCGCCTGTTAACTCGAGTAAAGGTTTCATGCCGTGTTTGTTTTTTAGTTTTTAACCTTTTATTTAACTAGGCAAGTTTTCCCCTTACTGCCACAATGACATGCATGTATATTAATATATTCCTTCCTCCCATTCCTCCAGCCAAATCCAAGGTATGCCTTTGCAAATATGAGCTATCAGCTCTCTGCAGTATTCTATTATACACCGAACAGTGTCAAGTTAAATTCAATGTGTTGTATTGAGTAGAAGAGTGAATTTCAGTGACAGGATTTTGTGTAGCACATGTACATGATGGTGCGAGCAGGACGCCAGACCACAGATTAAAAAATAATAATAATTTACGCCATGGTACTGTGAAACTACTCTATATCGTGATACTTGGCCTGGTATTGTATCCTTAGTAAAGTGTTGGTATCGTGACAACACTAGATGCAACACCATTCTTCCATGAGAAATTCCATCATTTGATGTTCTGTTGATGGTGGTGGAGAACGCTGAGACGGCCATGGCATATAGTTTACATTGTTTTCATGCTCATCAACCCATTCAGTAACCACTCCTGTCTTGTTGATAGGGGCATCGTCTTCCTTTTTGGGGGGGGGGGAGAATATGGGGCCAAAATAATGGCCTGCCCAACATTTGTATACATAAGCCTAAGTATGAAGGAATGTTAATTGTTTAATTAACTCAGGAACTACACCTGGGTGGAAGCACCTGCTTTCAATATAACAATGTATCCCTATTTTTTTTTTTTTTAAGTCTTCCATTATTTTGGCAGTTACCTGTATCTGATGGGGTTGTTGATCCCTATATTTCTCAAGGTTGAGAATGAACCAGAGCCAAAGGAAGAAGTGAAGGAGGAGGAAGACGAGGATGAAGAGGAAGACGACGATGGAGAGTCTGGCCGGTTGCGTTTCAAAACGGAGCGTAAAGATGTCACGTCTGGTGTTGTGCGGCTGGCGGATGCGGGAACCAAAAGACGGAACATTCCTGAAACATTAGGTACATTAATGTACAACCTTGCACTGTTATATAAACTGTAATATATTTGTGTGCTTTGTTTGGTTACGTTGTTTGGTTGAAGGGCATTTCAAGTTTAACTCCTGTACCTAAACAATTTGGATCAAAAGAAAATGCTCAAGTGCAGCTTGAGCAATTCTTACTGAATGGCTTGTATTTGAATGTTCTAATGTTAACCTCGTGGGGATGTGTTTTGCCCTCCAGAGCTGTCTGAAGAGGCCAAAGCAGACCTGATGGAGTTTGAGGAGAAGGAGCGCCAGAGGAAGCAGGGCCGCTTTGGGGGCCGAGGAGGAGATAGAGGAGGATTCAGAGGTCGAGGATTAAGAGGGAGGTTCCCCGGATTTGGGATGGGAGACTTCGGTGGAGGAAGAGGACGAATGAATGACATGAGGCTCCCAATGGTGCCTCTACATATGGGCATGCAGGTAAATCTTATTAAAATAATCTGACACAATATAAAAGGATTATCTCTTGATATTCTGTAATGTCACTTTAAATTATAGAATTGTTTACGATTAGCTTACTTGAGTGTATGTGTGCAAGACAATTTAAAGCTATGCTTACTGAATATTGTCGCAATGTTTACTTGCAAAACTAATAATAACAGCTATGTAGGCTATTTTTTTCTTGTTCTCACACATGCCATTGTCATCATGGCATATTGGATTTAGTTTCTCGTGGCCTTTTTATTATTAGACATCTCTTGAAGCATATAATCCGTTTATTTAAGATGTTCATCCATATACAGTTGAACTTGGAAGCTTACATACACTTAGGTTGTCATTAAAGGGAGTCATTAAAACTCGTTTTTCAACCACTCCACACACATTTCTTGTTAACAAACTATAGTTTTGGCAAGTCGGTTAGGACATCTACTTTGTGCATGACACAAGTCATTTTTCCAACAATTGTTTACAGACAGATTATTTCACTTATTCACTGTATCACAATTCCAGTGGGTCAGAAGTTTACATATACTAAGTTGACTGTGCCTTGAAACAGCTTGGGAAATTCCAGAAAATTATGTCATGGCTTTAGGAGGTGTACCTGTAGATGTATTTCAAGGCCTACCTTCAAATTCAGTGCCTCTTTGCTTGACATCATGGGACAATCATAAGAAATCAGCTAAGACCTCAGAAAAAACATTGTAGACCTCCACAAGTCTGGTTCATCATTGGGAGAAATTTCCAAACGCCTGAAGGTACCACGTTCATCTGTACAAACAATAGTACGCAAGTATAAACACCATGGGACCACACAGCCGTCATACCGCTCAGGAAGGAGACGCGTTCTGTCTCCTAGAGATGAACGTACTTTGGTGCGAAAAGTGCAAATCAATCCCAGAACAACAGCAAAGGACCTTGTGAAGATGCTGGAGGAAACGGGTACAAAAGTATTTATATCCACAGTAAAACGAGTCCTATATCGACATAACCTGAAAGACCGCTCGGCAAGGAAGAAGCCAGTGCTCCAGAACCGCCATTAAAAAAGCCAGACTACAGTTTGCAACTGCACATGGGAACAAAGATTGTACTTTTTGGAGAAATGTCCTCTGGTCTGATGAAACAAAAATAGAACTGTTTGGCCGTAATGACCATCATTATGTTTGGAGGAAAAGGGGGGAGGCTTTTAAGCTGAAGAACACCTTCCCAACCGTGAAGCACGGGGTGGCAGCATCATGTTGTGGGGGTGCTTTGCTGCAGGATGGACTGGTGCACTTCACAAAATAGATGGCATCATGAGGGAGGAAAATTATGTGGATATATTGAAGCAACATATCAAGACATCAGTCAAGAAGTTAAAGCTTGGTCGCAAATGGGTCTCACAAATGGACAAGGACCCCAAGCATACTTCCAAAGTTGTGGCAAAATGGCTTAAGGACAACAAAGTCAAGGTATTGGAGTGGCCATTACAAAGCCCTGACCACAATCCTGTAGAAAATGTGTGGGCAGAACTGAAAAAGCGTGTGCGAGCAAGGAAGCCTACAAACCTGACTCCGTTACACCAGCTCTGTCAGGAGGAATGGGCCAAAATTCACCCAACTTATTGTGGGAAGCTTGTGGAAGGCGACCCAAAACGTTTGACCCAAGTTAAACAATTTTTAAAGGCAATGCTACCAAATACTAATTGAGTGTATGTAAACTTGTGACCCACTGGGAATGTGATGAAAGAAATAAAAGCTGAAAGAAATCATTCTCTCCCATTATTCTGACATTTCACATTCTTAATATAAAGTGGTGAACCTAACTGACCTAAAATGGAATTTTTACTAGGATTAAATGTCAGGAATTGTGAAACTGGGTTTAAATGTATTTTGCTAAGGTGTATGTAAACTTCTGACTTCAACTGTATGCAACGCCTTGGAGGTTGAAGGTCACTTGTTGAATGCGGAAAGAGGGATAGCTCGGTTTGATGTTTTGAACGTCTCTGGCAAAATTATTCGAATGAAAAAGTTTGGTTACTAGTTCCCTTTTTTGGGGGGGGGATCCTGCAACTCAGTTAGCCTCAGTTGCTGCGACCACTATATCTGTCCAGGGATCCTGCCTACCAAAAGTTAGAACGAAGAGCTGCTTGGCGTAGCAGCTAGCCTAGCTGTTAACTAGCTAGCCATATTTATTTTACAGCTTGAACACAGCCTGTGATGCAGTTAGTCCTTGTGGCTGGGATTGTTATTGTGGGCAGCAATATTTGACATGTTTTTATACAGTCTATTATATATACATCACATGCGACTCGTAATTAGACTAAAGAATTAGCCTATTAACATTATCTGACTCAATAAAGATATACAGATACATTAAAATATACAAGCTAGCATTAGGCAATGAGTTGACGTCGACTAGCAAGAATTGGTATGAAAATGGTCGATGTCAAAGGCAGATATTTAATTAACATTGTACAATGAATGGATTTACAAACAAGGCATTAAGCATTACAATGCATTATTCTAAGCATATAGATCCTAAGATTACAGAACAGAACAAAGCATGAACAAAGAGATGCCTACTCGGCCAGGGGCCTGGAAGCCTAGGGAAGGAGAATTGATCATACAACCTTCCTCCATGGTTTTGAAACAGGATAAGAGAGAAGAGGCATTTAATTCCATTAAAAAATTTATTTAAAAAAATCACCTTTATTTAAGGCCAAGTTCTCATTTACAACTGTGACCTGGCCAAGATAAAGCAAAGCAGTGCGACTAAAACAAGAGTTACACAAACAAACGTACAGAAAAGAAACACAGAAAATCTATGTACAGTGTGTGCAAATGTAGGGAGGTAGGCAATAAATAGGCCCTAGAGGTGAAAATAATTACAATTTAGCATTAATACTGAAGTGATAGATGTGTAGATGTGCAAGTAGAGATACTGGGGTGCAAAAGAGCAAGAGGGTAGGTAATAGTATGGGGATGAGGTAGTCGGGTGTGCTATTTACAGATTGGCTGTGTACAGGTACAGTGATCGGTAAGCTGCTCAGACAGCTGATGCTTAAAGTTAGAGAGGGAGATCTAAGACTCCAGCTTCAGAGATTTTTGCAATTCGTTCCAGTCATTTACAACAGAGAACTGGAAGGAAAGGCGGCCAAAGGAAGTCTTGGCTTTGGGGATGACCAGTGCAATGTCCCTGCTGGAACGCCTGCTACGGGTAGGTGTTGCTATGGTGACCAGTGAGCTGAAATAAGGCGGGGCTTTACCTAGCAAAGACTTTTAGATGACCTGGAGCCAGTGGGTTTGGCAACAGATGTGAGGGCCAGCCAATGAGAGCATACAGGTCACAGTGGTGGGTAGAATATGGGGCTTTGGTGATAAAACGGATGGCACTGTGATAGACTACATCCAGTTTGCTGAGTAGAGTGTTGGGGGGCTATTTTGTAAAAGACATCGCCAAAGTCAAGGATCGGTAGGATAGTCAGTTTTATGAGGGTATGTTTGGCGGAATGAGTGAAGGAGGCTTTGTTGTAAAATAGGAAGCCGATTCTAGATTTAATTTTGGATTGGAGATGCTTAATGTGAGTCTGGAAGGAGAGTTTATAGTCTAACCAGACACCTAGGTATTTGTAGTTGTCCACATATTCTAGGTCAGAACCGTGTAGTGATGCTAGTCGGGCGGGAGGGTGCGGGCAGCAATCGGTTGAAGAGCATGCGCTTAGTTTTACTAGCATTTAAAAGCAGTTGGAGGCCACAGAAGGAGAGTTGCATGGCGTTGACGCTCGTTTGGAGGTTTGTTAGCACAGTGTCCAAAGAAGGGCCAGATGTATACAGAATGGTGTCATCTGCGTAGAGGTGGATCAGAGAATCACCAGCAGCAAGAGCAACATCATTGATATATACAGAGGAAAGAGTCGGCCCGAGAATTGAGCCCTGTGGCACCCCCATAGAGACTGCCAGAGGTCTGGACAACAGGCCCTCCGATTTGACACACTGAACTCTGTCTGAGAAGTAGTTGGTGAACCAGGCGAGGCAGTCATTTGAGAAGCCAAGGCTATTCAAATCAAATGTATTTATATAGCCCTTCTTACATCAGCTGATATCTCAAAGAGCTGTTCAGAAACCCAGCCTAAAACCCCAAACAGCAAGCAATGCAGGTGTAGAAGCACGATGGCTAGGAAAACTCCCTAGAAAGGCCATTGAGTCTGCTGATAAGAATGTGGCGATCGACAATCGAAAGCCTTGGCCAGGTCGATGAAAACGGCTGCACAATACTGTCTTTTATCGATGGCGGTTATGATATCATTTAGGACCTTGCACGTAGCTGAGGTGCACCCATGACCAACTCGGAAACCAGATTGAATAGAGGAGAAGGTATGGTGGGATTCGAAATGTTCGGTGATCTGTTTATTAACTTGGCTTTCGAAGATTTTAGATAGGCAGGGCAGGATGGATATAGGTCTATAACAGTTTGGGTCTAGAGTGTCTCCCCCTTTGAAGAGGGGGACGACCGTGGCAGCTTTCCAATTTTTGGGGATCTCAGACGATACGAAAGAGGTTGAATAGGTTAGTAATAGGGGTTGCAACAATTTCGGTTGATAATTTTAGAAAGAGAAGGTCCAGATTGTCTAGCCCAGCTGATTTGTACGGATCCAGATTTTGCAGTTCTTCCAGAATATCAGCTGTCTGGATTTGGGTGAAGGAGAAGTGTGGGGGTTTGGGCAAGTTGCTGCAGGGGGTGCTGAGATGTTGGCCAGGGTAGGGGTAGCCAGGTGGAAAGCATGGCCAGCCATGGAAAAATGCTGATTGAAATGATCTAATATTTATTGTTGGTGACAGTGTTTCCTATCCTCAGTGCAGTGGGCAGCTGGGAGGAGGTGCTCTTATTCTCCATGGACTTTACAGTGTCCCAAACCTTTTTGGAGTTAGTGCTACAGCAAGCAAATTTTTGTTTGAAAAAGCTAGCCTTAGCTTTCCTAACTGATTGAGTACAGTCGTGGCCAAAAGTTTTGAACGACACAAATATTAATTTTCACAAAGTTTGCTGCTTCAGTGTCTTTAGATATTTTTGTCAGATGTTACTATGGAATACTGAAGTATAATTACAAGCATTTCATAAGTGTCAAAGGCTTTTATTGACAATTACATGAAGTTGATGCAAAGAGTCAATATTTGCAGTGTTGACCCTTCTTTTTCAAGACCTCTACAATCGGCCCTGGCATGCTGTTAATTAACTTCTGGGCCACATCCTGACTGATGGCAGCCCATTCTTGCATAATCAATGCTTGGAGTTTGTCAGAATTTGTGGGTTTTTGTTTGTCCACCCGCCTCTGAGGATTGACCACAAGTTCTCAATGGTATTAAGGTCTGGGGAGTTTCCTGGCCATGGACCCAAAATATCGATGTTTTGTTTCCCGAGCCACTTAATGCTCCATCATGCTGGAAAAGGCATTGTTCGTCACCAAACTGTTCCTGGATGGTTGGGAGAAGTTGCTCTCGGAGGATGTGTTGGTACCATTCTTTATTCATGGCTGTGTTCTTAGGCAAAATTGTGAGTGAGCCCACTCCCTTGGCTGAGAAGCAAGCCCACACATGAATGGTCTCAGGATGCTTTACTGTTGGCATGACACAGGACTGATGGTAGCGCTCACCTTGTCTTCTCCGGACAAGCTTTTTCCGGATGCCCCAAAGAATCGGAAAGGGGATTCATCAGAGAAAATGACTTTACCCCAGTCCTCAGCAGTCCAATCCCTGTACCTTTTGCAGAATATTTGTCTGTCCCTGATGTTTTTCCTGGGGAGAAGTGGCTTCTTTGCTGCCCTTCTTGACACCAGGCCATCCTCCAAAAGTCTTCGCCACACTGTGCGTGCAGATGCACTCACACCTGCCTGCTGCCATTCCTGAGCAAGCTCTGTACTGGTGGTGCCCCGATCCCGCAGCTGAATCAACTTTAGGAGATGGTCCTGGCGCTTGCTGGACTTTCTTGGGTGCTCTGAAGCCGCCTTCACAACAATTGAACCGTTCTCCTTGAAATTCTTGATGGTCCGATAAATGATTGATTTTGGTGCAATATTACTGTCAGCAGTGAAGCCCTTTTTGTGCAAAGCAATGATGATGCACGTGTTTCCTTGCAGGTAACCATGCTTGACAGAGGAAGAACAATGATTCCAAGCACCACCCTCCTTTTGAAGCTTCTAGTCTGTTATTCGAACTCAATCAGCATGACAGAGTGATCTCCAGCCTTGTCCTCGTCAACACTCACACCTGTGTTAACGAGAGAATCACTGACATGATGTTAGCTGGTCCTTTTGTGGCAGGGCTGAAATGCAGTGGATTTTTTTGGGGGGGATTCAGTTAATTTGCATGGCAAAGAGGGACTTTGCAATTCATCTGATCACTCTTCATAACATTCTGGAGTATATGCAAATTGCCATCATACAAACTGAGGCAGCAGACTTTGTGAAAATTAATATTTGTGTCATTCTCAACTTTTGGCCACGATTGTATAGTGGTTCCTGACTTTCCTGAAAAGTTGCGTATCGCGTGGACTATTCGATGCAAATGCAGAACGCCACAGGATGTTTTTGTGCTGGTCAAGGGCAGTCAAGTTTGGGGTGAACCAAGGGCTATATCTGTTCTTAGTTCTACAATTTTTGAGTGGGCCATGCTTATTTAAGATGGAGAGGGAAAGCACTTTTGAAGAGCAACCAGGCATCCTCTACTGACGGAATGAGGTCAATATCCTTCCAGGATACCCGGGCCAGGTCGAGTAGAAAGGCCTGCTCGCTGAAGTGTTTTAGGGAGCGTTTGACAGTGATGAGGGAAACTGGGGGCCGAGGGGGGTCTATAACAAGCGGCAACGGTGAGGGACTTGTTTCTAGAAAGGTGTATTTTTAATAGTAGAAGCTCGAATTGTTTGGGCACAGACCTGGATAGTATGACGTAACTCTGCAGGCAGTATGACGGACAAAAAAACAAAAAATTACTAACTAAATTACTAACTAGACAAAAATTACTAACTAAAACAGCAATGGACAAGGAATATTGACATTAGGGAGAGACGTGTAGCCGAGTGATCATAGGGTCCAGTGAGTAGCTAGGCGAGCTGGAGGCACGGCGATTCAGACAGCTAGCAGGCCGGGGCTAGCAGATGGGCCTAAGGGGAACTTCGCAACGGGAGAGTCTGTTGAAACCCCCTCGGACGGTTACGTCGGCAGGCCAGTCGTGATGGATCGGCGGTGCTCCGTGTCGACAGCAAAGGGTTCAGGCCAATTGGCAGAAGAGGTATTGAAGCCCAGGAATTATCTGATGGAATTCTTCGGCTAGCCGGGAGAAGGGCCTAGCTCCAGGCTAACTGGCGTTTGCTTCAGGACAGAAACCCCCTCGGACGGTTACGTCGGTAGACCAGTCGTGATGGATCGGCGGGGCTCCGTGTCGGCAGCAAAAGGTCCAGGCCAATTGTCAAGAGGTACTTGAAGCCCAGGAATTGCTTGATGGAATCTCTTAGGCTAGCCGGGAGATGGGCGTAGTTCGAGGCTAGCTCCAGGCTAACTGGTGCTTGCTTCGGGACAGAGACGTTTGACAGTAGTAGCCACTCGGATAGCAGCTAGCTAGCTGCGATGATCCGGAGTAAAGGTTCAGAGCTTGCGGTAGGGAAAAGCAGTCCAATATGCTCTGGGAAGATATCGCGCTGTGCAGGCTGGCAGGAGTTGCCTGGGCTGAGGCTGGCAGTCCGCGTTAACGGTGATTGCCACTGCTAGCGGTAATCACCGTTAACTGAATACTAGCTAGCAGCTAGTTATCTGGCTAGCTTCTGAAGGGGGTTCCTTGGGTGAGGCGGGTTGCCGTCAGAGTATGTTCAATCAGTAGATGGAAAATGAGATTTAAAAAAATAATATATATATATATATATATACGAAGAAAAACAATATATACAATTTATAACATCCGAAGGGGTTACCTTTCTACCCAAAACCAACCACCATTGACCAATCAAAATGTATAGTAACCTAAACACGCCCAGACCCAATCTCCACAGGTTGTCACAGCATTTAAAGGCTTTTGTGGGGAATGAGACCAATGTAAATAAGACAGAATTCCTGAGATGTACAGTAGTAATTCAGTGTTCACCCTGTACAGCTGAAAGTAACCACAGAGATAATACAGCCATATAGATAGCATCAGAGTTATCCTCAGTGAAGAAGTTTCAGATAGTTGGCAAACATGAATACAAAGCATTTCATGGTAAGGTGGAGGTCCTGAAAGAGACTTGCAGCAAGGTGACAAACTGTAAATCCTCTCGAGATATCAGCACTCTGTGAATCATTATTAAAAATGACTGGGAAAACAGACTACCTAGAGGGACAATCCAGGAGGAATAACGTCCTTGTGGATGGCTAACCAGAGTCTTCACATGTGAACCGGGCCGAGTCTGAGGAGAAAGTAAGAAAAATGATCACTGAAAAGCTGTAGCTGGATCATACAAAGATTGAGATGGAGCGCGCCCACATGTCTGGAAAACGTGTAACCAGCCTAGGTGACAGACCCAGACCGTTAGTGGTAAAGTTCATGAGGTATAAGGACAAGATGGCTGTTCGGTGGAGAGCCATGAACTTGAGAAGAACATCTTCAACGAGAACTTCTCTGAAGCTGTGCGCCAGAGGCAGAAAGAACTTATCCCAGCGATGAAATCTGCCAGAGAGCATGGGAACATTTCTTAAGTCCACTACAACAGGCTGAGAGCGCCAAGCCTTCGGGTCAGTAGCTTCAACCCAACATCTCTCACACACACACTTATTTATTTAGTCTCCATATTATGTCTTTCTCCAATAAGCTACCAAGGAAAGGGCTAAGAATAGCCCATAGATTTCATGAACCTTATTTGTAAAGCTATCTTACTAACATCAGATAACATTCATATACTGGCCATCTCTGAAACTCACTTAGATAATTCCTTTGATTATACAGGAGAAGCAATACAGGGATATAATATCTACAGGAATGCCTATGGGGGAGGTGTTGCTGTATATGTTCAGAGACATATTCGTGTAAAGCTTAGAGTATCTCATGTCAAATGTTGTTGAAGTGTTGTGGTTGCAAGTTCACCTGACACATCTAAAGCCTCTTTTTTTAGGGGTGCTGCTATAGGCCACCAAGTGCTAACAGTCAGTATTTGGATAATGTTTGATGTTAAGAGTTCTATTTTCTGTGTGACCTGAACATTGTCTGGATAGCATCTAGCTGTCATCTCAAGAGCGAAGCTACTGTGACTGCCTGTAATATATAGTAGGACCCATGTTATCACTCATTCAACTAGAGTGCAAACAATTCGTTTTGGATCTGTGACATCCACTTGAATTAATCATGTCTTCACTAATGCTGCAGAGTTTTGCTCCACAGCAATATCAGTTTCCATTGGCTATAGTAACCATAACGTTGAGGAAATAACAAGGAAAGCCAAAGTTTGGGCCAAAGTAATTTATAACAGATCATACATCTTTTCTCAGGATTCTTTTGTTGAAGATGTAAAAAATGTATGTTGGTCTGATGTGTATGAGGAGGTGAATCCAAATGCAGCACTGGAATTATTTGTACAATTATTCATGCTATTTGTTGACAAGAATGCACCTGTTAAGGAACTGACTGTGCAAAATATTACAGCCCCCTGGATTGATGATAATTAAAATAAATGTATGGGTCAAAGAAATTAAGTGCAAGTTGGCAAAAAGTCAGGCTGCTCAGCTGATTGGTTGACATATTGTAAATTGAGAAATGTTGTGACTGAACTTAAGAAAAAGACAAAGAAAGGATATTACCAAGCAAAGATAAACGAGATAAAACACAATGGGAAAAATACTTTGGACTACCTTAAATGATATCATGAGCAGAACCCAATTAATCTCCATTGTTCATTGAAGTTGA
Organism: Salvelinus namaycush; assembly: GCF_016432855.1. Lineage (NCBI taxonomy): Eukaryota > Metazoa > Chordata > Actinopteri > Salmoniformes > Salmonidae > Salvelinus > Salvelinus namaycush. The sequence goes on from NC_052313.1 coordinate 28,446,192, forward strand.
TGGGTAATTTGTAATTAAACCTTTAGATATTGAAGAATGGCGGCGCCGGAGGGGATGGCTGCCGTTTTTACGGGCTCTTTACCAATTGTGCTATTTTTTTGTGTTTCCGCATTGTTTAACTTATTTTGTACATAATGTTGATGCTACCATCTCAAAAAGAGCTTCTGGATATTAGAACAGCGATTACTCACCTTAAACTGGACAAAGAGTTGAGTCTGACACAAAGGATATAATGTTGCTCCCGGACAAGTTCCAAATCCCCGTAATTCGCACGAAGGAAGTACAGGGGGTGCAGATCAGGGTGCCTTGTGGGAATTCGTCAGCGAGTGGGTAACCTGCCTCTACCATCCGTTTTATTGGCCACCGTGCAATCACTGGAGAATAAACTGGATGATCTCTGTTCGAGACAATCCTACAAACGAGACATTTAAAAACTGTAATATCTTATCTTTCACCGATTTGTGGCTGACCGACGACACAATATACAGTGGGCTGGGTTTTCCATCGGCAGGACAGAACAGCTACGTCCGGTAAGACAAGGGGTGGGGGGCATCTATTTGTCAATAACAGCTGGTGCGCGATGTCTAAGGGAGTCTTGAGGTATTGCTCGACTGAGGTAGATTACCTCATGATAAGCTGTAGACCACACTATCTACCAAGAGAGTTTTAATCTATATTTTTCGTAGCCATCTATTTACCACCACAAATGAATGCTGGCACTAAGACCGCACTCAACGAGCTGTATAAGGCCATAAGCAAACAAGAAAATGCTCATCCAGAAGCGACGCTCCTAGTGGCCGGGGACTTTAATGCAGGCAAACTTAAATCCTTTTTACCTAATTTCTACCAGCATGTCACATGTGCAACCAGAGGAGAAAAAACTCTAGACCACCTTTACTCCACACACAGAGACTCATACAAAGCTCTCCCTCGCCTTCCATTTGGAAATTCTGACCATAATTCTATCCTCCTGATACAAGCAAAAACTAAAGCAGGAAGTACCAGTGACTCGCTCAATACGGAAGTGGTCAGATGACGCGGATGCTACAATACAGGACTGTTTTTCTAGCACAGACTAGAATATATTCTGGAATTCATCCAATGGGATTGAGTATACACCACCACAGTCACCGGCTCCATCAATAAGTACATCGACGACGTCGTCCCCACAGTGACCGTACGTACATATCTCAACCAGAAGCCATGAATTACAGGCAACATCCGCACTGAGCTGAAGGCTAGAGCTGCTGCATTTAAGGAGCGGGACACTAATCCGGGCGCTTATAAGAAATCCCGCTATACCCTCAGACGAACCATCAAACAGGCAAAGCAGGACTAAGATTGAGCCCTACTACACAGGCTCTGAAGCTTGTCGGATGTGGCAGGGCTTGCAAACTATTACAGACTACAGCTGCCCAGTGACGCGAGCTGCGCTGCCCAGTGATGTAAGCCTATCAGACAGGCTAAATGCCTCTTCATGCTTTTTGCTTCAAGGCAAGCAACACTGAAGCATGCGTGAGAGTAGAGGTCGACCGATTAATCGGAATGGCCGATTTAATTACGGCCGATTTCAAGTTTTCATAACAAATCGGTAATCGGCATTTTTGGATGCCGATCACATTGCACTCCACGAGGAGACTGCGTGGTAGGCTGACTACCTGTTATGCGAGTGCAGCAAGGAGCCACTGTAAGGTGCTAGCTAGCATTAAACGGATCTTTATAAAAAACAATCAATCTTAATAGGGGGGCGCCATTTCGACTTTGTAAAAATTCGTTCCCAAATTAAACTGCCTCGTACTCAATTCTTGCTCGTACAATATGCATATTATTATTACTATTGGATAGAAAACACTCTCTAGTTTCTAAAACCGTTTGAATTATTTCTCTGAGTGAAACAGAACTCATTCTGCAGCACACTTCCTGTCAAGGAGTGAGATTTCTGAAATCGAGGTCTCTGTTCTAGGGTCAGTTTATAAATTCCCATGTAAGCTATGGGGCTACATGCACTGCATACGCCTTCCTCTAGATGTCAGTAAGCGGTGAGAATTTGAATGGAGTGGATTGCACCATCTGGGGCACTATAAAAGCTCATGGAACGGAAGGTCCGACCTTTTCAACGGGGCGCCTGACGCAGGAGGGACATCACAATGGCGTCCTGAAAAGCTTTCGTTTTAGCAGTTCTATATCTCCGGCTCTGATTTAATTATAAATTGTTTCAAAAAATGTAAAAAGGAAAAGTGGAATGTGCATATGTATTCACCCCCTTTGCTATGAAGCCCCTAAATAAGATATGGGCAACCATTTACCTTCAGAAGTCACATAATGAGTCAGATTGCACACAGGTGGACATAATTTGTGTGTCACATGATCTCAGTATATATACACCTGTTCTGAAAGGCCCCACTGAAAGGCCCAACCCTCGAGTGGTTTATGGATTAACATGTACATTTCTTGGAATGGCCTAGTTAAAGCCCAGAACTCAATCCAGTTGAGAATCTGTGGTATGAATTAAAGATCGCTGTACACCAGCGGAACCCATCCAACTTGAAGGAGCTGGAGCAGTTTTGCCTTGAAGAATGGGCAAAAATCCCAGTGGCTAGATGTGCCAAGCTTATATAGACGTACCTCAAGATACCTGCAGCTGTAATTGCTGCAAAAGGTGGCTCTACAAAATATTGACTTTGGGGGGGTGAATAGTTATGCATGTTCAAGTTTTCTGTTTTTTGTGTGTCTTATTTCTTGTTTGTTTCACACAAAAATATTTTGCATCTTCAAAGTGGTAGGCATGTTGTGTAAATCAAATGATACAATCCCCCCAAAAAATCTATTTTAATTCTAGGTTGTAAGGCAACAAAATAAGAAAACTGCCAAGGAGGGTGAATACTTTCGCAAGCCACTGTATATATTTAACCAAAGACTAAAGGAGTGTGTGTCCACAGGTGTGGAATGAAGTTAAAGTAGTTCCACTACCTAAAAATAGTAAAGCACCCATTGCTGGTTGTAACAGCTGCACAATCAGTTTGCTACCTGTTCTTAGTAAACTGATGGAGAGAATTGTGTTTGCCCAAATAAGTTAACTACTGACTTTCAGCATGCATATAGGGCACTCAACAGTACTGCACTGACTCGGATATGACTGATTGGTTCAAATAAATGGGTAATAACATGATAGTTGGAGCTGTATTGTTAGATTTCAGTGCCGCCTTTTGATGTTATTGATCATAAATTGTTATTGACAACTAAACTCACTTGCTATGGCTATACATTGCCTGCCATCATGGTTGGAGAGTTATTTATCCAATAGAACCTGGATTTTGTTCTTCAATGGAAGCTTCTCTAATATCAGATATGTACAGTGCGTTGTCCCTCTGGGCACTTGCCTTGAGCCGTTAATCTTCTCTATTTTTACAAATCGTTTAACACAAAGCTATACTGAAAAAGTATAAATGCCACATGTAATGTTGGTTTCATGAGATTAAATAAAATAAATGTTCCATACACACAACAAGCTTATTTCTCAATTTTGTGCAGAAATTTGTTAACATCCCTGTTGGTGAGCATTTCTCCTTTGCCAAGATAATCCACCTGACAAGTGTGGCATATCAAAAAGCTGATTAAACAGCATTATCATTACACAAGTGCACCATGTGCTGGGGACAATAAAAGGCCATTCTAAAATGTGTAGTTTTGTCACAACACAATGCCACAGATGTCTCAAGTTTTTGAGGTAGCTTGCAATTGGCATGCTGACTGCAGGATTGTCCACCACACCTGTTTCCAGAGAATTTTATGTTAATTTCTCTACCATGAACCCCCTCCAACTGCGTTTCTAGAGAATTTGGCAGTAAGTCCAACCAGCCTCATAACCGCAGACCACGTTTAACCACCCCATCCCAGGACTTCCACATCCGGCTTCTTCACCTGCGGGATCGTCTGAGACCAGCCACCCGGACAGCTGATGAAACTGTGGGTTTGCATAACCAAATAATTTCTGCACAAACCGTACCAGGGTCTTGACCTGACAGCAGTTCGGCGTCGTAACGGACTTCAGTGGGCAAATGCTCACCTTCGATGGCCGCTGATCAATCCCGGTTTCAACTGTACAGGGCAGACGGCAGACAGCGTGTATGGTGTCTTGTGGGTGAGCGGTTTGCTGATGTCAATGTTGTGAACAGAACCTCACCGCCACCATGGGGTAATGGTATGGGCAGGCATAAGCTACGGAAAACAAACACATTTGCATTTTATCAATGGCAATTTGAATGCAAAGATACCGTGACGAGATCCTGATGCCCATTATCATGCCATTCATCCGATGCCATCACCTCATGTTTCAGTTTGATAATGTATAGCCCCATGTCGCAAGGACAGAATTCTCTAATTCCCGCCAATATCCAGCAACTTTGCATCGGCATTGAAGAGTGGATTAGGATTAAATCCATAGATTAGGGCCTAATGAAATTATTTCAATATAACTGTAAATTGAATTTATATGTAACTCAGTTAAATATTTGAAACTGTTGCATATTGCGTGTATTTTTGTTCAGTGTAGGACTATGTATGCGGATTATTCCATACTCTACATGTCAGCACCCAATGCTAGTGAACTCACTGAAATTATTAAGGAGTTAGTCAGTATCACAATGGGTGATTTTAATAATAAATACATCTAAATTTAAAAGCATTGTATTTGGTTCAAAACATTCTCTAAGACCTTAACTTCTCATGGCTGCAAGCCCTAAGTCGGGATCAATATGACAACAGCCACTTCAAGTGCAGGGCGCGAAATTCAAAATATATATTTTTAGAAATATTTAACTTTCACACATTAACAAGTCCAATACAGCAAATGAAAGGTACACATCTTGTGAATCCAGCCAACATGTCCGATTTTTAAAATGTTTTACAGCGAAAACACCACGTATATTTATGTTAGCTCACCACCAAATACAAAAAAGGACAGACATTTTTCACAGCACAGGTAGCATGCACAAAGCCAACCTAACTAACCAAGAACCAACCAAACTAACCAACAAACAACTTCATCAGATGACAGTCTTATAACATGTTATTCAATAAATCTATGTTTTGTTTGAAAAATTTGCATATTTCAGGTATAAATCATAGTTTACATTGCAGCTACAATCAGAAATTGCACCGAAAGCAGCCATAATAATTACAGACACCAATGTCAAATACCTAAATACTCATCATAAAACATTTCTGAAAAATACATAGTGTACAGCAAATGAAAGACAGGCATCTTGTGATTCCAGCCAATGTTTCCGATTTCTTAAGTGTTTTACAGCGAAAACACAATATAGCATTATATTAGCTTACCACAATAGCCAGAAACACAAGCCATTTACCAGCAGCAAATGTTAGCGATCGTAACAAACCAGCAAAAGATATATAATTTTTGACTAACCTTGATAAGCTTCATCAGATGACAGTCCTATAACATCAGGTTATACATACACTTATGTTTTGTTCGAAAATGTGCATATTTAGAGCTGAAATCAGTGGTTATACATTGTGCTAACGTAGCATCTTTTTCCCACAACGTCCGGATATTTTTCTGACACTTTTTCTGACACACATATTCTGACCAAATTACTATTCATAAACATAACTAAAAAATACATGTTGTATAGGAAATGATAGATACACTAGTTCTTAACCTCAATTGGAGTTGTACATAAAGGGAGTGACCATTAAGGAAGTTAAACTTCTTTGTAGAACATTGGATGGTCAGTTATCATGGGCAAGTCATATTGACAAAGTTGTAAAGATTTTTGACACATTAACTGTTTGTTGTTCAGGCTCTGGTCTTGTTCAATCTGTCTGGTAATATGCAGCAAAGAAAGACCTAGCAAAGCTGCAGCTGGCTCAAAACAGAGCCGCATGCCTTGCCCTTAACTGCGCATAGAGAACGAACAACATGCAGGCCAGTGTTTCCTGGTTGAGATATTAACTGCTTCTCTTTTAGTTATGATAAATATTAGTGACACAAATTCCAGATTTTCTGCATAATCAAATAACATTCGGCTCAGACACCCATACATACCCCACAAGACATGCCACCAGGGGTTTCTTCACAGTCCCCAAGTCCAAAACAAAATCATGGCAATGCACAGTTTTAGACTCTTGATCACATGGAACTCCCATCTCTAATTACTCAAGCAAACAGCAAAATTACCTTTAAAAAAAAACAGATTACAAAATAACTTGGGGGACTGTGAGGGGACACACTAACACCTTATTTTATTTGTACCGTTTGGATCATTTTTTTTGTTGCATTGTTTGTACAGGGAGTGTACAAAACATTAGGAACACCTTCCTAATATTGAGTTGCACCCACTTTTGCCATCAGAACATTTTAAATTTGTTGGGACATGGCCTCTACAAGGTGTCAAGCATTCCACAGGGATGCTGGCACATGTTGACTCAATGCGTCCCACAGTTGTCAAGTTGGCTGGATGACCTGTGGGTGATGGACCTTTCTTGATACATACTCATTTACTGTGCTATATATAACCTATGTTACTCGACATCTCTGACTTGTCGGTCTTCCCTCTCTCCATCACTCTCCCTCTCCATCACTCCCGTTACCTCCAATTAGCAGTCTCCCTCGAGAATGATTCCCCCTCACCAACGTCATCATCCTCATCAGCAGCACCATCGTCAGGGTGGCCCTCGAGGGCCCTCCTTCCAGGAGCACAGCGGCAGCACGCTGGCCCTGCAGCCCCTTCTCCCTCTGCACATGGCCCAACGCGGGGCACCAGTCAGGCCCCAGATGGAACCACCACACCGCATGATGAGTCCCCCTCCCTCACACAACCACCAACAGCAGCAGCAGCCCAAGAACATCCACATCAACCCCCATTTCAGGGGCCCTGCATCCTCCCCTGCACAAGGTAGGTCTGCACTTTGGGCTGCTCTGCATGTTTGCAGGGCCAAATAGCACCCCATTCCCTAGATAATGCACAACTGTTGGCCCTGGTCAAAGTAGTGCTTTATATAGGGAATTAGGGTGCTATTTGATACGCACACCTGGTCCTCTTTCATTGGCTTCTGACTTATTTTAATGATGGTGCCTCTTCTGTTGAATGTTGTGAGTGTGCAATTTAGGTGAAGGCATAAGATGCAATTTCGTTGGCAGTTATCGGTGCACTGCTTTGAAAAGTGTTATGTTTGGGTTGAATGACATGAGGATACTTCTCAAAGCCAGTAATAAGTTTGTTGTTTTTTGCCAGCATCTCCATTCCTCAATCTGTTTATCTGCCCTGTCTTTCCAGACTGCCATTGAAGTGTGTGTGTGTGACTGTGTGTGTGGAGGGGGACAGGATAACGGGAGTGTTTTAACGAGGTTGGCAAATGTCCCTGAACCCATATAGTGCATTTGGAAAGTATTTAGACCCCTTGACTTTTTCTACATTTTGTTACGTTACAGCCTTATTCTAAAATGGATTACATCGTTTTTTCCCCCTCCTCAATCTACACACAATATCCCATAATGACAAATAAAAATCACATTTACATAAGTATTCAGACACTTTACTCAGTACTTTGTTGAAGCACCTTTGGCAGTGATTACAGCCTCGTTCTTTAGTTCCTTTTTGCCTCTGTCCAGATGTGTACATTCAGAGATTTGTCCCAAAGCCGCTCCTGCTTTGTCTTGGCTGTGTGCTTGGGGTCGTTATCCTGTTGGAAGGTGAACCGTCATCTCTTTCTACTTTACTCCGTTCATGTTTCCCTCGATCCTGACGAGTCTCCCAGTCACCTGCCGCTGAAAAACATCCCTACAGCATGATGCTGCCACCACCATGCTTCACCGTAGGGATGGTGCCAGGTTTCCTCCAGACGTGACGCTTGTCATTCAGGCCAAAGAGTTCAATCTTGGTTTCATCAGACCAGATAATCTTGTTTCTCATTGTCTGCGAGTCCTTTAGGCGCCTTTATGGCAGGCTATCATGTGCCTTTTACTGACGCCCGGCTTCCGTCTGGCCACTCTACCATAAAGGCCTGATTGGTGGAGTGCTGCAGAGATGGTTGTTCTTCTGGATGGTTCTCCCATCTCCGCAGAGGAACTCTGGAGCTCTTTCAGTGACCATCAGGTTCTTGGTCACCTCCCTGATCAAGTCCCTTCTCCCCCAGTTGCTCAGTTTCTCTGGGCAGCCAGCTCTAGGAAGTGTCTTGGTGGTTCCAAACCACTTTTTATTTATGAATGGTGATGGCCATTGTGTTCTTGGGGACCTTCAATGCTGAAGACATTTTTTGGTAACCTTCCCCAATCCTGTCTTGGGGGCTCATGGCTTGGTTTTTGCTCTGACATGCACTGTCAACTGTGGGACCTTATATAGACAGGCGTGTGCCTTTCCAAATCATGTCCAATCAATTGAATTTACCACAAGTGGACTTCGTTGTGGAAACATCTCAAGGCTGATCAATGGAAACAAGATTCTCAATTTCGAGTCTCATAGCAAAGGTCCTGAATACTTATGTAAATGAGTTATTTCTGTTTTTTAGGTTTAATACATTTGCAGAAATGTCTGAACCTGTTTTCACTTTGTTATAGTGTGTAGATTGATGAGGGGGGGAAATAATTTAACCTCTATTGGATCCCTTAAGCGCGAATCCTGCTCGAATTCCGTTAGCGGGATTGATTTGACAACATCCAGTGAAATTGTAGCGCGCCAAATTCAAACTACAGAAATATCAAGATTCAACCTTCACGAAAATATAAGTGTAATACATCAAAATAAAGCTTAACTTCTTGTTAATCCAGCCGCTGTGTCAGATTTAAAAAAGGCTTTACGGCGAAAGCAAACCATGTGATTATCTGAGGACAGCGCCCCGCATACAAACACATGAAAATAATTTTTCAACCAGGCAGGTGCGACACAAAAGTCAGAAATAGCCATATAATAAATGCCTTTTGAAGATATTTTTGCAATCTCAAATGTCTGTGACACAATGAATGGTCGTTTTGTTCGATAAATTCCTTCTTTATATCCCCAAAATGTCCATTTATTTGGCGCGTTTGATTCAGAAATAGACCGTTTCCAACATGACTACAAAGTATCTAAGTTACCTGTAAACTTGGTCCAAACATTTCAAACAACGTTCCTAATCCAACCTCAGGTATCCTAAAATGTAGAAAGAGATGACGGTAAAATGATGACGACATAAACTGTTTCTAATACCGGATAAAAACAACGTGAAGCGCGCTCCAGTTCACGCGCAACAAAAGACTAAAGCCCTTCAGAGTGACACCTACAAAGAACAGCTCTACTTCTTCATTTCTCAAAAGAAAAACATCGAACAATTTCTAAAGACTGTTGACATATAGTGGAAGCCATAGGAACTGCAATCTGGGCCCTAATAAATCAGGTCTCCCATAGAAAACCATTGGAAAACAGTGACCTCGATTTTTTTTCCCCTGGATGGATTGTGCTCGGGGTTTCGCCTGCCACATCTGTTCTGTTATACTCAGACATTATTCTAACAGTTTTAGAAACTTCAATGTTTTCTATCCAAATCTACTAATTATATGCATATCCTAGCTTCTGGGCCTGAGTAGCAGGCAGTTTACTTTGGGCACGCTTTTAATCCGGATGTGAAAATACTGCCCCCTATCCCAGAGAGGTTAATCCATTTTAGAATAAGGCTGTAATGTAACAAAATGTGGGAAAGGGTCTGAATACTTTCCGAATGTGCTGTATATACAACGTACTGTCCTTTACAATTTCTGCTGTTAATTTAATCCCCATTGCCAGTTACATCAAACTGATTATGAATTGAAGATGCATGTAATATTTACTGAAGTCAAAAAGCTTAGCTAATACTGTATGATGAAGTGGCCTCAGAGCCAAATGTACCCATCTACCTTAACCTGTAGTCCTTTAAGAGAACTACAACCGCATGCTTTTACTATGTTTATTCTTTAATTCCTTTTTGCCTCTGTCCAGATGGGTGCAAGTGGGAGCCCATTTTGGAGGTGAAATATAAAAACAGTTCTCAGACAAACGCTAGATCCACATTTGGTGCGACGTGTGAGAGCCTTCAAACGTGCCTGTGTAACAGCTCACGGAGGGGTGTCTAATGGACTGCCTCTCCTTCTCCCCACACTCGTTCTCTCTTCCTATTCCCATTTCTTTCTCGACCCCCAATCTTCTACATCTTTCTCTGTCTGCAGTGCCCTTGCTGCCTCCTGCCCAGAGCCAGCCCAGACCTGCTGTGGGTCCTCAGAGGTTCCCTGTGAGTAGCAGCTGCTCCCCCCTCTCCGTTAACAGTGTGGACCTTTTTGTGAGAGAAATGTCATTATGGCAATTAGATGCCCACTCGGATCCAAATACTGTTAGAGCAAATCTGTAAACTCTGATACCAAATCTGTCTGCACAACTGGAAATGGTTGATAGGGGCTTTAGGCAGTGGCTATGGTGGCAGGCTTAGTTTAGTTTGCACTCTTCATGGATGCGCTAGGGCTCAGACTCTGAGGTTGGCATCATAATGAAATCCTGAAATCAGGGCTGCCTCCCAAATTGAACCTTATTCCCTACATAGTGCACTCCATCTGACCAGAGCCCTATGGGAATAGGGTACCATTTGGCACGCAGCCCGAGATAAAGCCTACCACCGCCAGTGAAAATACCACTTTTTATTCGCCAGTGAAAATACCACTTTTTAGGACAAGTTTGTCCCAAAGCAGAACAGTCCTTTTAGAAGGCTGTTTGAATGGGTAAAACATGCCCAAAACACAGTTTTGTTTCATACTCTGGGCTAAAAAGATAGTCAGGTAGTCAAAGAAAGGAATATGGAGTCATTGAAGAGCCTCAGAGTAAACTAGAACCCATTACAGAGATAACAGGAAAGTAATGCTTTTTTAAAGTGATTACAAACATTGTGGGGGAAGTGGATTGGCTAGGCAGCCAAATATGCCTCAAGTTACTCTGTTACATCCCAAATGGCACCCTATTCCCTACATAGTGCACTACTTTTGGTCAGAGCCCATAGTGCTCTGGTCAAAAGTAGTGCACTATGTAGGGTATAGGGTGCCATTTGGGATGCAGACTCAGTTCTCCCAGCTAATGATGCCCAGGCATCAGGTGGCGCTGGTGCTGACTGACACCTTCCCGGGATGAGCGTTTTTATATGGATTTATGCAAATCAGCTTAAACATTTGAAAATGGCTGCGTCCAATTGCATTTGGCAAAAGGTTTACAAATGAGCCAGGGTCTCGCGTTAGTCTGTTATTTGGAAATTGCCTACATTTTATTCAGTCTTCCTCGTCTCCTCTCCATTTTCAATTTTCCAGTGCCAGTTTCCATCAGTCTGTGATGGCGGTGGACATTGATAGCAGAGAGAGTGCTTCAGTGTGTGTAGCAGAGCTGTTTTACACTTTTGTCAGAGTTTGAGGGAGAGGCTAAGCTGACGCCAAGCATAGTGTTGGTTTGCCCAGCTGTCAATCACTTTTAGGCTGCTGTTGCCACAGACGGGATTTGAAATACATGTGACAAAAAGACCTGCAATATCCATGTACGACTGGGCACCAGGTTACGGATGATTATCATATATTATCAAATGTAATTGTTCAAGGAGGCGGCAGAGATTGAGATTATGCCTCTAATATTCTGTAATATCGTTATATGAACAATATTGTTAATCAGGGGGTCCAATTAAGAGCTCATTAGGGGGCTATAATGATGAAAAAACTGCTAGTCAAGAATATATTTTTATGTTTTGTAATTTGCATGTAGTTGAAATAGTATCCATTATATCACGTGCTTGGTGGTGCCGTACCGTATATTAATTTAGCAGTGGCTGGCCGCTGCTTCTAAATCGTTGCAGCCATGCCAATAAAAATAAAAATTGCGATGGTAAAACTTAAACCAGATATAAAGTATATAGAAAAGATAAAAGAGCTATATATCTTTGAGAACTAATGATCGGCAATAAAAACTAGTCAGAGAATCTAAAATAAAAATATCATGACATGGGGGGGCCCCCATTGATTTTGTTATGTTTTAGTCACTCAGATAACATAAAACGCCATAAGCCATGGTCAAATGTGTAGAATTGTAGGAAATTCATTTTTTTAAAGTAACATGTTCTCTCTGCCCCCTGGCAAAATGTGTAGAATTGCAGGAAATTTACTTTAAAGCAGCCAAAGAGGATAGCCTTTAAAATCTTTGGTCGGACACCACGCAATTGGCCATGCCCAAAATCACACCCCCCCCCATGCTAACTTTGCCACCGCTGCTGAAAAGAATCCTAGGGGAAACACTGTGGTGAAAGTATCATTTATATTTAGCCATTTTATTTCAAATATGAATACATTGTAATATCATCAGGTTAGATATTGAAAACATGAAAGTAGCCTTGGTTCCACATTGTCCAAGCTACAAAGAACTTTAAACGATGACATTGAAGTCCCATCGGGAACATTTTCTGTCCGACGGTAGAGGCACTTATCTAACATGTCTTTCAGACTCATTGGTCAACAGCACCATTGTCCTTAGAAAGGTGAAATCCCTCCCTCATCAGTGGCAACAATATGCAATTTGTACAAAACACTATGTCCAAAGAGGGAACAACCAAAAGAAATGTCACTTCTAATCCTCTTCGTTTCCATTTCTCATTGAATGGTTTGACATTTGGCCCGGTCCATTGTATGACATTTGTCTTAGCTAGCCCTCTTCTCTTTCCGAGGGGGATATCTGCAGCATCAGTTACACATTGAGCACCTCTCAGCCTGTTTATCGAGGATTAACACTCAGAGGATGAGCCGCGTTATCAAATTCATACAAATTTCCAGAGGTATTATGTATACACCCAAGCCTCCATTGTGTATACCGGACTGACCTTTGCAACAGAGCTTTAACGTCCAAACTAACAATGTGATCCGCTCCCTCTCCTCCTCTGCTTCGTTAAGCCCCGTTGATTAACTTTCTGTTAAGCAACTTTGGCGACTCTCTCCAGTCCAGCATTCAAAAACACCCCTCGATCCCTCTCTAAATGCCGTCAGTCTACCGGCGAATCAGGATGGATTAAGCTTAGATAGCATCTTAAGTCATTTATAAAGCGGCAAAGAGGGAGGGAGGTCTAAGCACCGCATTTGTGGAAGTGCCACATGTTGAGTTGAAGGTTAATTTTTCAACAGAGACTGATGTTTAAGAGGATAAAGGAGAGACGGGCTGTAAGGGGGGCTTCTTATTCCAAGGAGGGATTAGCGGATCGTTATCTGCTGCTTTTCCTTGAAGGTAGATTAGACGCCGCACGGTGGGGGGGATTGTGTGCTGTGTGGAAAGTGGAAAGCTGTTGTACATACAAAATGGGTGGCTGGAACAAAGAAATTAGCACTGATTTAACCCAAGCCCAAAATGCTTTGCCATCCTTGTTCCCGGAATGCGAGCAGGTCACGTAAACAAAGTTTATATGGTGGCTTTAGTGCAGGTTTACAATAGCGATGCTGTAATTCACATTTTTTCATACGATATTTTACAATATTTGAACCGTTTCTCAAATGGACGTTTTCTTGACCAAAATGGCAGATTTTGTCATGTTGCTGATGATATTAGCTGATGTACGAAGGGCTATATAAAAAATAAACGAAAAAAATAAACTTAACTTGATTTGCTATGATCCAATGACTACTCTAGTGAGTTATAGAGGTTTATTCTCAATGGTATTTTCTCTGAATATTTGTGTGCACAACTATACATTTCACGCGAGTCAACATCGTGCCTAATGAGAATAATCCTAGCCATTACATTTTGAGCACTCACTCCCTTTCTAGTATAATATTATTACCCGAAATGTCCATTTGGGGGGGGGGGGGGGGGGTTTAATTAGTTTGTGATTACAGTGGTTCCCAATGTGGAATTAAATGCATGAGTGTTTTTGTGTGCTCCTCTCCCCCAATCACAGGGACCGGGGGACTTCCAGCAACAGCACGTGCCGGGTAATTTCGGGCAGAGGCCCTCCCATCACATGGAGCCCTGGAGGAACCAGCCTCCCCCCACCCCCCAGGACAGAGAGCCTTTCTTCATCGGGGGTGAGACCACAGCCCTGCGTCCCAAACGGCACCTTATTCCCTTTTTAGCGCACTATTTTTTGTTATTGTCCCAAATGGCACCCTATTCCCTACATGGTGCACTAATTTTGACCAGGGAGCTCTGGTCAGAAGTAGTGCACCACATAAGGAACAGGGTGCCATTTGGGACGTAGCCCTCCTTACCTAGCCCCACACACCCAACTCACCCACCCATGCCTCCTTCCCTGCCTTTAAGGGGTTTACGTCTTCTCTCTTAGCATATCTAACCCTTCTGGGCATTAACCCCTAGCAGTACACCTTCAGGGTACGCTGCAAGGGTAATTGCGGAGTTCCATTAACTCAATTAATGTTATGTATGTGCTCATGCATGCATTTGAAATGAGTCGGGGCTCCTAATGTACATGCGTATCACTTCTCCATTTACTGCTTATGTGGAATGAGAATACCATCAAATATTTGTGTCGTGTTCTGTTAAAATAAATGTACGCCTATGTATTGGCAGTCGCTGTCTGATGTATTGAAAGTGAGTGGAGATGCGGCAAACAACTTGAAGTCTCAGTTGTGGTTCTTTCCTCCCTCCTATTTCCCCTCCTGTTCTATAGAGCCAGGGCGGTTCCCAGGGCAGCAGCTGCTCATGTTCGATCACCAGAACTCCGGCTTGCTCATGAACAGTAATAACCACCAGCTCTCCAGCCAGGGCCACATGGCCTTCAACCAGCCAAGCCCAGGGGGGTTCAACCAGCCAGGCCAGGGCCCAGGGGGCCAGCTAGGGATGTTCCAGAGAGAGCCCCCCAGACCTAACCTGCCTCCCCAGGGCCGCCACCAGGGCATGGCCAGCCTGACTGGGCACAGTGGACCCACCAACACCAGGCTCTTCATGGGCCACCGTCAGCCCGGTTTCCCACAGCAGCAGGGGACTCCCGGGCCGTTCCCCTCACAGCAGCTCCAGTTTGGGATGCAGGTACGGATGAGAGTAAGTGAATCTACTACCAATTAACATGTGTGGTGGTGGCCTGCACTCTGCCTGCGCAAGAGGCGTGCGGAATGATTTAAGCATTGGTCCACAAATGGGAATGTTATCTATTTGTTAATTCGTTTGTTTACTCTGCATGGAAGGGAATCTGTTCAGTTTGTATTGTAAACTCTGGCTTTTCCAAGCTTCTTCACGATCTGTAATTATTCAGTGCCTGTTGAGATGCATGTCAAATGTGAAATATGGGCCTTTTCTTATTTTATAAACCAATCGTGTATTTCACCCAGTTTTCTCTGGATTATTAAAATGTTGGAAACCCGAGTAATGATCACATAAATAAGTCAAGCACGTTGAATATTCCCTGTTAGTGAAGCAGTCATAAAAACGGTTAGTATTTCTGAGACCTCCCTCCCTTGTGGTATGTATGGTGAGCCACAGACAAGAGTGCCCTCTAGTGTACGACTCATAGTTCTACCTCGGTTACCGCGGCTATATGAGGACACCGATTGGAGGTTAATCAAATGCATGTAACAGTTTCTCCTTGAAGAAGCTTGAATCGTGTGCGTATGACAATTCAGAACTGTGGCTTTTTCCCATCAAATTATTATTAAATTATTCGAATTATTTGTCAAAACCGTACGTCTTAAGACCATGTCAAAGTTAAACTCACTCATTCTGCCCGCTTTGTCTTTTTTTTGTTTTTAAATTAAAACTAGGGCTTGATGCAGCACGGCCTTCTCCACTCGCAGCTCCAGCATCATGACTTGCCTCTATCCCATCAGCAACAACAACATCAGCAGCACCACAGACAGGACCTGTCTCAGCCGCCCCTCCAGCACCACTCTCACCCCCATCCCAACGAGCAGCGGCAAGGCCTCATGATGCACCATGGCGGCGGGCAGGGCCAGCCCCCCTTCCACCAGCAGCAGATGCAGCAGCACGGCAGCCCCAGACAGATGCACCCTAGCGGGCCCCGCCCCCAGAACCTCCAGCAGCGTAACGCCCCCATCAGGCCAAGGATGGTGAGGAGCCGCGTTTTAGTTTTTCCCTTTTCGTTTCAGAATTGTGAAATGATTGTGCTCACAATCGGTCATAGGACTGTTTGGGTTTATGGTTCCAAACGATTTTTGAATGAATTGACATGCTTTACTTTCAATCAAAAACCCAAACGGGCACAAAAAGAAAATCACATTGGTTATGTAGGCTACGCATATCAAGCAAATGTCAATACAAATCATCCCTCCCCTTTCCACAGAGCCCTCCTGCCCCCAAAGTCATTCCCCAGCGCAACAGCAACCTCCGCGAGCTCCCCGTGGCACCTGGCAACCAAAACGCGAACAACGTCCGCCCCGCCTCTGCGCCAAACGCCTCCAACGTCAGGCCCGTTGCCAGGGCAATGCAAGGAGGGGCGCGACCGGGCCTGAACCCTCGGCCGGTACCCGGCGGTGGCAGAGGAAGAGCCCAGCCTGCTGCTGCCAACAAGGCTGCAGCACAGCTACCTGGGCCACATGGAAGAACGGTGGTTCGCAGGGATTCCACAAGCACTCGGCCAAACACAGCAGTACAGGTCAGTTCTGCACCACATGTAAATGGCACCCTATTCCCTATATAATGTAATAAAGCTCTGGTCAAAAGTAGTGTACTATGTAGGGAATAAGATGCCAGTTCAGACACACCTAAAAGGAGTGTCTAAATTAAACAGTGTTGTGGCTAAAACGGGAAAACAACTTGAAACGGCTGGGATTTCTATGTGCGACTCATTCGCAATATAGAGAGAATTTAGAAAATGAGCAATAGGTTTTATTTCGTTAATCGTTTTCTCTGTTTTATCACATATTCAAGGCATGGAGCTAATTTGAGAATGCTTTCTTATTTTGACAGACGGTGTGCCTGTAATTTTCAGTAACCTGAGATAAGCCGAGCGAAGCCCGCCGTGATCCTAAGTGGGGTAGTTCTATTTATTTAATGGCCCGATCATAAGGTTAGAAATGAGATGAGACTCGTTCACAGAGGAGTCCATTAGAAAATTAATCAATACCATCGTGGTATATTTCTCTGGGGGGGATATCGCTTTTCATTGCTACTGTGAATGTCACACCAATTTAGACGGTTCCAATGGTAAACACTGTAACTCTGTGGTTGCGTCTCAAATGGCACCCTATTCCCTATAGTGCACTGCTTTTAACGAGCGCTGGTCAGAAGTAGTGCACTATAATGGGAATAGTGTGAGGCAGGGCTGGGAATTGCCAGGGACCTCACAATACGATTGTGTATTGCTATTATCACAATTCTATGTATTCACTGAGGGTACAAAACTTTAGGAACATCTGCTCTTTCCATGACAGAATGACCAGATGAAAGTTGTAATCCCTTATTGATGTCACCTGTTAAATCCACTTCAGTCAGTGTAGATGAAGGGGAGGAGATCGGTTAAAGATGGATTTTTTAAATCCTTGAGGCATGGATTGTGTGCCATTCAGAGGGTGAATGGGCAAGACAAAGATCTAAGTGCCTTTTGAACGGGGGATGGTAGTAGGTGCCAGGCATACCGGTTTGAGTGTGTCAACAACTGAAACGCTGCTGGGTTTTTCCACGCTCAACAGTTTCCTGTGTGTGTCATGAATAGACCACCATCCAAAGGACATCCAGCCAACTTGACACAACTGTGGGAAGCATTGGAGTCAACATGGGCCAGCATCCTTATAGAATGCTTTTGACACCTTGTAGAGTCCATGCCCCAATGAATTGAGGCTGTTCTGAGTGTAAAAGGGTGCTGCAGAGGGACAAGAGAGAGCCATGAGAAAACCAGTTTTGATCAATCGTGGAAATTAAAGTGCTGAAAACAAAATGGGCTCCCTATTTAAAAAGAGCAAGCTATGAAGGATAAACACTGGAGTTTTGGTGCAGGTACAGCAAGCTAGCGCAAAAATAATAATGCAATATTGTCGGAAAGATACGCTATATCGGCAAAAATAATATCCCGATATGAAACTATCGATTTCTTTCCCCATCAGTAGTCTGAGGGCCCATTGGGCTCTGGTCAAAAGTAGTGCACTATATAGAGAATAGGGTTCCATTGGGGAAGCAAGCCTGTGTTACTAGCACATTGTGAGTTTGTGTCTTTGTGATGTTTCTCATATTGTTCGATTTGTTGTAGGATCCGGATGAGGACGAGGAGACGCGGCAGTACCGTCTGAAGATCGAGGAGCAGAAGCGTCTCCGGGAAGAGATCCTGAAGAGGAAGGAGATGAGGAGGCAGATGCAGGCAAGCGTCCGCAAGAAGGAGCTACTGGAACGCATCAACGGCCAGGGTGACCCACCACAACAACAACAACAGCCGCAACACCACCAACAACAACTGCAGCGTCAGTTTCCTCCTAAACCTCAACAGCCCCAGCAAGGCACTTCTGCCTTCCCTCCCAACGGCACCCCACAGACGCCCCCCGCACTCCGCCAGAACGTCAAGACCCGCCTGACCAAGGGTGAGCAAGCCCCGGCTCCAGGCTGGCAGGGCGGCCAGCAGGGACGTAACACCTGCCCCGGGGGCCCTGGTCCCAACCCTCACCAGCAGGCACAGTGGCAACAGCAACACGTTACCCAGCTGAACCCTATCAGACCAGGTGGGGCCCCTCTCATGGGGAACATGCCCATTCAGGGAGTCCCGATGGCGGCTCTGGGTTCAGGCCAGGCCCAGTCTCTGGGGCCTAAATCAGGGGTGAAGAGAACTGTGATGCAGCGAGCCAACAGTGGAGACGGAGCGGGCCCACAAGTCCCACAGAAAGTTAGAGTGGTCAAGCTTCTAGGAGGGGTGAGTTCCTGGTTTGGTGATTTGCTTTTGGACTGACAGACATAGGGTTGCAAAATTCCAGGAGAATTACGGAATCCGGAGGGAATAAACAGGAAATCCTGGAAAACCTGGGAATTTGGGGAAAATGTACCAGAATTTTGCAATCCTAAATAAACAGCATCTTTGTTTCGTTTTGCCTTTGTCCTGCAGTTCGTTCGGTGCCCTCTATTGTTTCCTTGAAAGTGAATTCAACGTAAGAATTTCCAGATACTTTTAAAGGTCACCCACTCACTAGGACCACATGTTTTGTAACCTATTTGGAATGCCATATGGCTCTCATTTTGGCAAGATGTATCCATAAAGTGTCCCATTTCCTTTGTTTTTGTGGTGGTATTGAAGATGAGGCGCTTCCACACTCATCTTAGCTTTAAAATACTAATAGAAACCAGTCATTAATGTGAACTGTCTGGCATTTCTCTGACATTTATTAAATGTAATTGGTGTTTGAGACACCACTGCTCTTAAAGGTTGGTGTTTGTCCTTTTTGAAGGCATACCCATATTGTTTTTAAAAGATCTAGACGGGGGAACTTTAAGTGTAAAACAGGCAAGACGGTTATGAGCCAACTCGGTCCAGATTCAGAAATCCCTCCTTTGTCAGCGTTGGATCATTTTATTCTTGTTGGTTCAAATCACTACTGACGCCTTAATTATGAATTAATCACGGTTGTAAATTGGAAAAGGCTTTGTGTATAAACATTCGTATCTGTCGTTGAGGCAGTTGTGAGATGTGATGTATTTTGGAGTAAGCTGCTTTGCTCACATCCCAGAGGATAAGGCTGTAAAGGCTGCATCACAGGCTCTCTCTCTGCTGCCCTAAATGAAGATAACGGAGTGTCAGCCACGTTAATAGAAACCTGTTCCTAGCTATCTGAAGTGCCGCATCTCCGAGGGAGAGAGGAAGCCCATAGCTGTGCTGAAAAAGCAGATTCTCCAGATGCTCTCTCCTCCGCCACACATTGTTCCGCTGTCATCGGCAGCCTGACAATGTTATCTCGCTCCCTCCCTCCCTCTCTCCAGCAGCCGCCTCTCAGGTGTGTGAGCCATAGAAACGTCAACCCACGACTCGCGTCAATTAATCTTCCCTTAGCAGGGCGGCTCTGCGCCATAATACCTGTGTAAGAAAGAGTCGCCACTTTTGAGGGAATTGGATTTGTATAGCTTAGGCAGTGCAGATAAGGGGGGGGGGGGGGGGGTTTAATCAGGCAGAATAGGGCCCTACAATGCAACATGCGCTACAAAAGCCAGGGGGGTGGGGAGGAGACGGGGTGGGGTAAAGGGACGGGGAACATGTGAAGCCGGTGTCACTCGGGTGTAATGCAGCTTAGCATCTGATGGGTGCAATCAGCAGCTGTAGATTTCTATAGGAGGATTAATCCATTTACTGTGGGATGACGGCAGGAGACCGGTCAAAGTCAGATAGCACTGCTGTCTTTCTCTCTTTTCCTTGTATTGATCTGTCACATTAAGAGGAGGAGGAGGAGAGAAGAGACAGCCTTCATCTCTTTCCGCGTGTGGGTGTGTATGTGTGTAGGCTGTACGGCCCTAGCTATCTGTAACTATTTAATAACGAGAGCGTAACCATGTTGGATCCATTCTCAGCATGAGGCCCACAGCGCTCCGCCGCAAAGCTAATGTCTTCATGGGTATTGTGGTGTGAGAACAGGAAAGCCAGACTGGCTTCAGATATTGCTGAAGGGCGCATTTCAACAGGACCTTTTTCAACCGTTTTGATGTTCGATTTGATGTCTGGAATCCGTGACCGGTCTTGTGTTCTCTGCGTCGCCAGGCCCTTGGATCCAATCGAGGGACTCCATCCAGACCACACTGTGTAACAGTTAAAATCGAGAAATGAGTCGAAAGTCTGTTGGTCGGCGTATGCGCCCCAAATGGCACTCTATGGCCTGCGATAGTGCACTACGTTGGCACCCTATTCCATACAAAGTGCACTACTTTTGACCAGAGCCCCCCAATGGGACTCTGGTCAAAAGTAGTGCACTATAACGGGAATAGGGTGCCATTTAGGACACAACCCTGCAGTCTATTTACTTTGCCTGTACTGTGTGATCTCTAGGGAGGAGATGTGAGTGGTGCCAGCGCCCCAATCCAGCAGCAGGCCACCAAGCCAGCCCCCCAGCTCCGCCAGGGCCCAGTGAGGAAGGTAACCCTGGCCAGCCCCCCCGGAGGACAACCCATACAGGGCCTGGTCACACAGGGGGGCAGAGGGGGCATGGGCAACAGGGTAGGTTGTTATATCTACTCATACCTATCACCATTACGAGCACTACACAAAAAAACAGTGTATGTGTCCCAAATGGCACCTTATTCCCTACATAGCCATTTGAGGTGCCATTTGGGATGGAACCAGTGGACTCTAAACAGGGCCGAGCTAACATGCTATAGCGTTACTTACCAGGGCCTAAAAATGTTTTTTTTGTCCACCAGCCAGTACTGTCATATTAAGGGCAGGTGTATTTTTGACAGGAACGCTACCTAGAACTTTCATCTTTTAAATATAGATGTAAGAAAATCCTCTCTTAATACATTGCTATTCGCTATGTTTTTCATGCCTCTGGCGTTCCCCTGCTGTTTGTTAGTAGCTGTACCATTTGGAGCAGGTCTGGTAATAACTTAAGACAGGACAGTATGCCAGGTGTAGTAATGTTGACAAGCTGAGAGTCAGTGTGACACGACTGCTACACGGGGTCCCCTGGCCTCTCTGCACGCTTGTCACCAGCCCGCCGTCTCGGCGGACGGGACGGACGCTCTTGGCTCGGCGACACTGACAGGGAAAGGCAGCCACCATGACGCCTGGTTGGCTGGCTCTCTCCTTCTTTGTACTCTGGGTTCGCTCCCCCTTTCCGCCGCGGCGGCTGACGAACGGACACACCACTCCCTCGCTCGCTCGCTCTCGTATGAAGAAGATGCAACAGATGCGCGCAGGCAGAAGTCATGTTTTGACGTTGACGCTGTATGTAGAAATATAATAAGTCAATCAAGCAAAAGCACCAGCTCAGCGGCCCGGAGATGTTTATGAGAAAATGGAGGAGAAAAAAACAGCAGGTTTTTGAATTTTTACTAATGCTGAAAAACAGTAGACCCTGGTAGATGTAAGTCTCTCTGGATAAGACTGCTAAAGGACGTAAATGTACAGTGTATTCAGACTTTTTCCACATTTTGTTACGTTACAGCCTTATCCTAAAATTGATTAAATAGTTTTTTCCTCATTAATCTACACACAATACCCCATGATGACATAGCGGAAACATGTTTTTAGACATTTTTGCTCATTTATAAGAAAGAAAAACAGGAATATTCAGACCCTTTGCTATGAGACTTGAAGTTGAGCTCAGGTGCATCTTGTTTCCATTGATCATCCTTGATGTTTCTACAACTTGATTGGAGTCCACCTGTGGTAAATTCAATTGATTGGACATGATTGTCTATATAAGGTCCCACAGTTGATAGTGCATGTTAGAGAAAAAAACCAAGCCATGAGGTTGAAGGAATTGTCCGTAGAGCTCCAAGACAAGATTGTATCGAGGCACAGATCTGGGGAAGGGTACCAAAACATTTCTGCAGCATTGAAGGTCCCCAAGAACACAGTGGCCTCCATCATTCCTAAATGAAAGAAGTTTGAAACCACCAAGCCTCTTCCTAGAGCTGGCCGCCCGGCCAAACTGAGCAATCGGGGAGAAGGGCCTTGTTCAGGGAAGTGACCAAGAACCCGATTGTCACTCTGACAGGGCCCGGACTTGAACCCAATCGAACATCTCTGGAAAAACCTGGAAATAGCTGTGCAAAGACACTCTCGTCCTACCTGACAGAGCTTGAGATGATACGCAGAGAAGAATACAGGTGTGCCAAGCTTGTAGCATCATACCAAAGAAGGCTTGAGGCTGTAATCGCTGCCAAAGGTGCTTCAACAAAGTACTGAGTAAAGGGTCTGAATACTTATGTAAATTCTTATTCTTTATAAATTTGCTAAGATTTCTAAACTGTTTTTGCTTTGTCATTATGTGGTATTGTGTGAGTAGATTGATGAGGAATAAAAACAATTTAATCAATTTTAGAATAAGTCTAATGTAATTGTGGAAAAAGTCAAGGGGTCTGAATACTTTCTGAATGCACTGTAGATATCACGCATCTCGTTGCCACACCACATAAGAGGTTCAAGCAGTTTCCTCTCTTTCCCCCCTCCCCCTTTCTTTCCTCCCTGCCTGGTGCAGGTGGTTGTCCCGGGGTGTGGCAGAGCCAGAGGGGCAGCGGGAGCGGGAGGGGCGAGTCAGCTGGGCCGTGGGCGCCTGATTCCTACCAGACAGAGCCAGAGAGGGGCAGGGGACAGCCAGGCCTGCACTGTGTCCATAGACGGCCTCTCCACATCCACCACTGACGCGCAGCTCCGAAACTTGCTCAACTCAATCGGCCCCATCCAGGTAGGCCTTCTTTCCTTGTCTCCATCTGTATTTGCGTCTCAAATGGCATCCTAGAGTGCTCTACTTTAAATAAAAAATGCTATATATATTATTATTTTTTATATGTATTTTTTGAAGTAGGGCACTCTAGGGTGCCATTTGGGACGCTTACCCTACTCTCCCTCCATGCTTCTCTGCTCCACCGGTAGAAAGTCTTCTATGCTCCCGCTCATATTGGTGGATCCGATTGTGGTCTGCTAGCACCCTCTAGCTACAGAATGTAATATAACCACACCTGCCTCCCCCATCCACCCCTGCTCCCTCTTGTGGATGAGAGAAGCTTGCGATGGGGGTAGCAGCAACTGCTCAGTTCTAAACACGCCTGCTCTCCCCTTGTTCTGCTTATGCTGCCGCAGATGTTCAAAATGCTGCCCCAGCAGAGGAAAGCCATTGCCAAATTTCACAATCCCCAGCATGCCTTGAGTTTCCAAGTCAGCTTCAACAGGTAAATACACCACTTTGTTTCACTCTCACTATTTAAAACCCACAATCCTCTGTCACTACTCTGAAAATATAGTCCCCCCCCCAAAAAAAATCTATCATTATGAAAAGGGCTTACACCTAACACCAAATTAGAACGCTTACTCATCGATGCATCTTTCTTTTGGAACCACACAGGCATATGATAGATTTGTCCCATATTGATGTGTCACTGATTGATGTCTGAAGCGCGCGGTAGAGGGTGGCGGCGAGTGCCCAGTGCAGGACGTCACGCCTGACGCTCATGTGGCTTGGAGGCTCCGGTGTACAGCTCCTTCAGCTATATGTAACCACAGCCCTATGGAACACAAAGAACCTACACAGCACCCTCATCCTCCTCACAACAAGCACCCCCGACCGCCTTGCCTGCTGACTATCTACTGAGGAAAACGTCAACACAAAGCAGCATGTTTTGCTCATGTTTGAATTGCCGTTAAGGGGGAGGTTCAATGCCGGTTTCATATGACAAATATGTTTACGGTCGCTGGTCTGGACACTTGGACAGACGTGACTAGAGGGAAGATGCTGGATAGTCTGTTATTTTTCAAACTTTGACAGAAGAAATCTGAGATGAAAAAAGGTTTGAGTAAAAGGTTTGTGCATCGGGCACTAACGACAACAAGAAGTAGTGGTTGACACTGGATAATGGTTGCTCCCATCCTCAGCTCAGTTGTGAACACCATCTATATCAACGATTAGGGAAAAGATTTTAGGAGATTTAACTTGTACCTGGAGATTTTACACATTTTCTGAACAGGTGTTTTTGATTCAAGGCAAGCTGCTGATGTAGGTCTTGACTGAAAGAAACAGGTGTAGAATTGGTGCGAAGCTTGCCACTACATAGTTTCCTTTCTGGCAGTGCCATTTTCCTTCTACAGATGGCAGCATTTCATAATTATTGTGGTTTGGATGCGATGGGTTGACTTTTTGGGTAGAGCCCTTCCTCAAGTAGTGTTTCATTTCTGAGTAAATGGCACAGCCTAGTGGAGAATTTAAGCCATTTAAATAAAAAAAATCTGGTTTGAGGGTATGATTATGGTGATTCAAACTTGTACTTGCATCAGGTAACGATTCCAACGAGTTTTATTCAAATAGAATTTAGATTGATTAGCCATGCAAAATATAGGACGTTCTTAGCCTATTCCTAACACAATTTCACAGTTCTGTTCAAGAAAGCCGTTTTGCCTGGCCACCATGTCGTCACCTTTCACTTCTGGAGGAATACTAGGCTGGATGACATGGATAAATAGTGTGTGTTTGTTAGGTTTTCTCTACATTAAAGTTCATTGATGTTACGCGGAAAGACTGGTTTAATTGTCCTTATGATGCTAGTGTGTCCATTTTGACCGTTAGCGTTACTTGATCATTGGAAAAAGGTGTACTTTAATAGGGAGCCGTTAGTTTTGTCTTTTAACTGGGTAAACATGAATAGGGCTTCTACGCTTGTGTGATCTCGGAATCCGTTTTAGACTTTATTGACATTTTTGGGATGCGCTCAACTTTAGTTTTGTATATTGTTGGCATATTCTGATTTGATTGGTACATGTCAGGTTTAGTGGGTGTGTTCGCTCCATAGTAAATTGTCATTACAGTTCCATTTTAAAGGTTTATCAGTGTTTCCCTTAGAATTTGTTTTAGCAGTGGTGGCAACTGTCGCAGAAGGGGGGTGGGGGGGTCAGGCAAGGATCATAAAGGGGTTTATCTGGTGTTCGTGTTGGGGGGGGGCGTGATCATTGGCGTTGTCAGCCCGTTGGCGCAGCTTAATTCGATCCAGAATTGTCGGTGGGGAGACAAATGTACTGTTTCTCAGCTAAATTTCCTGCAATTCTATGTATTGCTTTTTGCCATGGCTGTGTTATGCTCACACATTATAACAAAAGCAATGGGTACACCAATCGGGGCCCATGGGTATGTGCCCGATGGGTAATCCAGCCAGGCCAAAAATACTCATAAATTCATAGGGCGAATCAAACATTTTAAATATATACTGTCTAGCCTTAATTTTGTGGATTTCTAGTTCTCAAAGATTATATTATTAAAAAATATATTTAAATTATAATTTCTAAGTACTTTGTCTGGTTTTTGTCATTTAAGTTTACACAAAACATTTTTCCATTCCACTTTTTGAAATATATATTTGGTGTGGCGGCAACAATTTAGCAGCACCAGTGCGCCGCTGTGAAATGAATACAGGGGAAACACTGGGTTTATGATTGTCATGCTACATTGGTATAATGATTCAAATGCTGAGTATGGTTGGTAGTTTTATAGTCTGTCAACAAAATCTTTTAAAGATTGATTGGAGAAAAAACTTTTTGAGGCGTCCAATTTTTGCAGGGTACAATTTCTACATTGCAGCAGATGTGTTTTAGTTGCCATAAATTTAGATTCAGTATTGGATTGCTGATATGATTATTGTTGGCCGGTACGTTCAGAAGATTTTTGATATGGGTCATTTAGAAACAGTTGGAAGTTTAGTTTTGTTTCTGATCATATAGAACTCTAACCTGAGCTAGAACTTTTAATTTAATAGTAAACTTTAATTTAATAATACATTTTACTTTGACTCAATAGTAAAACAAGGATACTGGTTTGTGGTTTTTGCATTAGGCCACATCTATGTTTTGCCAATCTATGTTTTTGTTGTTTAGAATTTTGATTAGAACACCAAGCTGCAAAAGGAAATCTCATACTTGATTTTTTTACTTAAAAAACTAATTTACAAACTCATTCTATACTGAGTGATTATCTAGATAATGAACGTATACACACACACATGCACACGCATGCATGCATACATACATACATCATTTTTTTTTTTTTATCATGGTGCATTTTATTTATTAATGATGGATTTCAGGTTTACTAAAACCTGGTATCTGGTGCAACAAATGCATATTTGTATCAGTGGACAACATAGTACCTTTCAGTATTGCTGGATCAAGGCTTGGTTAGGTTTTTATTTTATTTTGCTTCCAAAAGTGACCAACCTCCTATAATAAGAGATGAGAATAAAACAGTTGCGGTATAATTCCATGATTTAGTATAATTTAGTGCCAGTACCTGTTCCATTTGGGAAGGTGTGGGGGCAACCATTGTCAGTGTATTAGTAGTCATGTACATAACATCAAACAATTATAACTGTCACTGAATGTTTATCACTTTTCCAAACTTTTTGAGTTCTCATTATGTGCTTTGTTGTATCAAGTTAACCTTTTTATTTTTATATATACATCTATATGTAGATATAGATATGTGTGTGTGTGTGTGTGTCCAGACTTTCATTATTCTACATGTTTCATTTGTATGTAGAACAAAAACTTGAGAGCCTGGACCCTGTTTCTGTTTGTAGATATTTGAAGACGTTTTAAAGGGAAAATAAAATATGGCCTATATATACCATGAAAATATGGTTATGTGAAGCCGATTGAACTATTCTAGCCCGCAACTTTGTGTGTCTCATGTCTATTTGTCTTTACGGTGAGGTAGCTCAATTCGGATGCCAGCTGTCATTCATTGTAATTTAATATTTTTCTTAAGGTATTGGTTAGTTTTTATCCTCCCTGGTTATTGTCTCTTCCAGTATACTGACTCCCCTCCCTGTGTTGTTTCACCAAATCCTTTAACAATTTCCTGTTGCCCAATTCAACTTGGGAACTAGGTGTATGAGTAAGATTAGGTAACTTGTGCTTTTGAATGTAGGCTACATAGTTTGAATGTAGGCTACATAGTTTTAATGTAGGCTACATAGTTCCATTACATGGTAATTGGGTACGATCTGCCATTATTTCTGGCAATGAATCTTCTTCTTTTTTTGTTAAGTATTTGAGTATCTTTATTCATAGTGTATATATTCATAGTTTACATTTAATTACCCCCATCCTCCCCAACACACAGCACTGATAATGAATTATTTGAGATGCCATAGTATTAGCTGTCAGCATAAGGAGCAGAGGAAGACGCATGTGTTACCTAGCGGTTTCCTGTACTCCTTGGAAAGTCATAAAGGGGCTACATGTTACAATCGAGTCCAATTTTTAAGTTTTGTTTTGTCACTGTTCCCGTTTTGTGCTTTCTCTGACTCCACTGACTGAGGTTTTATTTTGTTATGTTAGATGTTTGAACTGGCTGCTTCTTTGCACGTTGTTCAATGTTTTTTGTGTTGAATTTAAATTTGAATCCTATGGATTTGAAAAGTATTGGCAATGCCATTTAAGTCGCATTAGTAAAAGACATGAAGGTTATGTCTTGTAACAGAGAACCAGGTTCATATTGGACCTATTTTTGTACCTTGTTTCTAAGGTGTTTATTGCCGTTGTACTTGCATGTACTTTATGATGAACGTTGTGCTTTTTGTGTCATCAGGTTTGGAGCACTCCACTTTAGCTGTTTTAATGTTGATGATTTTTTGGGGGAAAGCTGCACTAATTTAGGTTTTAAACAGGATGCTACATCTACTGATTTGACTGATCTGCTCACATCATCTAATTGTTTGCTATTGATTATTTTATCTTAAATGTCAATGGTTTTCTAAGATACAACTACTGTACGTGCTGCTTAAAATGTTAGCGTGGCCGTTGGGTTGAAGACGCGCCTGACGTTTAAAAGATTTCCGAACTTTGAAACTACTAACGTTTCTTATTCTTCACTTAGGTGTATTGGATGGGCTCCAGAAGCGCGTTGTTTTTTTTGCAGGACCACGGCTGAATATCCATAGTTGACTCCTTTCCTCTTCTTCTTTTTTTTATTTTTAGGTGTGATCCCGTGGACTGGCGCCTTGCCTCAATGCTAACACGGTTTGGTTGTTTGCAGGTCCTGTGAGAACACGATGGACTACTTTTTCCTCTTGATAATTCAGTTGATTTTGCAGCATGGTTTTGGGCCTCAAACCCAATTGGCCAGACTTGCGCTTCTTCCATCAACCCCTTTTCCTGTAACCCTATCCTCCCAACCTCCAAGGTTGGCATTGACTCAGTTGAGGTGTGTTGTTATTGTGGTTGTTGCTGCTCTTAACCCTCTGTATCAAGCAGGGGCCCTGCCTGGATTACCTTTGTTTGTTAGCCCAATGGATGGAGGTTAACATCTCTGTGACGACACCCGGGTTCACAGATCAGACACGCTTAAAGCCACACGCTTCCACTCCACCCAAGTCATGCCAGCTATGCTCGGCATTCAAATGTTTGGTTGGATCATAAAAAAGACACCACTGATTTCTTATACCGTGTACGGTGTGATATTGTCAAGCACTGAAAAAACTGACTTGAATTGTTGAAAATATACCAAAATGTATGTTTCACATTTGTGTTGAAAGAAATGTTGATCAATCAAGATTGTACAAACCAACGTTGTTCAAGAATGTCAGTGTTTGTCTGTGAAATGTTTGCTTGAGATGCCTTTGTAAACTGAGATGCAACATGTTGAAATATGCTATTATTTTTACAAAATATACAAGATACAATGTGCATTGTTGAATAATTAAGTGATTCCATACCTAAATAAACACCAATGTATTTTGTCTTTTGGTTTTCTTTAATTAACTTTGAAATTAAAAGAAGTGCGATTGATAAAAAAAAAAAAAAAAGTATTTCACCTTTATTTAACCAGGTGAAATATCGCAGTGCGATTGATGCCTAGTATGACGCGCTAACTATAGGTAGAAACAAATTATGCTCAAGTCATTCTTACGATAATAAAAGTATGCCTATGTACAGTTAAAGTCGGAAGTTTACATACACCTTAGCCAAATACATTTAAACTCTGTTTTTCCTAGTTAAAATTCCCTGCCTTAGGTCAGTTAGGATCACCACTTTATTTTAAGAATGTCAGAATAATAGTAGTTATTTATTTCAGCTTTTATTTATTTCATCACATTCCCAGTGGGTCAGAAGTTTACATACACTCAATTAGTATTTTGTAGAATTGCCTTTAAATTGTTTAACTTGGGTCAAATGTAGCCTTCCACAAGCTTCCCACAATAAGTTGGGTGAATTTTGCCCCGTTCCTCCTGACAGAGCTGGTGTAACTGAGTCAGGATTATAGGCCTCCTTGCTCGCACACGCTTTTTCAGTCCTGCCCACACATTTTCTATAGGATTGAGGTCAGGGCTTTGTGATGGCCACTCCAATATCTTGACTTTGTTGTCCTAAAGCCATTTTGCCACAACTTTGGAAGTATGCTTGGGGTCATTGTCCATATGGAAGACCCATTTGCGACCAAGCTTTAACTTCCTGACTGATGTCTTGAGATGTTGCTTCAATATATCCACATAATTTCCTGCCTCATGACGCCATCTATTTTGTGAAGTGCACCAGTCCCTCAAGCAGCAAAGCACCCCACAACATGATGCTGCCACCCTCGTGCTTCACGGTTGAGATGGTGTTTTTCGGCTTGCACGCATCCCCATTTTTCCTCCAAACATAACGATGGTCATTATGGCCAAACAGTTCTATTTTTGTTTCATCAGACCAGAGGACATTTCTCAAAAAAGTACGATCTTTGTCCCCATGTGCAGTTGCAAATCATAGTCTGGCTTTTTTATGGAGGTTTTGGAGCAGTGGCTTCTTCCTTGCTGAGCGGCCTTTCAGGTTATGTCGATATAGGACTCGTTTTACAGATACCTTTGTACCTGTTTCCTCCAGCATCTTCACAAGGTCTTTTGCTGCTGTTCTGGGATTGATTTGCACTTTTTGCACCAAAGTACGTTTATCTCTAGGAGGCAGAACGCATCTCCTTCCTGAGCGGTATGACAGCTGCGTGGTCCCGTGGTGTTTATACTTGCGTACTATTGTTTGTACAGATGAACGTGGTACCTTCAGGTGTTTGGAAATTGCTCCCAAGGATGAACCAGACTTGTGGAGGTCCACCATTTTTTTTCCTGAGGTCTTGGTTGATTTCTTTTGATTTTCCCATGATGTCAAGCAAAGGGACAGAGTTTGAAGGTCGGCCTTGACATACATCCACAGGTGGTACTCCCAATGACTCAAATTATGTCAATTAGCCTATCAGAAGCTTCTATATCAATAACATCATTTTCTGGAATTTTCTAAGCTGTTTAAAGGCAGTCAACTTAGTGTATGTAAACTTCTGACCCACTGGAATTGTGATACAGTGAATTATAAGTGAAATAATCTGTAAACAGTTGTTGGAAAAATTACATGTCATGCACAAAGTAGATGTCCTAACTGACTTGCCAAAACTATAGTTTGTTAACAAGAAATTTGTGCAGTAGTTAAATGAGTTTTTATGACTCCAACCTAAGTGTATGTAAACTTCTGACTTCAACTGTAAATTGCTTTGAACATTTGGAGTTATGTACTCATGCACATGTGCTCTTTGAGGAAGAGCCTGTGTTGCTTTTTCCATCTTACTACCAACCAGTTACAGTGTTGCAGACACACCTACTTGTTGTTGGTGACAGCAGATGCAATACATCAAAAGTTTACACCAAATAAATGATGCAAACTTCCATTTTCAACGTGACCCGCTAAGAAACCAATTTGTGTTTTTCAAAATGCCAGATGACTACTCATGTTTGCAAATGTCCCCGATTGTTGAAATGGTTGTTCAAACTGCAGAAGTCAAACATGAGGCCCCCACAGGGATTAGCGAGAGCTTTATTTACCTGCTCTGCGGAATGCTTTCTCTCAGCCGCTTTTGTATCTGCCAGAGACCCAAGGTCAACGCTCTGGAGGAGACGTGCCGCTTTGTCTCCCAAGTTTCCACCTCACAATATCAACAACAATACACAATGTAGGT
Source organism: Salvelinus namaycush (assembly GCF_016432855.1). NCBI lineage: Eukaryota > Metazoa > Chordata > Actinopteri > Salmoniformes > Salmonidae > Salvelinus > Salvelinus namaycush. Next base: position 28,477,777 of record NC_052313.1, read on the forward strand.
GACTCTAGAGAAGGAAGTGGAATTCCTAGTCGTGTTGCAACAGTGTTCAGACTTCAGAAACCTTGCAGTGGCCCTACCTCTTTTTGAGACTTGGGGGGGGGGGGGGGGGGGGGGGGAATTTACTCTGTACTTCTAGTCTTCGTTTGCTCTTACACTCTGCTCAGTATAAGATGTAGAGAGCTACTCAGTAGTTCAGCATTAAACATTGACCAACCTTCAACCATACCTTGGCTCTGTAGACCTTTTTATCACAGTTCGTTCATATAATAGGTCAATAATCCTACCGCAATCTATTCAAGAGAGTGAAGCCTAAGTCTTAGTATTTGTGATCGGTCGGCCTCTGAAAGTCATCATTCCTTGTTTACCTTTCGACAACACACTATATGAAGGGGGTATACATAAAACCGTTGAATGTTGCAGTATCATTCATAACACGTGAATTCAACATCATTTATAAGGAGTATTCAAAATGAGTCCCCTCAAATTAAACTCGATTCATCCATTTTACAACTGAAATGTGTGTTCTTAGTGTCACAGTACCCAACCTTCTGAGAAACTATTCACCCAGCATGTTGGGAGAAGCACAAGGTCAGCCTTAAGGGCATTACCCTTGTAACAGTTTTGAGGGTTAAATGAATTGCTAAAGGCCACAATGGCTGTAGGGGAGGGCACCAGCGCTGGGTGTATCTTTTAAATACACTAAACAAAAAAATAAACAACATACAAACATGTCAAAGATTTTAGTGACTTACAGTTCATATAAGGAAATCAGTCAATTGAAATAAATGAATTCGGCCCTAATCTATGGATGTCATATGACTGGGAATATAGTCATAGATACCTTTTTTTTAAACTAAGGGGTGTGGATCAGAAAACCAGTCAGTATCTGGTGTGACCACCATTTGCCTCATGCAGCGTGACACATTTCCTTCACATAGAGTTGATCAGGCTGTTGATTGTGGCTGTGCGAAGCTGGTGGATATTGACGGGAACTGGAACACACTGTCGTACACGTAGATCCAGAGCATCCCAAACATACTCAATGGTGACAAGTATGGTGAGTATGCAGGCCATGGAAGAACTTTTCAGCTTCCAGGAATTGTGAACAGATCCTTGCGACATGGGGGCTGTTCATTATCAGGGCATGGCGGCGGTTGAATGGCACGATATTAGGCTTCAGGATCTCGTCACGATATCTTAGTGCATATAAATTGCCATCAATAAAATGCAATTGTGTTCGTTGTCTGTAGCTTATGCATGCAGATGAGCTTCCCTGAGATGGTTTCTGACAGTTTTTGCTGAAATTCTTCAGTTGTGCAAACCCACAGTTTCATCAGCTGTCCTGGTGGCTGGTCTCAGACGATCCCGTAGGTGAAGAAGCCGGATGTGGAGGTCCTGGGCTGGCGTGGTTACACGTGGTCTGCTGTTGTGAGGCCGGTTGGACATACTGCCAAATTCTCTAAAACAACGTTGGAGGCGGCTTATGGTAGAGAAATGTACAATTACTTCTCTGGCAAAACTTCTTGTGGACATTCCTGCAGTCAGTATGCCAATTGCACGCTCCCTCAAAACTTGACATCTGTGGCATTGTGTTGTGTGACAAAACTGCACATTTTAGAGTGGCCTTTTATTGTCTCCAGCACAAGGTGCACTTGTGTAATGATCATGCTGTTTAATCAGCATCTTGATATGCCACACCTGTCAGGTGGATGGATTATCTTGGCAAAGGAGAAATGCTCACTAACAGGGATGTGAACACATTTGTGCACAAAATCTGAGCTAAATAGCTTTTTGTGTGTATGAAACATTTCGAGGATCTTTAATTTCAGCTCATGAAACATTGGACCAACACTTTACATGTTGTGTTTATATTTTTGTTCAGTGTAAATATTTAAATATACAAGCTAGCTGTGCTTGATTGAGCTTGCCTGGCCCAATGGAATAGTCCCAAAAGTGAAAACCCCACCTGACCATCTGGCACTTCAGGCAGGCTCATGGGAAAGCTCACTGTATTTGAAAGATTTTTTATACTATTGAACTGGATGCCTGAGCAATTGTTTGTCATTGAAATGTGGTGCTAAGCAATCTTAACTGAGACCTGAAGACTTGTACTAGATCCACAAACGAATGCTTAGCCCTAGACTTTAGCTGCCATTGTGGTGCGCAGAAGACCCAGGCTTTAACCCACCCAACCAGTAACACCAATAACCATTTGGCTTACTCCCACCAGATTTTTCTACTAACATAACTTTTTGTATTAGAATCAAAACTGAGTTTTATTTTGAAGACCACTTATGAATGAATAAATGTGTTATGAATGCTACTGCAACATACATAAAGGTGTTATAAATGCCTTATGCATACCCCCTTCATGTAAAGTGTTAACTACCTTTTACCTGGGGTGTGTATTTGATGTATACAGTCCTTTTGGAAAGTATTCAGACCCCTTGACTTTTTCCACATTTTGTTACGTTACAGCCTTATTCTTTTTTTTGTCCTTGAGTGGCTGGGCCATTCAAAGACTTGTCCCGAAGCCACTCCTGCGTTGTCTTGGCTGTGTGCGCTCTGGAGCAGGTTTTCATCAAGGTTCTTGCTGTACTTTGCACCGTTCCATCTTTCCCTCCATCCTGACTAGTCTCCCAGTCCCTGCCGCTTAAAAACATCACCACCGCATGATGCTGCCACAACCATGCTTCACCGTAGGGATGGTGCCAGTTTTTCTTTAGATGTGACGCTTGACATTCAGGCCAAAGAGTTCAATATTGGTTTCATCAGACCAGAGAATCTTGTTTCTAATGGTCTGAGAGTCCTTTAGGTGCCTTTTGGCAAACTCCAAGCGGGCTGTCGTGTTCCTTTTAGTGAGGAGTGGCTTACATCTGGCCACTCTACCATAAAGGCCTGATTGGTGGAGTGCTGCAGAGATGGTTGTCTTTCTGGAAGGTTCTCCCATCTCCACAGAGTAACTCTGGAGCTCTGTCAGAGCGACCATCCCTGACCAAGAACCTTCTCCCCCGATTGCTCAGTTTGGCCAGGCAGCCAGCTCTAGGAAGAGTCTTGGTGGTTCCAATCTTCTTCCATTTAAGAATGATGGAGGCCATTGTGTTCTTGGGGACCTTCTATGCTGTAGAAATGTTTTGGTACTCTTCCCAAGAGCTGTGCCTCAACACAATCCTGTCTCGGAGCTCTACAGACAATTCCTTCGTCCTCATGGCTTGGTTTTTGCTCTGACATGCACTGTCAACTGTGGGACCTTATATAGACAGGTGTGTGCCTTTCCAAATCATGTCCAATCATTTGAATTTACCACAGGTGGACTCCAATCAAGTTGTAGAAACATCTCAAGGATAAGAAATAGAAACAGGATGCACCTGAGCTCAATTTTGATTCTCATAGCAAAGGGTCTGAACATGTATGTAAATAAGGTATTTCTGTTTTTAATTTTTAATACATTTTCTGAAATAAAAACAGTTTTTGCTTTGTCATTATGGAGTATTGTGTGTAGATTGATGAGTGAAAAAATGTATTTAATCAATTTTAGAATAAGGCTGTAATGTAACAAAATGTGGAAAAAGTCAAGAGGTCTGAATACTTTCCGAATGCACTGTGTGTCAAATAAATGGAATATTTTATGTGTCCAATACCATTGCACCACTTTCCCAGCCAGAGCCTTTTACAGAACACGACGAAACATTTAGCATCAGCAATCTCATCAACAGTATAGTCGTCTGGGACATCCTACCAATTGACCAAAAGTTGTGTTCCTATTATTGCTGCTGGTCCATTTTGGCTAGTCACTTCTTAATTGGAAGATTAAAGAATGTTCAGACAATTGCACCCTAGATAGAACCTAAGTCATGGGTGTTGATGCTTGTGTCCCCCTCTTGCTCTTGAGTAAGGAAACATGTTAAGTGCCTCAACCACATGGTGTCGCACTTCTACATGTTAACAGATTGACTTGATGCCGCCGTTTTCACTTGGTTGAGTTAAAATCACATAGATTTGATGTGTGTCGATAATCGAATGGGTCATGATGACCAGAACACAGACGTTCAATAGATTTAGGCCGACAAGTACCCTAGCGGGTAAGAGCGCTGGGCCAGTAACCGAAAGGTTTATGGTACGATGCCCGTGTCAACCAAGAGAAAACTCTGTCGATGTGCCCTTGAGGCAAGGCACATCGCTCTGGAAAATAGCATCTGCTGAATTACTCAAATGTAAATATAAGCTTAATCATTTGCCAGCTTATCTTTCAGTTGTATGACCATAATGTGTGAAGTAAATACAGACCGTATTCCATGCGTTGGTGGGCATGCATCCAGCAGGACTTGGAATACTGCGCCATTGTCTTAGCGCAACAGTCGCTGTTCCTTGAATGGACAGGCATTTGTGTATTAGGCATTTGTGTATTATGTGGCAGTGAACTCTTCATTGAGCAAATATTTGATTTAACTACGTTTCCTGTAAATGGAATTGCTCACAGAGTCTTCAAGCAGGTTTAGGGCTAACAAACACGGTTCTGTCTGTAAGTTTTTCAGAAGTTATTTGCGAAAGGCTAACCTCGTTAAATTTGACGTAGGGTCTCTACATTTCACAAGCAGACATTAGGCAGTTCAAAGCAGAGCGGAATTCCTGCAATTTTATCTCGATACGTTAAACTTCACATTTAATTTATTCATAGCTAAACACCAAACTATTGAGTAAAAACGCGCTTAACTCGCATTTTAGACACATGCATTGGTGTCAAAGGGAGACTTGCGCCAAAGTTGTGCAATTGAAGCAACAGTTCGAATTTTGATTTTAATTTTGGTAGTCTATGTTCCCTTATGGACCCAGAATGTCAATTTCCAAGAGCTATTAGAAAAAGACATGTAACAACTGCAGGTTTGAATATTTTCTTTATATCATTTTGTAATAAACATATAAATAATAAACTCTAGACATTTTTGACACATCGTTATGAAAGTTAACTGGAACGCTATAAACTATCCAAACTGTGCATATGCCGCATGTAATTTCTATAAAACTATTTCCCTATTACAAAATATGAAAAGAAAAATACATTTTAGTAAATTTACAGGAGTTACTTATTCATTTATTCAACGAAACGTTGTTTCTATAGGCTACTACTTATACTGTTACTGAATTGTCAGAATGTGCATTTCACATTTTCTCAAAGAAATAGAAAAAAGAAATACAACAAAAGCAGAGGAAATATACATGAGGCAGAATATCTGTCCCACTCTGACAACTCAAACGAAACGTTTCTAAAAGAATAGATTTCTTAATAAACAAAACAGTACAAGATGTCCAAGTCGTTTCCCAACTATTTAAATTAAAATATATTCTCGTATCTTACACTATTTCAAATAACGAAATGTGATTCGGTAACGATCTGTCAAAATCTAATTTACAATTCTGTGTATAAAAAATATAATTTATGGACCCCCACGAAGTTTGTTTATCCCCAAAATATAACAGTCAGTTGCACATAATATGCACAGAACATTGCAACCTGTCAAGAAGTTTGCTGCTTTTTACATGGTCTTCTTTTTCTTTGCGGTTTACTTGAGATATACAAAAATAGATTCTGCACAATTTGCTGGTCACACAGTTTTAGAATCCATCCCTGTGATACCAGCTAGTTCACATGAGAATAAATTATTCAAATAAAACTTTTAAGGCTCCATTCATTCTTTGAAAGGGACACATGTAAAAGTCTCTGAAATAAATATCCCAACTCCGCTGGGGCCTGTCTTTTTTATTCTACTATTGTTTATTGTTCTACATTAGTCTCATTTTGCTTTTCCATATGAGGTTTCAACTTGAGTTTAGTGACATCCCCAGTGGGTGAAGCGCGTGGCTATCCAAGAGCCACGTTCCTAATTGATATAGAATCTTGGAGTACCAGTGCACTCCGTCCTCGTGTAAGGTGGCGTTGGGCATGGAGTAGTCTTTCGGGGATAGCAACGAGGACAGCCAGTAGCTCATTCTGACAGGTGCAAACGCCAGGTGCGCTAGATTGTGGTCTTCAATTACCGCGTAACATGACGCAAGCACCTGATCTACCACGATGGTTCCTTGAACCGTCACAGGCGCAAATGACCCCTCGTGCTCCTCCGTGTAAATCCGTTCCACGGTGACCGACTTCAGTTGGTTATGCAAATCATCAAAGACGACCACCTTTTGTCCAGGTTTGACTTTGCTCGCAAATACTGCTGACATGCTGTGGAGATCATCCGTGGAGTTGTTGACCACAAAGAGCAGATGTGCAGCAGTAAGGATGATTTTCTGGGCTGGTTCTTTAGTCTCTAGCACATAAAACACTCTTCTGGTTGCAGAGTCCTGGTCCACGAACATGATGAAGTCGCTATATGCGAGGTTCCCATCACTGTTGGCTGCCAGCACTTTGTCGCCAACTCTGAGGTCTTTCACTGCCTTCCTGCTTCCATCTTTGAGAGTTACCGAAGCGGTGCCTGGGAAGCAGCCTCCTGATTTGGCAGCAACTGAGTTTTCTGTTGAAATAGAAGAGATTGTATTAGTGATTGTGAATATATACCCATCAATTATTTGATTTACCCATGAGAGCAGGGCGAGTTGAGCTCAGCACTGTGGAATATGTATGTAGCATGGACCTGACTATGAATGAACCACTGCCACATAAGCCTATTGTCTCTATCCATACTTTTAAAAGGAAAGAAAATTGTGATTTTAGGCGTATTTATCAATATCCTATAGGTTACATTACACCCCCCCCCCCCCCCCCCCCCCCACACACACACACAAAAACGTAGGCCTATTGGCTGCTCCTTGTTGCATTAGAGGAGAAAACCGAAAGCCCTGGGTCTGCTGACGTTAATTAAAAACCAATAAAGAGCGGACATTGTCATTCTAAATCAGCTTGTGGACCGAGCCATTCTTGGAAAAGAACACTTGCGCCTTTCCCAGCTTCTCTTCCCATATTTGCTCAGGTGCAGAAACCTCTATGTGACAATTCACACACATAGCCTAGTACTCTCAGAAAAAAAACATGAGCGCCGCAAAGACTATTTACCCAGTGGAGCCACTTTTCCAAGCCTCTCAAGATGCAGATTTGAATTTAAATGAGGGCCAAGACTCTAAATGCTTGCAGTCGACCAACATCAATGTCCCTTCTTTTTACCACCTCTCCCCCGCTTTGTTGTCAATCTTGATGACAATAATTCGGGCCTTTGGAGAACTCTTCACATTCTGATCTCCAGGATCACACTGTCAGTAAACACACACATCCACAGAATAGAACCGACCCGCTCTGAATTTCTGGATCTAATCTTATTTTAAGATTCCGTGGCATGAAATAAGGTGACAATTGAAAACTAGATTTGCCCCAAACGAATTCAACATTTGTAAGTCTAAATCCCTTTGGTAAAGTCACATGACCCCTAATGACACGGAATATATGATGTCAAAACGAGTGTGTTGAATTTTAAATAGATGTTCCATTCAATTCAAAACGCAAATGTGCTCTTCAGGAAGAATAGGGCTAAGTCGATTTCCATATGGTTTTTAGGAAACTCAAGAGATGATATTAACCCAAAAGATTTGTCTGAAGTACTTTGGTAAAATTCATATACATTTTGGATGGCCAACACTGATCCAAACATAGGCCTAGAATGGATTGATTCGTTCGAAAAAATAATACAAATCTACACATCTAAAGCTGCAATGTGTTTAGTTAACTCGAATAGCCTTCTCTTGACGTGCAATGATTTCGGAGTCCATAGCATATCAGTTAGCTTACAGGAACAGGGCACAAAATCAAAGTATAGGTCATGGCATTTTATGAGTGTGGGAATAGATTTTGTGAGATATATGGTCGTGGTTCCATCTGAGAGACGGTGTGGGGCAATAAAAGATCATGAAAAAGTCTGGTAGGGTGTATGCATTAAACATAAACAGGAAATTACCCATACACAACACAACTACCATAAAGATGGAGTGGGCCTACTTATTTGAAATCTAAATAGGCCTATAAATCTAGAAGAAATATAACTGATTGGCCTAAAATGGAAGGATAAGAGGTCACGGTATAACAAGTGAATAGCGAGAGGACACATAGTGGAAAACTCTGAAGGTTGGTTAACGAGGAAGCATCAAATAATATCCTAGAAACGTTTTGATTTATTTATAGAAACGTTGTTTATTTCTATCCAATAATCTATGTTGATGAATTGTCTAGCTGGAGTAGCATATTGTTAAAAGAAAAACAGTTTTATCATCAATAACTTTATTCGTTCATCGGTGAGAAATAGGCCTTTATACAAGGTAGACTAATGTCAGTAACTGGAATTTAGACAAGTTAAATGTGCGAGTTTAAATCGGACATAATAATGTTTTGAAGGGGAGGGCAGGGGGCTATATTCCCTGTTATTACCATCTTTCCCATTCACATTCGTTTTTAATGTCAGTGATGGTGACGAACTGCTTCTTAACTTGACACCCTACCTGCTTTGACAGAACAGTGGATGTGGGCCTTGGACTCGTAGTAGACCCAGTCGAATCCAGCCTCCACTGCAAGTCTGGACAGCGTGCCGTACTTGCTCTTGTCTCGATCGGAGGTCGTGATATCCACTGCCCTTCCCTCGTAGTGTAGGGACTCTTCGAAATGGTGCCCATCCTCGTCCCAGCCCTCGGTGACGCGGAGCTTTACCCCTGGCCACTGATTCATGACGGAGATAGCCAGGGAATTCAGCTTGTCTTTACATCTCTGGGGAAAGGAAAATGGACCAGTTGTCTATTAAGATATAGAAAATTCACGAATCATGCTCACTAGATGCTAATACCTTTTCATGTGTATCAGGCCTGGGTATTAAGCCTAAGTAATAAATTAAACTATTATGATATTAAGCTCACAATCTTAATTCAATGCCTGAAGGTATGGGCGATTTTGTAGATGCATGGTTCGAGGCCAAAACCATTGTCCTATAGAGTTGCCCTTTTACTATATTTCAAGGTCTTCAATGGTCTTTCCAAAGTACAAATCACTAAATAGTTAACATTTCATTACATCTGGTAAACCTGAATATCTCCAAGATTCCACCACACTAAACGTCAACTGTTATTCAAATCAATACCGTCCATCGTGATGTTGTATGGCACAGGTGTCAAACTCATTCCACGGGGGGCCGAGTGTCTGCGGGTTTTCGCTCCTCCCTTGTACTTGATTGATGAATTAACATCACTAATTAGTTAGGAACTCCCCACACCTGGTTGTCTAGGGCTTTATTGAAAGGAAAAACCAAAAACCTGCAGACACTAGGCCCTCCGTGGAATGAGTTTGACACCCCTGTTGTATGGAGTGATATAGCCTATGTGATGGGGATATATGTCTACTCACAATGTGAATGGTTTGTTTGAATTACCTAAGCTCGAATGTTCTGCGTGAAGAGCAGCGTCAGAGGGGCACATCTCAGATAGAGAAGCTTGTGATGAAAAATTGATAAGGCATTGCATTCGCTTCACTGGCCTAAAATATATAGATCTGATCCTTGGACAGGTGCGACCGCTCAATGGCCTATTTGTACTCTCTCCCAAGACCCAAGATGATATAAGATGTGATAGACTCCAATAAAACGAAATGCTGGAATGAATTACATATTTAAAACGCATTAGAATGGGAAAAATATATCACTTCATGAAACCAAGAATCTTTAGCAGGCTAAGATGTGTGTTTTCTTTGAATAAATAATTGATATTGAGGATAATCTTCAGAAATAACTGGGTTATAAAATAGTTTCCTGTAATTGGAACGTTGCACTTCCTAACCTATCTCGGGACCCTTTGTGAGATGCTTGGCCATCTCCAAGACAACTCTTCTCAACACTTAACAAATAGGGCCAATGTAAAATAAAACATCACAAAAGCGTATTTTCACCGCAACCAGAGGGAAAGCTGAATTATTCTTGTCGCCACAGTTCTTGGGACGTGACAGGACTACTCAACCGGGGGTTGACACACACACACACACACGCACACACCATCCTTTTCCGTTTGTAGGCAACGATCCCCAAGACATGCTGGTCATAAGGTTAGTCTACCAGTGGTATCTCAATTAGCCTAACCGGTCTTTCCTGCCAGAGGTCAAAACAAACTAATATTATACTCGCACTTGTAGCATGCAGTGGGTGAAAAAAACATTCTGAGTACGATAGCCGGAGTCAAGAGCCGTGAAGACTAAACTATTTATTAATTCATTGGGTCGTGTGCCGCAAATCAAGCCAAATTATGTTCAGCCACCGTGAAGCCCAGCAGGATCCCTCAGCGGCGCTTTGTGCTCAGACTATAGTTGTTCAACAAGCCTAGCCCGCAGCCTGCCTCTTAATCTTCCCACAAATGAATTGGTTAGAGGAAATACTTATCAGTTAGTTACCTGTCAGTGCAAACAACCCACTGGTCCGTCTCAATATCGCCTCGTTTTCGTGGCAATATTACGTTCACATTAAGCTGTGCTTGCTACAAACAGCCATGTGATGTTTTTATTCGCGACAGACTCTTCTGGGGCTGCGCGCTAAAAGTGTCGGTAAAGCGAGGACGTCATTAACTTTCCTCGAAACGAACTTGTTTTTGTAGTTGATGGAGCTGCTTGCAGGTTAACCTGTTCACTCAAAATGAGTTGGCGCAGCCTGGGGCACCACGCTTTTATAGTCATCACTTTAACTGGAGTTTTACTTACATTTAGGAAACCACAACAGACACACGTTTAATCTCAGTTGAAATGACAGTTTGATTAAACAATAGTGAGACTATTCCAGGAATCGATCGTATAGCCTAGAACTTTCAGTGCGCCTGTGCACCCACAGAGCGTCCGCGCGGTCCCCACGACAGCCCACTGGATGATTGACCTTTACGCACAACAACCATCCAATATAGAAGATGGCAAACATATTCTAGATGCTAACCATTAGCTCTTCCTATTATTCAGATATTACGTTGGTTTATCTCTAACTCGTGCCGTTGTTGCAGGTGCATCTATACATTAGGGCTACGCAGTGCGCCACTAAACAGCAAATAAATACTGAGCACTCCATACTTAATACATGTTTTGTCTGAACTTTGTTTATGCTTCCTCTTCTCATTGACCAAAGGTCATGCGTTCAAATGCCCCCGCCCATGTTTATGAGCCTCCTTTGCCTTGCCTGGTTGATCTAATGGAAACATGTCCTTTCTTTGAATTATAGTCTAGCACAAAACATAGAGAAATTAGATTATTTTGTCACTCACAATGGAATTAATGGTTTTTAATGGTTTTGCGCATTTGTTTATGCAGTCATAACATAATAAACACAAAATACACCCTCTACTCTATTCAGATCGATAAAGAAAGCAGGTAAATGGAGATGAAAGCGCATGGTGTGTCCAAAAAGCAGAGTCCTTGGCAAAATTCCCTGTTCAACCACAGCTTTAACGGGTAGTGGCCGAGGGCTATAGACAGAATATAAGGTTGAATCTCACTCTAGCCTCCATTTAAAGTGTGATAACGTATATATTGGAGGAAGGGAAGGGAGCGTTTAAGAGAGATGTTGAGACTGCACGCAGGGTGAATATTTAATCAGAGCTCGTGCCCATGTCGCTGTAGACGGTCCAGGGAGTCCGGCTCGCGCACCTCTACCACACTACTTCAGGTTCAGTCGCATTTTAAGGTGGCCGGACTGAAGTAATTCGGTTATTATTAAAATAGCAGCACAGCAAGTGCGGCATAAGCGTAATAAACACCCAATTTAGCCAAACAGTAGCTGGAAATCAAGTAACCTTATGGGCGCGAGACATGCTATCCAGACTGTGCATTTCTGACCCATATTTTTATGGACAATGCATGCAAACTAGCCACCCAGAATCTTATGAAGACATCATAGACTAGCATTCGGCTAAGGGAAATCTGATTCACAGAAACTACAATGCTTATTTGCCACTTAGCCTTTCCAAAGCAAATGCATTACGCAAGGTGCAGTCGGTGCGCCTTGCTATATCATTGCACTAATTGGCCGCGTCCCACCCATTTATGAAGTAGTGACAGTGTTCAGAACATTCTCAAAGAAATGTCAGTCTTCATGCGCCGATAAACACTATACTGCGAAAGGGTGAATACCATTATGCAAGAATATATCTGCATGCGCCAACCATGCATAAACAACACCGCTGCTACAGTCATAGATGCCAGATCAGATGACTGAAATTAAGATGTAATCTAAATCTTAACGGTGCAATAGGTGAATATCCTATTGATATATAGTAGGCTAATGCATAAACAGCCTGTGCGCGTCTGTACAAGACAAGGCCTTGATACAAATATAGATATGAGGAGAGAGAACCACATAAATATTTCAAATAAACTGCCACAATCATGAAAGCCGGGTGTCTTACCGAAATGCCAGTAGGCCTATGTCATGTCTCTGGTTTGATTATGAAAGCCTTACCCATGCAGGACCTAATCAAAAGTGCAATGCTCTGAGATTGAAACGGAACCTTTTCACACATCTGCTTTAAAAAGCACAGACCCGAGACCTAAATATGTCCTTATTTGTGGTGCGCAATCTTCATCCTCATGTGAAAGGTTGTGTTAGACAGTGTGCTAGAAGATGCACGGCATTAAACACGTATTCGTTTTACCTGAGTCATGAGCCGGTCCGCACCGGTGTTCTCTTCATCCTTAAAGATAATGTCAGTATTGTAATTGGGAGTCAGTTCTTTAAATCGCTCGGAGTTCCGTGTGATCTTCCCTTCATATCTGCCACTGGCTCCTAGGGTCTTCTCCGCGACGTTTGGGATGAACTGCTTGTACGCAAGAGGTGTCAGCTTCTTCGGATGTTTTCTCCTCCCGTAGCCCCTGCCCGGTCCACAACCCATCCCAGAGGACACCAAGGACAAGGAGATCAACCCGACCAGAACGATTCTTGTCAACAGCAGCATTTCGTCCATAAAATCTAAATTACTCGGAGCCTGTCAGTATGTTGTCAACCGGCGGCTGTTTCTATGTCTCTCCTGCCTCTCGCTCCGCTGCTTCCACAATGTCCTTGTCTCCACCTCTAGTTCGTCTGTAGGCTACCGTGCCCCCCGATCACTACCGTGGCAGGTGCGGAAATGAACGCCTCTTTAAAATAATAACGGAACACATCGAAGGAAAGACGTTGCTGCGTGGGTAAAAAGTGAGAAAATTAGCCACGGAATCTCTGCGTAGTCGAGCTACAGCGGCTTGTGCGAGCAGACCGCTTTTACTGCTATGTATTATAGCACCGATCTATGGCAGGGAGGGACCTGATTGGTTCGCCCAGACAAACCCTTCTGATGTTATCCCACAAAGAGTAAAACAATCTTTAAAGATTTTTTTTCCACCTGAAGGGTGGGTTAGAGGGGAGGGGCTGTACTCCATGGGAAAACATCAATTACACTTTTTTTCTCTCTTCCTCTGTTCCTAAAACTAACCAATTGATGAAAACCCACCTATTAGCCTATAGGCCTATGTTGTTATGCTATTTGACTTAGTGTGGGTGATTCGAATGTTGTGTCTAGAATTATTAGATCAACTTTGGTACACGTTGACTCCCCACTTGTGGGAAATAGCTTGAAAATCCGTGTGCACGCACGGGTGCGCATGTCTCTGACTGACTGGGTGTTCCTCACTGTGTAAGAGTGAGTCTATGTTAGAGTGTCTGGGTGGAAAGGCTGCATGAATAAGCCAGAAGTTGTCAAGAAGTTGTACAATTGGTTAACCATACAGCCCAGTATTAGTATTGCTTCTCATAGCCGCTGGTTGGAAACTAGACGGGTCAGAGGACCAAAATAAAATAAAAATAAAACAGCTATTACGAAGTATGATTTAGGCTAAACTAATGTATGCACACATGTCCAACTATACCATTTGACTCGGGCACGAAACCCCTCATTTTAGTGTAAGCATTTTAGTCTGCTATTGCATAAAAAGAGAACATCCTATGTTATGTGAAAAACCATGCGTTTATTTTCTTGCATAAAAAGAAATAAAACATATCAATGCGCATGACACTGCCATAGGCCGTGGAGCACACATCTGCTATGTGGATGCATGTCACGTTTTAGAGCCACCATCCAATTTTGTCTTCAGATAAAGCGTTGCATGGAAGCAGGCTTTTTTTAAATGGACAAAACTGGCAAATTAGGTCTAACTCAAATTCTATGTTAATGATACATGCGGTATGCGCGCTGTACATCAGCCTTACCAAAATTCGCCAAATGGTAATTATTGAAACGACACTGCAATACCATGTGCAAACACAAATTATAAGAGTAGCCAACACTTTTCTGTTACTTTGTGTAACACCTTTTAATACAAATGTTGAATGACATTTTCTTTATTGTTACAATAGGCCTAAAAGTATGTTGTGTGGAAGCATCGCCTACATGTTCAGATGTTCAGCCTTGGAACTAAGAGAATTCCTTAGCACTAAACATTTAAAAACACATTTTAAACTTTTAAACAACTTTTATTATTAAGTCTCTTTCCAAACTAATAACATCCAGGCCTATTATGGAATATAGTTATGTTTAGGCCTATCTTAATAAATTCACCCCAAATGAACAGAACCATAATCCCCAAAATATGGATAAAACCAGATCAGCACAAAAAGGTGTCCTGGTGTTTTGGGGGAAGAGACTTGGGGTGTTCTGAGGTTGTTATCCCAGGCCTCTCCTTCCTCCACATCCTGGGCCATTGGTTATTGGAAATGGCTTGTCAAGTGTACACAAACACGCTGCTGTCTGTTTGGGCCAGGGATCAGACCACAAAGCTTGTCCCCCAAAGTCCACTTCATTGACAGATTACGCCATGGTAACCAATGTATTCACTGGTCCATAGCAGCAGGCGAGGTATGTACGTTAATTGTCTTACTTTCTCTTGTCTTCACACGTTTGCAGGACCGCTCTCAAAGATGGTGTCTGTTTGTCTTGGGAGACATATTAACGCTCTGCCTCTGCTCCTCGATGGTCAGGCCTTTGTTAGCAGGCCCCATTGCAGATAATGATTTGTTTCTGCTTCAGGAGATGACCAAAACTCAATGTATGCAAGAACGTTCATCAGTATCCAATTGATGCTGTATGGCAGCTCATATCTGAGCTTCACAAAGAGATTGTGATCTGTTTAGATTGCTTTCATCAATAGTTTCTGGGTTTATCTAAGTAAACTCCTTGTCGATGACTTGGCAATGTGTGAACCACTCTGGTCTGACACAATATAAAACATTAGCAGAGGCCTTGAAGATATTGCCAGGATATTACCACAGTGAATGACCATTGTAGAAGCAATAGGGGTCCTGTGAGGCTCAGTTGGTAGAGCATGGCGCTTGTAATGCCAGGGCTGTTAGTTCGATTCCCACGGGGGACCAGTTCGAAAATGTATGTCGCTCTGGAAAAGTGCATATTGTAAATTGTAGTATTTCTCTGCTCTGATACTATATATGCATATTACTACATAAATAAGTATCACAGAAAAAATCTGGGGCTCGGTTGACTAAAAGTCTAATGGGAGGAGCTTTGTACGTAATCACAAAACCCTTTGTTCAGTAAGGAGGTGCTGATTTGGGTCGAACAAACAATGGATTACTTAGCATTTGGAGATTATTCTTAAAAATGGCTATATGTAAAAAGAATGTATCCTGGGTGAACTATTGGTTAACATTGGTGTTCCATATCATAGTGATCATGCAGAAATATTAATAGTTATGATTAACATATCT
The DNA here is from genome assembly GCF_016432855.1 of Salvelinus namaycush. Taxonomy (NCBI): domain Eukaryota; kingdom Metazoa; phylum Chordata; class Actinopteri; order Salmoniformes; family Salmonidae; genus Salvelinus; species Salvelinus namaycush. The sequence goes on from NC_052313.1 coordinate 28,493,517, forward strand.
TTGTATGTGGCACCAGAGCGGGGGAGATCCTGGCACCACAGGAGAGACAGGTTAGGTCTAACTTAAACCTGCCCTGGCTGACCTTCAGCACTGCCAACACTGTGTCCGTGGCCCATGCCAGGCTCATGCCAGCTTAGGGCAGGTGATATTAGGGCAGGTGATGCTACATGTCACTTAATGTGCGCAGGAACATGATGAAGCCCTTGCCAAAAGATGACCAATTTAGCTAGCAGAGCGTCAGGCCAAACCGAGTACAAGTACGAGTACTGTTCTGAGTACAAGAAAAATAACTTGATTATCTACGTATAGCTGTGCACACACCCTTGAAATGCCTCTATGTTCTTTGTTTCCAGAGTGACAGGAGAATCTCAGTTGTCTCGGCAGTAGGCACATTTCAGCAGCCGTCAACATGGAAGTCCTAAGTAAACACAGGGAGGACTAGCCTACAGCTGCAGGAGACGTTCCAAAACCAAGGGCAGTGTTAAAGCTGAGGTCACAGGCAGTGAACAGGAGTTCAGGTATCACTACTCTGAGATGTAGACCCAGGCAGACATGCCAGTGATGTCACCCAGGTGCCTCAAAATCACAGGGACTGCCGCGCGGTGTGGTGGGGACTGGTGAGGCAGGTGGCGCCCTTACCCTCAGACTCCACCAACCCACCACCACATCCGCCCTGCCCTGGTGGCTGATGCCATGATGTCTTGTACCAACGAACCAACTGGGTACATTACCTCAATCACACGAGGAGAAGAGAAAAAGGCCTCCCTGTAAATTGGTAACTAAATGTGTGAAATGTAAAAATGGTAAGCAATGTAAATAATGCAGACTGGAGGCCATGAATAATGCAACCTCTACAGACGACTAGGAGGCTGGGCTGCTGCCTGGGCTCCGAGGGAACCAACCAGTCCACTGGAAGCACAGCTGACGACAAGAACACAGCCCAGCCAAGCATCTCTTCTCCAGCATTGACACAGCCATAGCCTCCGGGGTGAAGTTTCCCCTAGGTACAGATCTAGGATCAGCTTCCCCTCCCCCAATCCTTACCTATTAGTGGGGGAAATGCAAAACTGACCCAAGATCGGCATCTATGGGCAACTTCACCCTACTCTGAGGCCATGGACAGAGGGTGGGGGGGGCAGGTAGCCTAGTGGTTAGAGTGTTGGACTAGTAACCGAAAGGTTGCTTGATCAAATCCCCGAGCTGACAAGGTCAATATCTGTCGTTCTGCCCCTGAACAAGGCAGTTAACCCACTGTTCCTAGGCTGTCATTGAAAATAAGAATTTGTTCTGAATTGACTTCCCTAGTTAAAGAAAGGTAAAATAAAGTGGTGGGGGAGGGGACGTGAGATATCTGGATGATCTGAACACCGGGGCAGAATCTCAACAGCATAATATTTATACAGTGGTAGAGACTAGTCCATTTAGAGAAAACACTCATAAATAGTAGAACATAGTCACCAGGGACAGCAGAGCAGTAGCAGAGAGCCATGCTAACTGCTACCAGGAGTGACACGGCAACAATAAGAGTTGTTTGATGAAATCATTAAAGGGGGATTGAAGGGCATTATGGATTGTGTAGCGCCACTGAGCCTGTTGCATGTGATGGATGATCCACTGTGAGGAGTAGTGAGATGGATGACTCATCAGTTCTCTCCATGGCCATCTCCATACATCTCCCTTCCAGGTGACTACGGGTATGTCCTAGTCACCTGGAATAGCAACCTATTCGCTACATAGTGCACTACTTTTGACCAGAGCCCTGGTCAATAGTAGTGCACTATATAGGGAATGGAGTGCCATTTGGGATGCAGCCTACACCACCTTCGCAAACCCTTTTTTTCTGCCATGTGATTGGGGCCATATTCCATAGGCCTTGAATGAAAACACCCATCCACCTCAGCCATACCCAAATAAAGCACTCATTGGTTGTTTGAGCATGTTCCCCTCACCAGTTTGAGCCGGCATGGAGGATCTCGATTTGCCTCTGATCTGTTCAAAGCTAAACAGGTGGCTAATTTTGCACAACACAGTGTTAACCAAGCATGTGGCGAGGTAGAATGAAAGGGGCTGAACAGAGCTTTTGCTGGTCTAAGTCCTTCCATGACTGTTCTAAGTCCTCCTTCTGTCTGAGGTTTTGATGGATTAACACTGCAGAGTGATCACGCACACACACACCCTGTGCCAGCTAGTTCTCTTTTTGTTTGGTAAAAGGTTCCTTTATTCGACCCAATAGAAAACCATCACCAAGGACAAGGTTGATAGTTTCAAATGGCAGGTGTCCCGATTCAGGGCTTGAGGGCTTTCATCCTGGCCTGAACCTTTGACAATCTGCGAAAGGTGAAACTGGCACACTTACGCCAGTTATGCCACAACCTTTCCCCTTTCTATCTTTGAATCACTTAAGACGGTACAATCACGCTTTTAGAGAACACTGGTCATGATTTGTATTGAAAGGATTGATATGTCCTGAAGGCATTTCATTTTGAGTTACAATGGAGATTGCACAATAACAGTACCTGGGATTGTAGCTCTCGGTGTGTCACAGAGTCTGTAAAGATGTTTTATTTGCTCCCTGCAGCCGCTCCCAATACTTAAACATTAAGCGCCAAGGCTAGACAGGCAAAACCACTTTGAACTACGGAGTAGGGTGAACCCAACGCGCAGGGGAGGGGTGGAGGGGCATGGTTAGAACATCCAGGCCTTAACTGGGATAATGCTTGATTAGGAGAGAGTCTCATTCCACTTCTGTTGACACATCACATTCCGTGTGTAACATCAGTCCTAATTCCTTCACTGGTAGTCACACAAATACCAAATTATAGATTGTTTTAGAGGATGGCTAAATAGATCCTGTGTTTCTGTGATAAGAGTGGTTTGTCACACATATGGATGTTTAAATGTACTGAAATCATACCTAGAAACCAAGGGCAAAAACACAATGACTCATGTGCATGAAATCAAGGCCCTCTTCTGTTGTGAAACCGTAATGGCCGTTTCAGCCACACAGACAACAAACAAATGATAATTGCGTTGGCGTGACAAATCTGGATATGCAAGGTCACAATGTTTATGGTGAGAAAACTCTGCTTCGGCTTGATCTGTTCAATCTGCGTTTTCTTTTCTCGAAACCTGAGGACACAGATACTATCTGTGTAATGATCCCGAGTCCTTCAAGTGTGTGCCATTTCACCTCAGGCCTATCGAATAGAGTCTATAAATTAACCCAGGAACCTTGCAAACGCCAAATAGCTTAAATATGCCACAGGAACAGGCTACTGCGCTTCCTCATGCCAACCACCCCTAACCACCCCAGTATCTGCTAGTTATTATGGTATGATAACATGCTTGCCAAGCACACGTCTTCTCAATCTGCTCTTTCCCATCTAAGTTAATAATTTCTGTCCTTGGAGCAACAATGCATCAGATTCTCACTTCGTTGGTTCTTTGTCCGAAGTAAGCTTGGAGGAAATGTTGTCCTGGATTGATTCCAAAGTACTGCTCATGCTGTCTGAAGATACAGTCGGTGCCTATTTCCTAATTGATTATGATATTAACCAAAGGTAAAGTAACCATTAACTTCATGAGTCACGGGCTGCATATTTGTAATGTCTGCTTAGACATCATAAAGCAAACGAGTCAAAAGTAGACAACTACCTCATACCAATACAACTGACACAGACCCAGTTCAGTCTACCTAACCAGCGAGCGACTTTGATGATCATTTCTCTTCATGGACATCACACCGGGAGTGAGAGTCGTCTACATAGTTCACAATCAACCTCCAAACGTCAAACCGTCAAACTGACTTACTCCTGGGAAGAATTGTGAGTTTTCTGAGTGTGCGTGTGTTTGTGAGCGTGTGCGCCTAGACTAGCTTTTAGAAAAACAGCAAAACAGAAGCTAATGAGGCGAGTGACTGATAGCGGAGTGGGTTATGTCAATAGAGTGTGGCAGGTAGGCAGACAGGTAGTGGGGCTTAGACTGAGATTGCATACCAAATGGCACCCTGTTCACTATATAGCGCACTACTTTTGACCAGAGCACTTTTTGGTCAACAGTAGCGCGCTATATAGGGAATAGGGTGCCATTTGGGAAGCATGCTGAGAGACCAGCCCAGTGTGGAGGAGACTGAAGAACCAAGGTGAGGAGAGCAGAGTTGTGAGCGGCGTTGAAGGGATATGTCAAACGGCGCTCTGGAGGATGAGCCTGGATAGTAGCGAGCTGATTAGACCTCAACCGGCGCTGCACCTCTGAGTCACACCTTCCTAGTGACCCCCTGCCAGTCATTCCTCACCCCCCCTCACCTCTCCACCTCACCCCCCCCCCCCCCCCCCTACACCTCTTCCTCATCCCCCCTCACCACCTCCCAGAATAATATAATCTCCCTCGCAAACAAGGCACCTTAACAAAGGCTCAGTCTTATCACTTCTGTTGTTGTCGTGTCTGCGTATTGCTGCCGCGTTGTCGTGTCTCTCCAAATGGCACCCTATTCCCTATGTTGTACACTACTTTTGACGCGCGCTGGTCAAAAGTAGTGCACTATAATGGGAATAGTGTGAGGTAAGGCTGGGAATTGCCAGGGACAGGCTCTGGTCAAAATTAGTGAACCCAAAAGGGAATAGGGTGCAATTTGGGATGCGCACGGTGTGTTAGCATGGAGATCAAGCTCAGACCGTCAAGCTCACCTCCCCTTTCACAGACTTTCAGCTCTGAAGCCTCGTAGACACTTCAAACAACACATGACTATTATAACAATAACCAATCAGGCCCCTGTTAAAAAGATGTGCTTATTGCTCACGGATCTCGTCATTTTTTAAATGTTTGAGAGCACATGGAAGTGATACATTGAAGACACTTGTGTTTATGTACCTTCTGTAGTGGTTGCGCACACAATTGTGGTTTGACCCCTATTAAAACAGCTTTCATGTCTGATTAGTAACTGTGTAGAAATGTATCTTCTCATACCTGTGTCTAATGTGTCATACGTACCTGGTGGATGTTCCATACTAAACTCTATCGTATTCTGGTACCTCATTTCAGGTCATCAAACTGATTTCCGGGAAGAGGACATACTCAAATCGACGCTATTGCTGGAATGACAGACAGATAGATAGACAGACAGATGGACTTGCACCAGCTCTTCTAGGTGTGTCCTTTACATTGTAAGTCCACACCTCACATACCACACCGATAATACCACCCCTATGAAAGGAGCAGAGAAAATCTGTCTCTCTCTGCCGCTCCATCTCTATCTGTTTCTCTCCTCTGGGGGCCTCTCTCACTCGCTCTGTCTGCGAATTATAGTGCTGTTAGTAGAGATATAACATTGGCGTGTTAGATTAGTGCTGGGATAAACTACTGTGGGGTAGACAAAGCCCAGCTACAGCGGCTCCAACCTAAAGAGCATGGCTATCGATCGCAGGCTGCTGCCATTGATCGTCCATTCCCTTCTGTGACGTAATCACGTTGTCCTCGTTATCTGTCTCACCAGACAGTGTCTGACTCCAATTCTCTGGTACTCTCCTAAATGGCACCCTATTTCCTATGTAGTGCGCTACTTTTGACCAGCGAGACAGACTTGACCTATAGGCCCTAGTCGAAAGTAATGCACTATAAAGGGAACAGGGTGCCATTTGTGATGTTGACTCCTGAGTCCTGTTCCTCTACCTCCAAGTGAAACCATACCAATTCTTTGACACTCAAGCCTGCTGGGATCATAGTCCAAAGAGCAAGAAGGAGCCACTCTTTCCTTCCTGACGACTAAAGTCTGGCAGTAAACTCGGTAAGCTGCCACTAATCCTGTGGCGGCTGGAAAACAAGACCACACCGGAAAAAAAAAGAAATACATTTCAAAGATTCAAAAAAACAAATGCTAACATTGTTTCAGAAGTTTAGAATATGTGTGTAAAAGCCTAGCACACAACAAACTTGAGAGAATGTTCCCTTAAGAGTCTCATTAGGTCATTACATAATGTTTTCATATGAATGTTCCTGTGGAGTGCAAGGATTGTTTCCGAGAGACCATTCCCTTAGGGCTGAATTCAATCCGTATCGCCGGAGTATCGCGGAAGATCCGCTTTAAAATGCAAAGGTAATATTTGAATGCAGCGTTTACTGTGAATAAGTACCGTGAATGCAGTGTTAACCGTGAAATGGAGTCTCCGCGACCATGGGAACATTGCCTTTAATTGTCCATCGCGCTATAAAGCGGCTCTTCAGCACTACAGATTGAATAGGGCCCTTAATGTCAAACAGAACTGACCTAGAACATGGTTACCATGTTCTCAGACTATTCAATATTAATGTTCTAGACATGTTTCATGGGAAAGTTGCAAGAACATTCCTGTGTCCAATAACGTTTAAAACATTGGACTTTCTGTCATGGTCCGCTGGAAGTTTTTGTCTATTTCCCAGCTTGTTCCAGGGACGTCCCTTAACACATTTTTTGGGACGTCGCCTGATGGTCCCGAAGAAACGTTCTCCAAAAAAAAGTGTTTCTTTCCACACCAGGTTACTGTTGCCGAGCACATCAAGACCCTGATTGGGTGAACCACTGATTCATTTGTTTGTTGGCAAGGTTAGGGACACCCACAGTGCTTTTAACTTACACATTTGACACACATGATTACATTGTACATGTTAATTTATACAGTAATTATTATTCAACATGTCCTCATCTAGGATTTGAACTCACAACCTCTTGGTTTACGGTATTCCAATCTTCTTGCTACGCCACCCTGTCTGTGTCAGATATTAGTTGATCTAACTATACTCTCATCATTGATTTAATTGACTTATTTGAGCAATTTTAGGGTTTTCTATATGCTGTTGTAGTCTATTGTTTATTCTTGAGTGTACTTTTAATAGAGCTAAGATTTACTTCGAAATGCAAAGTGTAGCAATACAGGTGAAATCAGTCATTGACATAGACATGGTGGAGTAGCAGGAAGATCGGAAATTTGTGAACCAAGAGGTTGTGAGGACATGTTGAATAATAAGTACTGTATAAATGAATCATGTATGTCATAGTGTGTAATATATGTCATTTGAAAAGTGTGTGTGGGTGTCCCTAACCTTGCCAACAGACAAAGAGCTTTGAATGAAAAAACGTTGAACGTTTCTTTGGGACCAATAGGCAACGTCCTAAAAAGATCTTTAGGGACATCCCCGGAACAAGCCGGGAACTAGACAAAAACCTCCAGGGGACCATGACAGAATGTCCTATGTTTTAAACGTCCTTGGACACAGGGATGTTCTTGAAACGTTCCAATGAAATGTGTCTAGAACATTCATATCTTATATTCTGAGAACATGGTAACCATGTTCTGTGTGTATTTGGTGTAAAGTTGATGGAATATTCTCCTAACCCTCATAAAACTGGACACATTAATGTTCTTGCAACGTCCCATGAAACATGTTTAGAACATTACTATTGGATATTATGAGAACATACTAACCATGTTCTGGGTAAGTTCTGTTTGACATTAAGGGAACGTTATCCTAACTCTTAACGCTAAAACATGGTCAAAAGCTTCTCAAGAGGTTTTTGCTAACATATATAGAATTTTCCCATCAATAACGGAAGACTGGACCCTCAAACATCAGTGGAACATTGCGGGTCACATTACAAAAACGTTCTCTCTTCCTAGAATTGTTAGCTGGGAGACATGTTTTAACACATCATGTAGATTTAGGAGTTCCAAACATCAATATATTTTAGACGGTAGTCATAAAGACGAACGTCACGATCAAGCCAATAAAGTACAACCGCCAGTGCTATAAATCTTAAATGATTCTACAAATCAAACATACAGTAAATTAGAATAGTGAGATGGTGAAGCATGGTGTATACTACTACCGGAGAAACAGTAGTGTGCTGTGTGACTGACAGGAATAGCGGAAGTTGTGCTTATCTCAGGTCTCTTTGTGCAGGTGGGAAAACACCCCGCCCTTTATCTTTACAGCCTTGCAGCAGGTAGGTGCTTCATCAGGTAAGGAGGGGGGTTAGGTTTAAAGCTTTTTGCACTGCTTCTGTAGGCTACTGTGGGTAGTAAAGTCTATAAAAGGCCCAGATCACAGGCTAGGGGGATCACAGGGGGACTAGACAGGTGCTACCTGTTTGAGGAAAGGGATTGAGGCCTTTCCGATGCAGTGGACCATTAAACCATTAAACACATCATATGAGTTACGCCATCTTTGTAAAGACACGTCATCATTGTGATAATCATAGGGTTTCTGTATAAACTGTAATTGTTAGTGTCTACAATGTAGAATCATTGAAAATGACTGTAATGTGAAGGTTTGTTGAGAAGCTGAGCAATTCACACACCAACGTGCTCTAACCCCAGAGAGCACAGAACGTTCCCCTAATGGTCCTTAAAGGTTTCGGGAACGTTGCTATGTTGGTTAAGGAGAATCACATATTTCTCATACATTGGCTATGTTTTTTTTTACTCGTACAAAGTAAGGTCTGCGTAAAATGTAAATGCAATTTTGGATTAAGCTGACATATGCAGTGTTCACCATGAACGCAGTCTCCGTGAACGCGGGAACATTGTCTTTACATTTCAGTCACGCTATAACGCGGATCTTCCGTGAAACTTCTGCGATGTGGATTGAGGGAGTCCGGTTTCCGGCGGTGCTACAGTTGGGACTGACCCGTCAGACTTCGCCTCTTCCTCTGCTTGCGAAGCACCCTGAAAACTGACAGGGAAGTGTGTAAAAACTCACCTACTCGCTACATTCTAGAGTACGCTCCTGACCAGACTGGACATCGGCGATCAAAAATGTGTTGAATTTACTGCCTCAAATGCCTCGGAGTCGAGGAGAGGGATTCTTGCAATTTCAAACAGACACAAAAAATGAGTGAACTCTTACCATTTCACTTGAATGATTGTGATCCTGGGCACTATACTGTACCTCTCATCACATTTCGATCTAGCTGGACTCGGTTTGACCTACATCTCTGCCTTTGTGAACTGGGCTGGGAACAGACATGACACTCACTGTTAAGCGCAGGCCACAGTGTCCGGGCAGGAGCGTGAAGTCACAAGCTCTGCTGGTCGGCTACTACGTAGCAACCTAGCGGTGCCAAAAGCCCTGGTCTGCCCTGGAAAGCCGATGTAAATTACGATCGCCAGAACGGCCAATTTTTTGGGGGGGGACGGTCGCTTCGGGCTCAAAAATGTGTTTATTACGATTAAGAAAGATCCCCACAGTGAATTATTTTAACGTTCGCTACAAAATCAAGATATTTAATGAAATAGTGATCCATTCTGACTACTACATTTGTCGTCACACAGGACCACGTGCTGACACAGACCAATCACGGGCCGTCAGGCTACGAGGAGGCTCCACAGACATTAAGGTTGACTCTCTCAGGCAGGATGAAAACAACTATATCGACTGTGATGTTTTGCTAGTTACGGCCACTTTCACCATGATCCTTAGTGATTATTTTGGTGCTTATTTTGGTGCAAAATGGTGCACTTCAAATTTAAATACTTCCGGCTTCATATGCCATTGGGAGTTTTCCATAGGAATACGTGGATGTCGTCAGCGCTATCACTAAATACTGGTTTTAATGTCTATGGTTAACTAAATACTGTTTTTAATGTCTATGGTTAACTAAATACTGGTTTTAATGTCTATGGTTAAGCACAACTGATTTGACAGAGTTTTGTCAGTACTTTATACTGCAACAACTCCTTGTTAGTCAAGAGAGACACATTGAGGAATTGAGTTTGTTTGACTTAATGTAATCAAGTTAGTGTGACTACTGCTCGTGTTTAAGATACCACTCCTTAGTTCATTTAGTGACTTGGACTTTTACAGTTTACGTTAAACAGATATGGGAAATGAATAGGATTTCTAATTGTTGTAGAGTACTTGAAGAGAGGTATGGGTATTTGATACATTTGAGTGGTCAGAGTGGAGCTGGACAGAACACATCTCTAAAGAACGTGCGCCACGACGAGCTGCAGGCGGTCAGGAAGCAGCGCTATACAGACAGACCAATTATATGTGATTGTGGAGACCATCCAACTGGCTGGCATTGTGCATGATCCTTGGGAGTCACAGGCAATTTGTATCTCCTCCCAGGGAACTTTGATGTGAGCCTCCAACCACCTTGATAAACAGGTTTGATGACCTTTATGACCTTAGTTCACGTCACCGGGCACCAACAGCTCCCCAAAATAGTATTACTTAGTTATGTCTAGTTTCCATCCATTTTCACACATCATTATTTATTTGTCATTGTATTACTGTCATCACTGCTGTAGGAATGGCCATTATATGTACTCCACAGTGAATCTGAGACATATTAAATTCTCCCACTGAATCTCTGCGGTTTTTCATTCGTGAACACCGTCTCAGGAATAATGGAGAGCTCAACACATTCAGTGGACATGCTTTGAAAGGACATGTTGAGAATTGGGCATTCCATTTATAACGTTAGGATTATAATGACTATAAGATTGCTAAGCTAGTTTCTGATCCCCAAACTATGTTAAGAGCCTTACTTGCCCTGAGAGAAAACGTACTTGCACAAGCAATAACGTCAAATCAGGCCATAAATATACAGTACGTTTTTTTTGTTCTATTAACATGACATTAACTGAAAAGGTTCCGTTGCATAATGTCCTAGTCTGCGTCCGAAATGGCACCCTATTCCCTATATGGTGCACTTCTTTTGACTAAGGCTCATAGGGCTCTGGTCAAAACTAGTGCACTATAGAGGGAATAGTAAATAGGGTGCCGTTTAGGATGCAGCCCTAGCCTGATGTGTCCTCCTGGGCAGGTTGTCGTAATAATGGCTGCTGTCAAAAGCATTGAGAAGTGCATTCTGAGCTCACAGCGGCAGGCTGATGCAGCAGTTCAAGCCCGTATAGAGCAAAGATTGCTCACAGGAAAAAATATGCGTAGATAAAAGGGACTGAATAACTCTAATGGGTCTGTGATCAATGTGTGAGAATTGCAACTGCTGTTATTGTCAAGGGAGTGGGATAGTGAGGGAGCGAACAGGTAGACAGGGGTAGAATTGGACCTTCGCTCTCGCTGTTTCCCATAATAATCACTCTCATCAGAACACCTCAACTCACTCCTGCATCAACCTGCATCCCTCTCAGAGAGAGAGAGAGAGAGAGAATGGGGAGGGGGAGGACAGAGACTCCTCCTGCTTTTATGTTTGTTCTTGTGAAAACCACAATCTGTAAAAATGTGCAATTGCAATGTTTTCTTTATTCTCTAATCAAAGTGGATTTCATAATTTAGAGTAAGTTAAACTAGGTCCATGGAGGCAACAGATGAGTGGGGGGCCAATAGGGGGCACTGGGGGGCCAAGCCATGAGATTGGGGAAATGTGCTGAATTAGATGGACACACTCCTTTGACTTCATTATCATCTTAAACTGGGCAATAGAGAATAGAGTGAAATATGTTGCCTCTTTTATATGTATAGAAATTTATATATGGTGTAAAAGAGGCTGTTGATGTCACTTTGTCCTCGTGTTCTACGCAGCACAGTGCTGACTGTGCCCAGGGTCTATTGAAATTCCTGCAGGTCTTTGACATCCAATCAGCAACTGATTGGCACCTTAGGCGGTGAAGCCAGTTAAATAATCAGGAGGTGAAGAAGTGGAGTGGGCTGTTTCCAGGGCCCCTGCCATCAAAGAGTATGCATAGCTTGCGTGCCAAATGGCTCCCAGTTCCCTATATAGTGTACTACCTTCAACAAGAGGCCTATGGGTCCTGGTCAAAAATAGTGCACTAATATAGGGAATAGGATGCCATATGGGACACAGTCAATGTGAATTCTTCCCATCACCACGACCCACAAGACAATGATTCATTTTGAAGGTATAGCTGTAATGGGAAATTTCAATGCACTGCTATGGATAGTCATGATGCTATAAGGGTAGCTGTAACAAAAGCATATGGATACTGTCTGTGAAATTAGAATTTGTGTGCATCTCAAATGGCACCCTATTCCCTATACTATATAGGGAATAGGGTGCCATTTGGGACGCAATAGGTGAACAGAGTGAACTAAGGCCTGGCAGGTTGACCTCTCTGTTTCCTCCAGGCCTGTTTGTTACTAATGGAAACAGCAAGCCTAACATTTACCTTCCCCTCAAAGACTCTGCCTGCCAGACACAATGAACCCTGCACAGTAACATGCATAAACCATGAAGGGAATAACATACTCGTCTCTGAGGAGAGTCATGACAAAGCACGAAAAGAGAGAGCCAGAGAGAGAGAGGGCGAGAGAGAGAGAGAAGGGAGAGAAAGAGAGAGGGCAAGAGAAGAGAAAAAAAACGTTCCTAACTCCTTCTCCTTCTCCTCAGTGGTGACAAAGATTAATTAGGCAAAGAAAGACCGGGGACGCTTCAACAGCATCCGACCCTCCGACACCAATTAGCAGATTGATTACGAGGCTGAGAGGAGCGGACGCTTGTCAATCAGCGCCATACAAGGGGAGCGACAGGAAGGACGGACCTGGAATGCCGCACGAACAAGAGGGATGTCTCAGGAGCACCATAGAGATGCGTTGATCCATAGGGAAGCTGTGCGCTCAACACTACCACAACACAAAAAACACCACTCTACCACCAACAAACCCACAAATGACACTAAAACAATTTGAAACACACTGGCTCCTCAGTACGTTGATAGCGTATATACCTGGATGGGATTGTGACCATAGAGGTTGCGAAGGACGGTGTGTGTTTGTGTGCGTGCGTGCGTGCATGCATTTGTGTGCATGATTGTGCATGCACGCATGCATGTGTGTGTATGTGAGTGTGCAACGTGCTGCTCTGGATAGTTCGCCTTCATTTACCAAGGACATTCCAGCAAGGGCATCAAGTAAATAAACGACCAGCGCTAAATTTACTGCTTCCTGTATCTAATCAAATCAATAGTATTTATAAAGCTCTTTTTACATCAGCAGATGTCACAAAGTGCTTATACAGAAACCCAGCCTAAAACCCCAAACAGCAAGCAATGCAGATGTAGAAGCACGATGGCTAGGAAAAACTCCCTAAAAAGGCAGGAACCTAGGAAGAAACCTAGAGAGGAACCAGGCACTGAGGGGTGGCCTCTTCTGGCTGTGCCGGGTTGAGATTTATAAGAGTACAAGGCCATTAAGGCCAGATCGTTCTTCAAGATGCTCAAACATTCATAGATGACCAACAGGGTTAAATAATAATCACAGTGGTTGTAGAGGGTGCAACCAGTCAGCACCTCAGCAGTAAATGTCAGTTGGCTTTTCATAGCCAAGCATTCAGAGGTTGAGACAGCAGGTGCGGTAGAGATGGAGAGAGGGAGGGAGAGAGAGAAAGAGAGGGAGGGTCTCAAACAGCTGGTCTGCGGGACAAGGTAGCATGTCCAGTGAACAGGTCAGGGTTCCATAGCCACAGGCAGAACAGTTGAAACTAGATCAGCAGCACGACCAGGTGGACTGGGGATGGGGACAGCCAGGCGTCATCAGGCCAGGTAGTCATGAGGCATGGTCCTAGAGCTCAGGTCCTCCGGGAGGGGAGAGAGAAAGATGGGAGAATTAGAGGGAGCATGCTTAAGATCACACAGGACACCAGACAGGACAGAGTGACCCTAGTCCCCCGGCACATAGACTATTGCAGCATAGATACTGGAGGCTGAGACAGGTGAGGTCGGGGGAAACAACCCCCGGACAGGGCCAACCAGGCAGGATATAACCCCACCCACTTTGCCAAAGCACAGCCCCCACACCACTAGGGGGATATAAACAGACCACCAATGTATTGCCCTGAGACAAGGCTGAGTATAGCCCATAAAGATCTCCTCCACCGCACGAACCCGAGGGGGCGCAAAACCAACAATACAGTATTAATACAAATAATTGTTAAGTAAACAATTGCTAAGTACATTTTTTAAAATAACAAATAGTTAAAGAGCAGCAGTAAAATAACAGTAGCGAGGCTATATACAGGGGGTACCGGTACAGAGTCATTGTGCGGGGGCACAGGTTAGTCGAGGTAATTGAGGTAATATGTACATGTAGGTAGAGTTAAAGTGACAATGCATAGATAATAACCAGAGTTTAGCAGCAGAGTAAAAGAGGAGGTGGGGGATGGACACACACACACACACACACACACACACACACACACACACACACACACACACACACACACACACACACACACACACACACACACACACAATGCAAATAGTCTGTGTAGCCATTTGATTAGCTGTTCAGCAGTCTTATGGCTTAGGGGTAGAAGCTGTTAAGAAGCCTTTTGGACATAGACTTGGCGCTCCGGTACCGCTTGCCGTGTGATAGCAGAGAGAACAGTCTATGACTAGGGTGGCTGGAGTCTTTGACACTTTTTAGGGCCTTCCTCTGACACCACCTGGTATAGATGTCCTGGATGGCAGGAAGCTTGGCCCCAGTGATGTACTGGGCCGTACTCACTACCCACTGTAGTGCCTTGCAGTCGGAGGCCGAGCAGTTGCCAGTTGACTGATGCAACCAGTCAGGATGCTCTCGATCAGGAAGATCAGGAAGATCATGTCAGTGACTCAACCCACTCAAGTCAAGTATAGCGAAAAAATCCTGGCACGATGTGCCGCACCCCTCCTAGGGACGGCATGGAAGAGCACTAGTAAGCCAGTGATTCAGCCCCTGTAGTAGGGTCAGAGGCAGAGAATCCCAGTGGGGAGAGGGGAGCCGGCCAGGCAGAGACCGCAAGGGCGGTTCGTCACTCCAGTGCCTTGCTGTTCACCTTCGCACCCCTTGGCCGGGCTACACTCAATCTTAAGACCTACTGATGAAATGAGACTTCAGTAAAGACTTAAAGGTTGAGACATAATCTGTGTCTCTCACATGGATAGTCAATCATCAATATTTATTGACAGATCAAACAGCAGATCTCTTTGTTTCTTGAGACCTAGAACTTGCATCTTTGTTTTGTCCGAGTTTAAAAGTAAAACATTTGCCGCCATCCACTTCCTTATGTCTGAAACACAGGCTTCCAGGGTAAGCAATTTTGGGGCTTCCCCATGTTTCATCGAAATGTACAGCTGTGTGTCATCGCAGTGAAAGTTGACATTGACATCACCAAGAGGTAGAATTTATAGTGAAAACAATTGTGGTCCTAAAACGAAACCTTGAGGAACACCGAAACATACCATTGACTTGTCAGAGGACAAACTGTCCACAGAGACAAACAACGGGGGGCTATACGTTCTATGGAAAATAATGAACGACGTGGAGCTGACCTTCCACGGAGTTGCATTATTTTCCAGAGAACGCATAGATTGGCCGGTAGAAATGTGTTCATCCGGTCTCCCGAGTGGCGCAGCGGTCTAAAGCACTGCATCGCAGTGTTGCGGTGTCCCTACAGCCTGGGGTTCGATCCCAGGCTGTGTCATTACCGCCCGTTACCAGGAGACCCATAGGGCTGTGCACAAGTGGCCCAGCGTCGTCCATGTTAGGGGAGGGTTTGGCCGGGGGGCTTTACTGTCTGCATTTGGGTCTTCTCCTGAGCCTTGACACTCAAACATAGACCATGTAAGAATGAACTATAGCCATTGAATTCTACCGTGCAAATATACTGTGTGTTAGAGGGAAATAATGCACACTCTAAAATGCCTTTCAAGCCAAACAGAAACAAGTATTCAACAATTCCATTGTATAAATTATATTGAAGTCCAAACACACAGAGATACATAGCTAAACCATCTCCATCATGTCTTCTGTGGGATACTTGAACTTGAGAAGAAGGGGGCACAATGTGATTTGGCTGGAGTAGAGGAGGAAGAGATCATTAAGTTTTCTTCTCCCTGCTCTCGCTCTCCTCTCAAAATATATGGTCCACAGTCACTCTTAAAAGAACAAGACTATGACATCACCTTCCAGTCCGAATACGGATTGGTGAAATGAAAGAGTGAAAAAAAACAGGAACCAATTTGTTAGATTAAACATTTCTCATGCAGGCGCATGGTGATTTAGAAGGGTCAAGCGACCGACGGTGGGACAAGGCTTTACCTCCCTAAGACACAGCATTCTGTCAATCTAACTCACCGCCAGACTTTCCAATTATAGACCGCAGACGCAAGAAGGTCAGAAGCGTATTAAAAGTAAAGATTACAATTCCCTAAGCATATTAAAAGCTACCTCCTCCGAAAATGTGCCTTATTTGCTAACTCAAGCCACTGTAGTGTAGGAGTGCAGGAGAAATATCAGATATGTGTGAGATGTGTGTATGTGACATTTGTATTGGAGGGTTGTCACAGAATGATACATTTTCATTCGTACAAATGTTCACAACACACATGAACACAAGCAGCCAGCCAGCCATACAGATGCACGCACACGCACGCACGCACGCACGCACGCACGCACGCACGCACGCACGCACGCACGCACGCACGCACGCACACACACACACACACACACACACACACACACACACACACACACACACACACACACACACACACACACACACACACACACACACTTTACTGGTCACATGATCATGTGATCACCATGCGACACACGCACATACTGTAGCACACATACACTACCCTACGTATTTATTTGGACAATAAAGTTTACACTTTTGATCTGGCTCTGTACTCCATCATTTTGGATTAGAGGCTACAGTACAGAATGTAACCTTTTATTTTAGGGTATTTTCATGCATGTCTGTTTTACCATTTAGAAATTAAAGCAGTTTTTGTATCTAGTCCCTCCATTTGAAGGTGTCATAAGTATTTGGACAAATTCACTATTGTATTACGTTTGGTAAAAAGTTTAGTATTTGGTCCTATATTCCTAGCACGCAATGACTACATCACGCATGTGACTCTACAAACTTGTTGGATGCATTTGCAGTTTTTGTTGTATTTTGGATTATGTTGTGGAGTCACTTTTATTCTAAATAAGAATAGAATATGTTTCTGAACCCTTCTACATTAATGTGGACTCTACCATGATTACGGATATTCATGAATGAATCATGAATAATGATGAGTGAGAAAGTTACAGATGCACAAAGGTCATACATACCCCCAAGACATGCTAAACTCTCACCATTACCAATAACAGGCGGTATGATATTTATGCAAAATCATGGTAGAATCAACACACACACACACGCACACGCACACACACACACACACACACACACACACACACACACACACACACACACACACACACACACACACACAGATCTGACCACCGCAAACTGATCCCATTCTCCAAAGCCCCGTATTTCCTATTACTAAACAAAGGCCGGGTCAGGAAGAATTCCAGATTGTCTGTAAACCCCATAAGTAGTCAGGAGAAATGTTAAGCCATTTTCGTGTTTCTTTCTTTCCTATTTCCAGTTCTCATACTCATGCGCTCTGCCAGACAGAGGTGTTACTTTTTTCACCCAGAGGAAGTAAACACACGCACACTCTCTCTTTCACCTCTTCCCACCTTCTCATACCTGTGGGCGTGTGTTGTCATCTAAAAATGTGATATTTCACATTGAACATGACACTCACATGTATGGCAACAGTATGAAGCAGAGGTGCTCAGCTTGCTTACAGAGCCCTGGGACTTACGCAGGTGAACACATTCTCTGAAATACCACACTTCTACACAATGAATGCATTCCAAATTGCACCCTATTCCCTATATAGTATCAAATCAAAAAATCGAATCAGATTTTATTTGTCACATGCGCCGAATACAACAGGTGTTGTATTATAGTGGAATGCTTACTTACAAGCCCTTAACCAATGATGCAGTTTTAAGAAAATAACAAAAAAAATCAAATTAAGAAAAAAGTAAGACATAAGAAAAACAAATAATTAAAGAGCAGCAGTGAATAACAATAGCGGGGCTATATACAGGGGGTACTAGTACAGAGTCAATGTGTCAATGTGCGGGGGCACCGGGGTCGAGGTAATTGAGATAATTATGTACATGCAGGTAGGGTTGTTAAAGTGGCTATGCATAGATAATAACAGAGAGTAGTAGCAGCGTGGGGGTGGGGGTGGGGTGGGGAGGGGGTGCAAATAGTCTGGGTAGCCATTTGATTAGCTGTTCAGGAGTCTTATGGCTTGGGGGTAGAAGCTGTTTAGAAGCCTCTTGGACCTGACTTGGCACTCCGGTACCGCTGCCGTGCAGTAGCAGAGAGAACAGTCTATGACTAGGGTGGCTGGAGTCTTTGACGATTTTTAGGGCCTTCCTCTGATGCCTGGTATAGAGGTCCTGGATGGCAGGAAGCTTGGCCCCGGTGATGTACTGGGCCGTACGCACTACCCTCTGTAGTGCCTTGCGGTCGGAGGCCGAGCAGTTGCCATACCAGGCAGTGATGAAACCCGTCTGGATGCTCTCGATAGCTCAACTGTAAAATCTTTTGAGGATCTGACGACCAATGCCAAATCTTTTCAGTCTCCTGAGGGGGAATAGGTTTTGTCGTGCGCTCTTCACGACTTTCTTGGTGTGCTTGGACCATGTTAGTTTGTTGTTGATGTGGACGCCAAGGAACTTGATGCTCTCAACCTGCTCCACTACAGCCCCGTCGATGAGAATGGGGTCGTGCTCGGTCCTCTATTTCCTGAGGTCCACAATCATCTCCTTTGTCTTGATCACGTTGAGGGAGAGGTTGTTTTTCTTGCACCACATGGTCAGGTCTCTGACCTCCTCCCTATAGGCTGTCTCATCGTTGCCTACCACTGTTGTGTCATCAGTAAACTTAATGATGGTGTTGGAGTTGTGCATGGCCATGCAGTCATGAGTGAACAGGGAGTACAGGAGGGGACTGAGCACACACCCTTGAGGGGCCCCCGTGTTGAGGATCAGCGTGGCGGATGTGTTGTTACCTACCCTTACCACCTGGGGGCGGCCCGTCAGGAAGTCTAGGATCCAGTTGCAGAGGGAGATTTTTAGTCCCAGGGTCCTTAGCTTAGTGATAAGTTTTGAGGGCACTATGGTGTAGAACACTGAGTTGTAGTCAATGAATAGCATTCTCACTGTAAAGTGGTGCGTAACTGGTGGCAGTGAAGTCAGCCGCAGGAGAGCAGAACTAGGTAATAGCCGGAGCAGTTTCATTTCACAACCAACGGCATAAAGAAATAACTAACATGGGTACAAAACCCGACACACACCAGTAAACATGTGCACAAGCACTTACAACAAATAATTCCACACAAAGACATGGGGGGAACAGAGGGTTAAATACACAACACTTAATGAGGGAAATGAGAACCAGGTGTGGAGGAAAACAAGACAAAACAAATGGAAAATTAAAAGTGGATTGACGATGGCTAGAAGACTGGTGACGCCGACTGCCGAACGAACAAGGAGAGGAACCGACTTCGGTGGAAGTCGTGACACTCACATAGGTGTTCCTTTTGTCCAGAGGGGAAAAGGCAGCGTGGAGTGCAATAGAGAATCTATCATCTGTGGATCTATTGGTGCGGTTGGCAAATTGGAGTGGGTCTAGGGTTTCTGGGATAATGGTGTTGATGTGAGCCATGACCAGCCTTTCAAAGCAATTCATGGCTACAGACGTGAGTGCTATGGGTTGGTAGTCATTTAGGCAGGTTACCTTAGTGTTCTTGGGAACAGGGACTATGGTGGTCTGCTTGAAACATGTTGGTATTACAGATTCAGACAGGGAGAGGTTGAAAATGTCAGTGAAGACACTTGCCAGTTGGTCAGCGCATGCTCGGAGTACTTGTCCTGGTAATCCGTCTGGCCCAACGGCCTTGTGAATGTTGACCTGTTTAAAAGTCTTACTCTCATCGGCTTCGGAGAGCGTGATCACACAGTCATCCGGAACAGTTGATGCTCTCATGCATGTTTCAGTGTTACTTGCCTCGAAGCGAGCATAGAAGTTATTTAGCTCGTCTGGAAGGCTCGTGTCACTGGGCAGCTCTCGGCTGTGCTTCCCTTTGTAGTCTGTAATAGTTTGCAAGCCCTGCCACATCCGACGAGCGTTGGAGCTGGTGTAGTACGATTTGATCTTAGTCCTGTATTGATGCTTTGCCTGTTTGATGGTTCGTCGGAGGGCATAGCAGGATTTCTTATAAGCTTCCGGGTTAGAGTCCCGCTCCTTGAAAGCGGCAGCTCTACCCTTTAGCTCAGTGAGAATGTTGCCTGTAATCTATGGCTTCTGGTTGGGGTATGTACGTACAGTCAATGTGGGTACGACGTCCTCGATGCACTTATTGATAAAGCCAGTGACTAA
Organism: Salvelinus namaycush; assembly: GCF_016432855.1. Taxonomy (NCBI): domain Eukaryota; kingdom Metazoa; phylum Chordata; class Actinopteri; order Salmoniformes; family Salmonidae; genus Salvelinus; species Salvelinus namaycush. The sequence goes on from NC_052313.1 coordinate 28,513,759, forward strand.
TGTGGTGTACTCCTCAATGCCATCAGAATAATCCCGGAACATATTCCAGTCTGTGCTAGCAAAACAGTCCTGTAGTTTATCATCTGCTTCATCTGATCACTTTTTTATAGACCGAGTCACTGGTGCTTCCTGCATTAATTTTTGCTTGTAAGCAGTAATCAGGAGGATAGAGTTATGGCCAGATTTGCCAAATGGAGGGCGAGGGAGAGCTTTGTACGTGTCTCTGTGTGTGGTATAGAGATGGTCTAGAATTTTTAGATATTCAGTAAAACTGATTTAAGTTTCCCTGCATTAAAGTCACCGGCCACTTGGAACGCCGCCTCTGGATGAGCGTTTCCTGTTTGCTTATGGCGGAATACAGCTCATTTAGTGCGGTTTTAGTTCCAACCTCGCTCTGTGGTGGTATATAGACAGCTACGAAAAAAACAGATAAACTCTCTGGGTAAATAGTGAGGTCTGCAGCGTATCATAAGATACTCCACCTCGGGCGAGCAAAACTTTGAGACTTCCTTAGATATCGTGCACCAACTGTTGTTTACATAAATGCATAGGCTCCCTCCCCGTGTCTTACCAGAGGTTGCTGTTTTGTCTTGCCTATATGGTGTATAACCCGCCTGCTCTATGTTCTTAATGTTGTCATTCATCCATGACTCGGTGAAGCATAAAATATGACAGTTTTTTATGTGCCATTGGTAGGATATACATGCTTTCATTTCGTCCCATTTATTTAATAGTGATTGAACGTTAGCTAGCAGAACGGAGGGCAAGGGCAGATTAGCCACTCATCGCCTGGTCCTCACAAGGCACCCTGATCTTTTGCCTCGGAATCGCCGTTTCCTTCTCCAGTGAATCACGGGGATCGGGGCCTGGTCGGGTGTCAACAGTATATCCCTCGCGTCCGACTCATTGAAGAAAAACTCTAAGTCCAGTTTGAGGTGAGCAATCCCAGTTCTGATGTGTAGAAGCTCTTTTCGGTCATAGGAGACGGTAGCAGCAACATTATGTACAAAACAAGTTACAAACAACGCAAAAAAAATTAAAATAGCATGATTGTAGTTGGGCTAGTAGGTAGTAGGGCTGTGACGAGTGGAGGCTCCTCATAGGAGGAAGGGGAGGACCATCCTCCTCAGTGAATTTATATATTTTTTAATAGTGAAACATTAAAAAAGTTATCCTTTTTAGATAAAACTATACTAAATATATTCACGTCACCAAAAAATTAAAACACACTGTTTTAAATGAAGGTCTACACTAGCCTCAACAGCACTCTGTAGGGTAGCATCATGATTTAGCCAGAGGACAGCTAGTTCCTGTCCTCCTCTTGGTACATTGACTTCAATACAAAACCTTGGAGGCTCGTGCTTCTCACCCCCTTCCATAGACTTGCACAGTAGTTATGACAACTTCCAGAGGACGTCCTCTAACCTATCAGAGCTCTTGCAGCATGAACTGACATGTTGTCCACCCAATCAAAGAATCAGGGAATTAATCTAGTACTGAAAGCATAAGCTACAGCTAGCTAGCACTGAAGTGCATAAAATGTTGTGAGTAGTTGACTCAAAGTGAGCGAAAGACAACGATTGAACAGTTTTGAACAAAGTAATTTCTTCACAAATGAAGGAGAAGCGAGAAGCGAGAGAGAGAGATAGCTATATTTGTTGTATTTTATTTACTTATTTACAATTACTTAGCTATGGAATGCAGCTAGCTAGTTTAGCCTACTCAAACATCCAGCTCAAACAGAGAGAGATGCTATGTTAGCTAGCTGACTATGGCTTCCAACGCTGGAACTCTTCCAAGTCAAGGTAAGGTTTTGGTTTTACAAATGTATTGCCACCGGGGGCCGCCGGCGTAACTGCTAAACTGCTTGCTGCTGACTGTACACTATACTGCATGATTGTAGCGGTTTTACTAACGCGTTAGTTCTAGTAACTATGTTGACTATGACGTTATGATATGAAGGTTTGGCTTGGAAAAGTTTTTCACCTGATCACAGACAGCTAATGTGTTGTGCACTGAAGTCCACAAGTGAAGGGAGAAGGTGAGAGGATGAGATCGAATAGATGCGAGAACAAATTCATGAGCAAAGTGATCATGCTGTTTGTATGTGGCTGCTATGAAAGTGAACTGTGTTTGCGTGTGATCAGGGATGTATTCATTCCGCCGATTCTGCTGAAAAACGTTTCTTAAACAGAAGCAAACGGAACAAAACGGGGATAAACACACCTGAATTTATCCAATAGAAACTCTCTTTGCAAGTGTTGGACTAATGATTACACCCTAGGTCAGCTAGACGCAGGCAAGAGTGTGCAAGGCGGCATTGAATGTGTCAATGTCTGTCACCTTGATTACTGAAATTTCTCTCGACCTGTGCACATTGTAAACTTTCATTCATAGGCTAGGTTGTAGCAACCTCATGATGGGTATAGGGAAAATTTGAGTATCATGTAGTAGCATAAACCTATTGATGTTACATTGAGCTGGGTGAATGGAATATGAATGAGAGTCATCCAATGTGATGTAATAGAAGTAAGGCCATGCTCATACATTTTTTTTTGTCCTCCCTCATCTTCAAAGGGCACCAACCACGGTCATGGAATTTTGGATTATGATAATTGGCCAGCCAAATGACTGCTGTCTCCGTAATAATCGTTAGAATAGCAAAAAAAATATTATAATAATAATTAGACACATTTTTTCCTCTCCTCCGTTCCTGACTGCATGTGCTGCCGTGTATTATATTTCTGTGTGCTGCGGCTGCACCTTGCCACGCCTTTCAATGTGCGCTCGCTTGCAGCAACACTTTGCTTGTTTCAGCAATGAGTAACACACTTTTATCAGGTTTATAAGAGTCCATGTTACCATGAAGCGAACTCAACCGCACTAATGCCCGGCTGTCCCGTTTTCAGTCAGCTGTTCGTTAACCCCCCCCCACCCCACCCCACTCCACACACACACACACACACACACACACACACACACACACACACACACACACACACACACACACACACACACACACACACACACACACACACACACACACACACACACACACACACACATACACAAAACCCCCCGGTTATTTTATTTTCAGGACGGTCTTCATCCATAACCGTCAGTTACACAGTCATACGGTTATTGTGACAGCCCTACTATACAGTATAGTGCACATAAGGTGCCATTTGGGATGCGGTCAGTCATTTCCTCAAGGAAACCCCTGTCAACCAAGTGTCACTACTATTCCACACGATCAGACTGTACAACTACAATGCTCGAAGAAATGTAAACCCCAAAAAAGATAGATTGTTACACTTAGAAATGTCATCAATGTGGATAATTGGACTTTCAAAATGCAGTCTCTCACATATCTCTCTGCCTGGCTGTCTGAAAGTCAACCGTTGGAGTAGCGTGTTTTTGTAAGTCGAAGGCAGCACCACAGTGTCAAGCGGAGTCATCAAAATAAACATATTTTTTTCAGCTTTTTGGGAGAGACTGCTGTAGTCATCGCCTTTAAAGAAACCCCCATAAGACATGTGGACAGACACCTCAGTGGACCAGCTAAGCTGTTGCTAGCAGACATGCTCTGTTATGAACCAAGGCGCTTTCAGTCAACAGGATATATCTGTCTCGAAAAAAACAAAAATAGACGCTTCAAGACGTCCTCTTCTTCTTTTCTTCCTCTCCCTCAGCTCCTTCTATCCTCTAAGACTGATGCACAGCTCTTGCTTCCTACCATCTGATTCTCTCTCTTCCACCCTCACCCTCACCCCCTCCCCCCCTCACCCCTCCCTCTGGCATGTCTGGGCATAATTAAAGCTAAAAGGTGAAAAGCACTTTATCAAATGAATGGCTAAAACACATCAGACCGTTATTATTATTATCAGTCCAAATTGACTCGGTGGGTTCCTGTGAAGAAGACAGGGCAGCACACGTAATCTCTAACTGGATATAATTGCTAGTTGATGGGGGGAGGAAAGAAGGAGGGGAGGAGAACGGGGGATTACCATATATGTTATAAGGTAAACATGATACTCTGTTTCTATGCTCTTCTCTTCACATGTGGTTTCTCAATCTCAGGTCATCTAGCCTGCATCTGCTCTTAAAAAAATGGCAACTGCTTGGAAATAGCGTATTAAGTATACGCCGTGCGGTTAAACGTTGTCTGGGTTATTGGTGTGGCAGCACGTTACGTTGTTTGTCCTTCATAATTTCTAGGGATTTTTTTGCTGTTTGAGGTCTAACACAGGACCAGGCTTGTTTACTTGTCTGTCTACAGTGTTTAGTAGACCCAGGGAAGATTGAGTCCCAAATGACACCCTACTACCTATATAGTGCACAACTGCCCTGGTCAAAAGTAATGCACTACATAGGGAATAGGGTGCCATTTGGGATCCAGGCTGTTGCGTCTTCTTTATTCATGTATTCAGAATCAAAACAATGATTCTTTCTGTGAGTCCAGAAAACAGCCGCTATCCCATAACGAAGAGACGGTCCATTTTCGTCTAAGTGAGTGACGAACGCTAGCCGAACAAACCTTCTGTGTAGAGATTGTCATCATCCCAAGCAAAGCCTTATTTCATGTGTCATTTACATTGTGGTAATAACCTGGTATCAGTTTACTGTATGACTCAATAATAATCCAGTGTGTCATTGCCTTCTTTGTAGTTTGGTATTATGCTAATCAAATTATTGTAATTCAATGGGTGAGATTGCAACAACTAGTAGAGAATATCCTATTTTCTAATGTGTCCTGAGTTTCTGGGAAAAATCATCAGCATAGTCTTAAACACGGGCTTAATATACGGGGACACGGTGGATTTCTGTCAAAATATTCAAAATGAATGATCTCATTCATTTTGACAGAAATCTACCTACATACTCATATGACTTTTCATGAGTTGTATTTTTTTGGGGGGGGGGAATCTCCATTTGATTTCTCCTTGTGAGTAGCAGCAGCCCTAATGCACAGGTATCAAGAGGAATTATTGAACTGCTCCTGCCTGCATACTGTCAGACACACTGTCTTCTGATTTCCTAAATGCAGTTGACTGGCACAGAAGATGAAGGGACTGCTGTGAAGTTATACATAGAAGATCATGTCTCCTTTTCTATGTTCTCTAGCTCGAACCTTTGAACACAGGATATGTTTGCTGGGTTGATTTCTAACTCAATTGGCTGAGAGCTTAGCCGTATTCATCCTAGAACCTGAGAAACGTGTCAAAATGTTTTTTTTTGTTTGTATGATATTCCAATATGATGTAAACAAAATATTTACATTTTGAATACTTTATTTCACTATTCTTAATTGAAAATGGCTTGTTGTGTGACTCAGTAAGTGATTACTTAAATGGTGACATGAGGTCACTGGTGCAAACCTGTTTTGATCCAGGCACTCTAAAATACCCTCCCCGACTGAGTTACAATTCCAATGCCTCATCTGAACCCATTGCCATGCATTCTCAGAGGGGGAGAGTACTGTATATTAAGGAATATAAAATACAGTGATATAAAATCACGAAGGATTTCTTTGTGTGTCCTTAAATAAAATGAAAAACGATCTAGGCGTCTGGTGCCTGGAGAGGTTATGTTTTTATAACTCACATAAATTATTCTCATTATGTTCTGGAAAGTGCACATAACTAGAACCATTTAAAGAATGATGAAACATAATTCTGATTCTCTAATATTGTTTACGCAGGAACTGTTATGTCTACCATTCTGTAATGTGCGAGGATGTATACTTTATGAGCCTTTTTACACACAGCTAGGGGCTCTTTGCACTACGATGAATTTACGAGAGTTAACGCAAAAATACCCGCCTATACCTAACAGTAATGTAAAGATGCAAATCTAATTTATCTCTGACTTCTCTACGCCATTGCTACACCACCTTAGTGGATAGCGTACTAAAACCAGTTTCGAAGAGACATTTTGCACATAACTCGTGCTTTTATAGTGTAAAGAGACGGCTCTGGCGTCTCAATTTGGCTTTGGCCACACCAAACCCAAGGCTAATGTAAGGATATTGTAAATAGAAAGTTGCAAATCTGATCCTACTTCACATATTTTGTTAGTTTAAAAACGTTCTATGTCTGTGTTCCATTCCTTCGGTGATCTGATCTGGAGTCAGTGTGAAGGCAGGTGTGAAGCAGGAGTCTTACTCTGGAGCACTGATCTGCATTCCTCCTCCCCTCCCAACCAGGAGAGTGAGAGCTTCTTGTAGCCCTGCCAGGATGTCACTCGATACAAGAGCTGAAGATACCGTTTCAAGCTCCTTGACTTAACAGCATCCTCTGTCAAATGTGTTACAAGAGTTATGTCCCTATAACTCTAACTCTCTCTCTCTCTCTCTCTCTCTCTCTCTCTCTCTCTCTCTCTCCTCTCTCTCTCTCTCTCTCTGTTTGATGATGGTAGAGAGGATTCAACTCAGGGGGGGGGGTCAATCTTGAGAAGCAGGCAGCTGCAGCAGTAGGGATCTGGCCTGGTGTTGGTGCTGCTGACAGATGTCCTCACTGGGGCTACGGGCAGCACTTCAGCCCAGCCTAGAAGCACCCGACCCGGGTCATGGCTCCAGTCGCACTGCCAGCATACCTACCCATTCCCAGGTCGGCTGGCTGGTTGACTGACTGGCTGGTGCAAGACAATACAGGATCAACTTGATCGCAGTGGGAGTTGTTGAGTCATAACTATCTGCCTCTGTGTCACATTGAGCTGAGCTGGAAGTTCCAATGATGTAATCCTCACTTCACTCAAAGATAGTGTTATAGTAAGATAAGATAAGATAAGATAAGAATCTGCTACTTCATCTACTATAATGAACAAGGAAGGGGGAAAAGGACACAACCTTCACTTTGGCATCTTCTTAGAGTTGACAACAGGGAAAACAAAAACACACACAGGATGATTGAGCCGTTGATGCTCTTGAAGGCGCCATTGTAAACGCTCAGCGGCTTTTCAGATCTTTTTGAATATGGCGCTAATTTGGCGACGATGGCGTCTTTTATCGTGCAGCAGATGCTTTTCAATTATGTGAAGTAGTGTGGGGGAAAAAGAGCGACTCGGGATGCTCGTGAAGAGTTGGGAGAGGGGGAGGAAGCTTTTAATGGCTACGTCCCAAATGTCATCCTATTCCTTACATAGTGCACTACTTTTGACCAGGGCCCATAGGTTAGTAGTGCACTATGTAGGGAATAGACTGCCATTTGGCACACGTACAATGACTGTACTCCCAGTAGGAACGACTGGGGTGCAGGAAGAGGCAATTACATCCCCTGAATAGTTGTTTGACACTTTTAACATTGCATCATCTATTTTCACTATCTGCCGTTTGCACATCCGTCTGGGGAAAAGGGCCATTAGATGCCTTTAAAGCTTGTATCAATAATGTATGTTATGCCTGGGCAAATCACTGAATATTGTCAATGAAAATGATGTAGCTAACTTTTTTTCAAAATCTTAGCAACCCAGAACCACATTGAATCGCATGCATTGATCATTAAAAAAAACATCCTTCAATGAAGAAATACATTTATGTGTGGTTGGTGGACAAACTATTTGAGAAGAATATGTTAATATTCATTTGATTTCACCGTGTTTCACAGTGCCCTTACCCTGCTGCAGACAGAATACCCTGCAACACAAACTCACATTATTTATCTCCTGACTAATTACATTATAATAATTGATGACAGTAAAGGAGGGCCAACATTTAATTAATTTGGCTCAAGGAAACTGCATCTCTGTGTATTTACCTTTGATCCAACTTCCTGGCAATAAATTCAAATGGTAAATCAAGTAAAGTTATGATTTTAGCCGGGAACGCTCCTGGGCATTTAACATTACGTTATTACTTTTATGCCTAAACCTCTGGCATTAAATTGTCTTTATGCTTTTATCAGATAAAAATTGGACCCTGTTGATAGGCCGATAGCATTCTCTTCTAAAACAGCCTGCAAGACCAGCCAGAGGCCACACCCTCTCTCGATCAAGATGGAACTCACTCACATTTTATTGGAAAGGAGAAAATGCGTATATACATCTCTATATAAATCACCCTCTCTTATCTGAGTTGTAATTGGCACATCCATATTTGGGATCAATCAGACATTCCTGTGAGCTTTGTCAGAGCCTGCAGTGTATTTCCATCCAGGGTCACAGCCAGCTTACCTAGGAGAAGGAGGATTGTCTTTCTGCTGGCGACTATCCGGCTCTGGACCCAGTTCAGGTGATTCCTGAATTCAACAGCGTTCTGATGGGGGGAGTGGTTTTAACTATTGTAAATACTGTCTCAAATACTATACATACTGTCATCCTGCTGTCACTTCTGCTGCAACTCTCTGATCCAATCAGTTAATCATGGGGATTAATGGATAATATAAAATTCAATAACTACTGTATTCAATGGAACTGTAAAATATGGGCGAGAATGGATGGCTACTGTGTCTGCATCTCTCTCTGTCCCTCTGGGGGCAAGAGAAGGAAATGCACCTCCAAACTGAAATGTGGCAAATAATTACTAAGCACAAATCATAACATCTCACTCAACATCTACATGGTTAACTCATGAGTAAACAATTGTACGTCACGGGACATTTATCTATGTGTTTGTGTATATGCCAAAACGTTATATTAAATAGAAATAGAAAGTTATTTTAAATTCTATTAAATAGAAAGTTATATGATGTACTATTAAATAAAAAGATGTATTAAGTTCAGGTAAATAGAAAGTTTGCTCTGCAAGTGCTTCCCTCATTCTGAGGGTGCTGGACTGTAAAATGGCTTGTAAAACTGCTCATAATTTAGTATGTAATTTCCCATGAAAATGATAGATTGAGGCTGATCTAGCAGTGGCAATACTAGTCATCTCTGGCAATTATGTGTAAGTATCATCATTGTTTAGTTGAATAACCTCATCTATTATTTCCTTTTACCATGAATTAGGGCCTATGAAAATTACAGGTTGGAGGCCTGTCTCATCGTATTATGGCCTGTAAGTGCTGATATTGATGGGAAGGTAATGGTAGTCCTCGGCCCTAAATGTAAATAGTATCTAAGGTGATATTTATTCTGCTCTCACGTGGAGTACTGTGGAGTAGAGCACTGGGGTAAAGGCAGGGGTGAGGCCTGTTCTGGAGCAGTGTTAGGAAGGCCCTAGCCTACATATTACACCTACCTCAGGAGTGGCACGGGTTTGGCTAATACAGTTTCTAATATCAGTATTATTATTGGGTGTTAAGATGTAAAGGCTGACACTAAAACCAACACTGTCAGTTACAATTGAATTTGCGAGCTCTGCAGAGCTCTGCCTGTTGCGCAACATTTTCAATAGAGAGCAGAAAGGCTACAACTACTTAGCCAGGTAAGTATTTTTTCTCCGGTGAACTCTGTATGTCGTTGTGAACCAGGTATGAATGTGTGATCAAGAGATCTGGCAGTCGTCCACAATCTGTTCAGCTCCACTCCCCAGCTGAGATCTCAGTGCCACTGAAACGCAGGCACTACCTCGAGTGTTACGTACTTTGCTACATCTGCAATCAATCTGACTGCCAGCTCCTCTGTTCATGTTTAAGGAGCTGTTAAATTGTTTTGGTTAATTTAAATTGGGAAGCTTTTGTTACGCAACACCTCCCGAAACAGCTCTCTTGACACACACGCCGTAGGGTTAAGATATTACGTTTTCATCAGTTAGTGGATCGTCTTCTCTGAGAATGCAAACGGCCTTCTCCGGGGTAGAATGTAGAATAGAATGCAGCTGATATCTTTCAATCAGAGCTTCTCTGTACGCAATCACACTGTCATTGTTCGTCTCATGTTGTGGAAAGCGCCTTTTGACAGAGATCAGTGATGAATCACCTGGCCAAGAGCTTCAGATCCCATCGGCAGCCTTTTTCATCGAGTTAGGGAAGGGGGGGGAAAAACGACATTCAATTCATTTCTCCTGCTCTTTCATGTCTGCTGCTTTCCATTGGAACACGGTGTTTTAAAAGTTATTCAGTGCAGCAACCTCTCTCTTTTCTTCTCGCAGAGATTCGCAAAGCAAATATTTGGCGGGGTAGTTCATAAAGGAAATGCTTTTACTTGCTCAAGGTGCTGACGGCAGGGCACACTCTGTTATGTTGGAGGCTTAGAAAAACAAAACTTAACAGGGCTGGACTCGGCCGTCAAATTAAGTGGCAGAGATTTTTAATTGTACTGCTTTCTTCTGGTGGCAAAATAATTTGCTCACTCTTTTGTTTCGTAAAGCCGTGGCATTAAAGAAAATTCATTTTTCAACTTTGTACATTTCTTCTTTCTTTTTTTTTTATATCAACTTCCAAGTGTCGAAAAGGGGGACAAATATAAACTTGCAGGAACAGCATGTAAGCACATGATCTGTGGTCCAAGGTGAAAGTTTTTCAAAAGGCTGAATACATCATAGTAAAACCCGACGGAGGGAATAGTGTAAATGACGCTCCCTAAGACTAAGCAGCAAGGATGATTTAAGGCATCTTTGATTTAACAGGACACAAAGGATAATATGCATTCAAAGCCTGTCAAACATCACTGCAAACTGTTGTCTAGGAGTGTTATTACACTAATATCACTGTAAAGCATGCATATCATGCTCATTTTATTTGGACAAGCAGTACATTTGCTTGAGCATTTAGCTACAATGGGTAGAACATGCCATGCTATGCTTAAGTAGTGCTATAGGGGATGTGAACTAAAGCTAGCGCTTTGGAAGGTTAAGGAGGGGAAGGAAGAAGTTAGGCCTGGCTTAAAGAAAAGCTAAGGACAGGATTAGAAATTTCAAAATTGTTCAACTTCATATTCATCATCTCCAGCACCACCCCAACATCAACATGTGAAAATGGCCCGTTTCTATGTTTTGTAGTAAAAAAAAATGATAAAGGAAGATAAGTGTTTCCAATGACATCATTGGTGTACATCATGCGATCATGTGCATTGCCTACTAATTGCATAGTAATTGTCTACTAATTGGTTGATGATGTCATTGGAAACACTTATCTTCCTCTATCTTTTTTAATACAAAACATAGAAACGTGCCATTTTCATATATGTTGATGTTGGAGCGGTGCTGGAGATGACAAATATGTAGTTGGACAATTTAGAAATGTCCCTTTAACGTTAAGGTAAAGGTTAGGGTTAAAGTTCGGTTTGGTAGTTGGTGTCTCTCCTCTATCACAGTGAGATGTAATTTATAAATCCAGCCAGCTGTGCCGCTATCACTCTGCCCAGTCCTCACGAATGCAGACATAACAAAGTACCTGATTGACAGGATCCAAACCTGGGATGGCACCTCGAGACACAGGGACCGAACCTTAGCCCGACTGTTCGAGGACTTTTAAACAACACACACATTTAATATGAAGTCCTCCACCACTGTTTCAGCTGCTTTGCTGCGTCTATATTTATCTATCGAGAAATTCTTTAACGCACACTGCCCGGGATGTTGCCAACCGCCTCAGGAGATACCTTTTTTTACACACCTTAGCAATTATGCACTTCATTCCAGCGGCACACAATGTAATCATATTGTGCAAGGTGAATTATGGGCTTCATGATTAATGTTGGTTGGGAAAAGTAGAGCTACCGAGCTAGTATAAGGATTCACACAATATATCAACAGGATACAAGTCAAGCATCAGACCTTTTTGAAGAGTTTCACGTGTTGTGAATGTCTACACAGTTTCAAAGGTAGTTATTTATTCAACTCAAATCTTTCTGGTCACAAACGGATTTTGTCACAGGAGTTTGTGTTTAAAAGGTTCTTGGCCATCTTTATAAAATAAAGAATTCAGAGCTATTGAAAAAGGTTCTGTATACAATAAAGGCACTGGAAAGTGTAGACGTGCAGGTTGAAGACCTGGACAAACCCTTTTTGCTGTCTCAGTTAGGAGGCCTGACACCTGGGCAAACACTGGAGCCCAATGATCTGTCATCAGCTATAGGAACCAGTACAAACTTGGTTGCTTTTGTTGACACACAAAGAAAATACTTCAAATTAATTTAGCACTCCGCATTCATCTTCTGTGGAAGCTTAAGACCTCGTTTATGCTTGCAAAATCATAAGGGGTCTTCGTTGGGGAATATTGGTTGGTTGATAGGCGCAGTAAAATGTTGTAAAGACATGACACGCGGACTGTTTTTCCAAGTGTCTGTTGGTAAAACCTTGGATCTAAAGAACCCTCAGATGTATGTATATATGTACTCCACTTCTCTGATCTCTTGAAGCTGTCCTACAAAACACCAGACCTCTTGAGGACATACAAGATAATTGTCTCTCAACGTTTCTCTCCAACTCCAGCAGCCAACTTCAAACAGAGACATTCCAAATTTCAGATTACGTGGTTGCTGATGACTTATGGGGCTCGCTCCCCGATGACATGTTTTTGTGTTCTTTAGTGACTGTCTTTGGGATGCATTGTATAGACCTGAGGAAAATACTAATGGTGTCTGGACTGAAAGTGATTAGTACAGGGATTACATCCTACAAACCCAAGAACTGAAAGTCTCATGTCTTCAAGAGCACAGACCAAAGACTAAACGCGTTGACTAAACCGATGATAGAACATCCGACTTCTCATCTGATATCTGTGTCAAGAATTTTATGAAAATGTGTTTTATTTATGAAGCTGGTTGGCTGGATTCTGAGACAATTAGTGCAGATAATGAGGGTATATGCACTACGTATACCAAACATTAAGGACACATGCTCTTTCCATAACATAGACTGACCAGGTGAATCCAGGTGATGGTGCCTTATTGATGTCCCTTTTTAAATCCACTTCAATTAGTGTAGATGAAGGGGAGGACACAGGTTAAAGAAGGATTTTTAAGCCTTGAGACAATTGAAACATGGATTGTGTATGTGTGCCATTCAGAGGGCAAATGGGCAAGAGAAAATATTTAAGTGCCTTTGAACGTGGTATGGTAGTAGATGCCAGGCGCATCGGTTTGTGTCAAGAACTGCAACGCTGCTGGGTTTTTCACGCTCAACAGTTCCCCATGTGTATCGAGAACGGTCCACAACCCAAAGGATATCCAGCCAACTTGACACAACCGTGGGAAGCATTGGAGTCAGCATGGGCCAGCATCCCTGTGGAACGCTTTCGACATATTGTAGAGTCCATTCCCCAACGAATTGAGGCTGTTCTGATGGAGGGGGGGGGATTGCAACTCATTATTAGGAAGGTGTCCCTAATGTTTGGTATACTCAGTGTATAAGATACATATTTCATATTTCTGAGTAAATTGGCATTATCTGAATCTGAGCAACTACAAACTGACTGCGTTAACCAGCAAATGTCTTTATGACTTCAGCAGTTTGCCCCAGAATCGAATACATACAAAGACGGTGGACTGAGTGCCATTTCCATGGTAACACCTATTGGCATATCTGCAATCGGGGTAAGGCTGTCATAGTCAGCTATTCAGACAGTAGGAGAGGGGTGCTGTGAGAAGGCCCTTTGCTTTTCAGCAGTTCATTATATGGCACACTGATCAGACTTGATCACATACAAAAGGAACTCATTTTAAGCTCTTTAAGCTACCCCATAATCCACCAATGTGTGCAAATGACATGAATATTTGTGAAGAAAAGAAGACATGCCCATGCATTATGTCGCCTAACTCATTGCCAATGTTATGCTACCCACATCCTTTCTTCATATAATGCAGACATTCAGAATTAGCCACTTAAAATGGGAGACATTGGAGATCTGACAGGAGTAAATAATTACAGTATTATAAATTATAATACACAACATCTGTTGGAGAGACCCAGGGCCGGATGTACATAAATAGAGATGCCACCAGTCCACCAATCCCATGGCTCGCTTACCTGTAGGTTCATTATTTTGGGGAAAGGTTAGACAGAGAAGATGAAACCCCCACCAATCCTCTAATATTATCATATCAGTCTCTATAGAGACTATGTTGGGTTTTGACGGTTGAATGTGTAATTTATGGCAGCTAATGAACTCTCGAGGGGGAATCCTGAGGGGATTACTCTGAAGTTTTCTCATAAAGTGGGAAACAAAAACAGTCTTGAGGGCTTGGGATGATCATAAACACGCAACATCCCCAAGCTGCCCCCACCCCCAATTTAATAGTGGACTCCCACTTTCTCCATTCAGCTTTTTCTGACACCCAGGGATAGAGACCTGACAAAGGGCAACTCCACTTGGAGAGGGATTAGTGTAAATCCGATTTATAATGAAATTAAGGGCTGAGTAGTTCTTGTAGGATTTGATACAAAAGATGGGCGAATTACTTTGTCTTTTTGGAAAATCTTTTATTTTCCTATGGTGAGAACTTTCTGATAAGTAGACTGGGGATCCTGCACAGCATACCAGCCAGTGGCCCCATTCCTCAGCCCAACTGACCAATAGACTCCTCTATCCACTCCACCTGGTTTGGATGTTTCCCTATCCATACAGAAACTATACTGATTTTGTGACCAGTTGATCGTTTTATAATTGCACTAATCTGCGATCCAAGGACATTTTGTTTGGGATTAGACAGTTTATCATTGTTGTACACATGAGCTCTCACATCAATTAAGTAATTATGCTAAGTGTATAGAAAAATGAGGCTGTGCTATTGTAACAGTGCAGAATACTTTTTTAACTATCACCCTATGAATGCAAGCACTGACACACATCTCTCCACTGACAGAAAGCTAATGACAAATCGAAAACAGGTTTTTAGAAATGTTTGCAAATTGATTCAAAATAAAAACTGAAATACCTTATTTACATAAGAATTCAGACTCTTTGCAATGAGACAAGAAATTGAGGTCAGGGGCATCCTGTTTCCATTGATCATCCTTGAGATATTTTTACAACTTCATTGGAGTCCACCTGTGGTAAGTTCAATTGATTGGACATGATTTGGAAAGGCACACACCCGTCTATATAAGGTCCCGCAGTTGACAGTGCATGTCAGAGCAAAAACCAAGCCATGAGGTCGAAGGAATTGTCCGTAGACCTCCAAGACAGGATTGTGTCGAGGGACAGATCTGGGGAAGGGTACCAAATCATTTCTGCTGCATTGAATGTCTCCAAGACCACAGTGTCCTTCATCATTCTTAAATGGAAGAAGTTTGGAACCACCAAGACTCTTCCTAGAGCTGGCCGCCTGGCCAAACTGAGCAATCGGGGGAGAAGGGCCTTGGTCAGGGAGGTGACCAAGAACCGGATGGTCTCTCTGACAGAGCTCTAGAGTTCCTTTGTGGAGATAGGAGAACCTTCCAGAAGGACAACCATCCTTGCAACTCTCCACCAATCAGTCCTTTATGGTAGAGTGACCAGACAAAAGCAACTCCTCAGTAAAAGACGCATGACAGCCCGCTTGGAGTTTGCCAAAAGGCACATAAAGTCTCTCAGACCAGGAGAAACAAGATTTTCTGGTCTGGTGAAACCAAGATTGAACTCTTTGGCCTGAATGCCAAGTGTCACGTCTGGATGAAACCTGGCACCATACCTACAGTGAAGCATGGTGGTGGCAGCATCATGCTGTGGGGATGTTTTTCAGCGGCAGGGACTGGGAGACTAGTTAGAATCGAGGAAAATATGAACGGAGCAAAGTACAGAGAGATCCTTGATGAAAACCTGCTCCAGAGCACTCAGGACTGGAGAAAACCTGCTTAATGAAAACCTACTCCAGAGCACTCAGGACCTCAGACTGGGGCGAATTTTCACCTTCCAACAGGACAACAACCCTAAGCACACAGCCAAGACAACTCAGGAGTGGCTTTGGGACAAGTCTCTAAATGTCCTTGAGTGACCCAGCCAGAGCCCTGACTTGAACCCGATCGAACATCTCTGGAGAGACCTGAAAATAGCTGTGCAGCAACGCTCCCCATCCAACATGACAGAGCTTGAGAGGATCTGCAGAGAAGAATGGGAGAAACTCCCTAAATACAGATGTGCCAAGCTCTTAGCGTTAAACCCAAGAAGCCTCAAGGCTGTAATCGCTGCCAAAGGTGCTTCAATAAAGTAACGGTTAAAGGGTCTGAATACTTATGTAAATATGATAATTCAGTTTTGTATTTTTCATACATTTGCTAAAATGAATCATTAGATCATTTGTTTTGGTACCATCCATATGTAGCTTGTTTATGGTTGCAGGTTCAGGAATGGCTGAAGAATTGCAACATTTACCTGGAACTAACTTCGAGAAAAACAACACCGAGCTGTGGATAAGGGCCCCCACCGTCCCAGAGGACTGGATGATCTCGCTCTCCAAGGCCGACGTGGGTTATGTTTTTAATCTGGTCAACACTCGCAAAGCCACGGGACCAGACTGTATTCCAGGGCACGTTCTCAGAGCATGTGCAAAACAGCTGGCAGGCATCTTCACTGTCATTTTCAACATTTCCTTGTCCCAGTCTGTAATCCCCACATGTCTCAAGATCATCACCATCATTCCTGTTCCCAATAACTCTAAGGCTTCCTACCGAATGACTACCGCCCTGTAGCACTAACATCTGTAATCACGAAGTGCTTTGAAAGGCTGGTCATGGCACACATCACCTCCATCATCCCAGACACCCTAGACCCACTCCAATTTGCATACCGACCCAACAGATCTACAGACGATGCAATCTCAATTGTACTCCACTCTGCCCTCTTCCACCTGGACAAGTAAGAAAGCTGTTCATCGACTACAGCTCAGTGTTCAACACCATAGTGCCCTCAAAGCTCTTCACCTAAACTCGGGACCCTGGGACTGAACACCTCCCTTTACAACTGGATCCTGAGCTTCATGATTGGCTGACACCAGGTGGTTGGAGTGGGCAACAACACCTCTGCCACACTGGCCCTCAACACGGGGCCCCCCCAGGGGTGTGTGCCTAGCCCCTTCCTGTACTCCCTGTTTACCCATGACTGTGTGGCAATGCACGACTCCAACTCCATCATCAAGTTTCCTGACGACACAACAGTGATAGGCCTGATCACCAACAGCGATGAGACAGCCTAAAAGGGAGGAGGTCAGAGAACTGGCACTATGGTGCCAGGACAACAACCTCTCCCTCAACTTCAGCAAGGAGCTCATCCATGGACTACAGGGGCCACAGTGGAGATGGTGAAGAGCTTCAAGTTCCTCTGTGTCCACATCATTGAGGATTTAACATGGTTCTCTCACACCAGAACAGTTTTGACATGGCCTCTCATATCCTCGGGAACTTTTACAGGTGCACCATTGAGAGCATCGTGACTGGTTATATCACAGTCTAGTATGGCAACTGCACCGCCCGCAACCAGAAGGGCCTACAGAGTTTGGTGCGGACAGCCCAGCGCATCACTTTTGGTGTGAGCTCCCAGCTATCCAGGACGTACATGCCCGGCGGTGTCTGAGAAAGGCCCAATAAATTGCCAAAGACTCCAGCCACCCGAGACATGGACTGTTCTCCATGCTCCCGTTCAGCAGGCGGTAGCGGTGCATCAAAGCTCAGACAAAGAGACTCCTAAACAGCTTCTATCCAGTGGCCATAAGACTGTTAAGTGGCTTACAACTACTGCTCTCCCTCTCCCACAGACTATCCATACTGACTGTATGCCCATCCACAGGTCTCTACCCACTCAGACACAACTAACGCTGCTGCTAAAATTATTATTGATTCGAATTATTACTCCTTTACGCTGCTGTCCATTGATTATTGATTGCCATTACCATTAATATTTATCTATTTATCCTGCTACTGGTCAATATTACTCCTGTATGTATACACTGAGTGTACAAAACACTAAGAATACCTGCTCTTTCCATGACATAGACTGAATACAGGTGAAAGCTATGATCCCTTACTGATGTAACTTGTTAAATCCACTTCAATCAGTGTAGATGAAGGGGAGGAGACAGGTTAAATAAGGACACCTAGTGTATATTGCCATTAGTATATTACCATAAGTATTTATATACAGTTGAAGTCAGAAGTTTACATACACTTAGGTTGGAGTCATTAAAACTCGATTTTCAACCACTCCACAAATGTCTTGTTAACAAACTATAGTTTTGACAAGTCGGTCAGGACATCTACTTTGTGCATGACACAAGTAATTTTTCCAACAATTATTTACAGACAGATTATTTAAATTATAATTCACTGTATCACAATTCCAGTGGGTCAGATGTTTACATACACTAAGTTGACTGCGCCTTTAAACAGCTTGGAAAATTCTAGAAAATGATGGCATGGCTTTAGAAGCTTCTGATAGGCTAATTGACATCATTTGAGTCAATTGGAGGTGTACCTGTGGATGTATTTCAAGGACTACCTTCAAACTCAGTGCCTCTTTGCTTGACATCATGGGAAAATCAAAAGAAATCAGCCAAGACCTCAGAAAAAAAATTGTAGACCTCTACAAGTCTGGTTCATCCTTGGGACAATTTCCAAACGCCTGAAGGTACCACGTTCATCTGTACAAACAATAGTATGCAAGTATAAACACCATGGGACCACACAGCCATCATACCACTCAGGAAGGAGACGTGTTCTGTCTCCTAGAGATGAACGTACTTTGGTGCGAAAAGTGCAAATCAATCCCAGAACAACAGCAAAGGACCTTGTGATGATGCTGGAGGAAACAGGTACAAAAGTATCTATATTCACAGTAAAACGAGTCCTATATCGACATAACCTGAAAGGCCACTCAGCAAGGAAGAAGCCACTGCTCCAAAACCGCCATAAAAAAGCCAGACTACAGTTTGCAACTGCACATGGGGACAAAGATCGTACTTTTTGGAGAAATGTCCTCTGGTCTGATGAAACAAAAATAGAATTGTTTGGCCATACTGACCATCGTTATGTTTGGAGGAAACAGGGGGAGGCTTGCAAGCTGAAGAACACCATCCCAACCGTGAAGCACGGGGGTGGCAGCATCATGTTGTGGGGGTGCTTTGCTGCAGGAGGGAATGGTGCACTTCACAAAATAGATGGCATCATGAGGATGGAGAATTGTGGATATATTGAAGCAACATCTCAAGACATCAGTCAGGAAGTTAAAGCTTGGTCGCAAATGGGTCTTCCAAATGGACAATAACCCAAGCATACTTCCAAAGTTGTGGCAAAATGGCTTAAGGACATCAAAGTCAAGGTATTGGAGTGGCCATCACAAAGCCCTGACCTCAATCCTATAGAAAATGTGTGGGCAGAAGTGAAAAAGCGTGTGCGAGCAATGATGCCCACAAACCTGACTCAGTTACACCAGCTCTGTCAGGAGGAATGGGCCAAAATTCACCCAACTTATTGTGGGAAGCTTGTGGAAGGCTACCCAAAACCTTTGACCCAAGTTAAACAATTGAAAGGCAATGCTACCTAATGCTAATTGAGTGTATGTAAACTTCTGACCCACTGGGAATGTGATGAAATAAATAAAAGCTGAAATAAATCATTCTTTCTTCTATTATTCTGACATTTCACATTCTTAAAATAAAGTGGTGATCCTAACTGACCTAAGACAGGGGATTTTTACTTGGATTAAATGTCAGGAATTGTGAAAAACTGAGTTTAAATGTATTTGGCTAAGGTGTATGTAAACCTCCGACTTCAACTGTATATTCCTGCTACTAGTCACTTTTCAGCCCTGTTTACATGTACAGTATATCCTACTACCAGACACGTGTTATGTATAAACCCACCTCAACCTCTCCAGTACCCCTGCACATTGATGTACTTGCATTCTCTGTTCTTTAACTCTCATCGTATTTCTCGTGTGGTTTTTATTCATACTTGTATTTTCTATTCTATTTTCTATTGTTATCTATATTATTATTGTGACTGTATTTTTTGGAAAGAGCTCTCAAGGTAAGAATTTCACTGCCCTGTTTTACAGCTGTTGCATTGGCAAATAAACTTTGAAACTTGAAGTCATTCCTTCCGGAATATAGTTTGTGTACTAAGTTGTGTTTGGTTGCAATGCTACCTGCTAGGAGTTTCTGCCATAAATTAAGAGTCTCTTAATTTTTTAATAAATTCTGTCATTAATCCACAGACGTTTTGGCAGCTATGATGTGCTTTCATTTTAAACAGCCATGGAACTGTATCGACTCATAAATCTCCATCCTTTAACAGCGGTATGTACATTGGAACCTTTTTATGGAGATTAAAAGATTAATTTTGAAAAGCTTTATTTTGTTCTCTTTTGGGGGGTAAGAAGTCTCAATGGGCAGCGGCATTACCTCCAAGAGAAACTGTCAAAAAGGAGACTCAGAGAACAGGTGGGTCCAGGGATGGACTGACCATTGGGCAGTTCTGGCAACTGCCAGATGGGCTGGTCCACCTTAAGCCCAGTGAACTTTCTATGTAGATTGGGGGTTTTGCGCATAATAATCCTTATTTGGCTAATAGTGAGACCTCTGGTGTTTTAGAAATGGATGGCCAATTTATGGTCCCAGTCCGTCCCTGAGTGGATCAAAACTGTGGATGGACATACAGGTACTGTCAGTCAACTTGTAAGCATAATAACTTAAGAATCATTGGACTGACTTGCCTGTCCACGTGTTGATCAAAGCTAATAATAATAATTTATTACATTTGTAAATCACTTTTCATCAAGTGCATAAAATAAAAATTAAATACCAAATAGAATAGTTTTTGACAGAACTAGACACGGTAACTGACAAAAAGAACATAGCTGACACTACAAGGGACAAGGACACCAAGGAGCACAGCTGTCAACAGAAAGCCTTCCTAAAGAGAAAGGTCTTCAGGCCCGTTTTAAAGGAACCCAGAGTCGGTGGTGCCTTCAGGTGGTCCGGGAGGGCATTCCAGAGGCTGGGGACGGTCGAGCTGAAAGCCCGATCCCCCAAAGAGCGAAGCTTGGGCCTGGGGGCGTGGAGGAGCAGCCTATCGTTTGGCCTGAGGGTGCCGGTGGAGTTATGGAGGGAGAGCATTTTCTTTAGATAAGGGGGAGATTTTCCATGAATACACCGGAAAGTCAGCGGGAGGGTTTTGAATTCAATCCGGAATGAGACGGGGAGCCAGTGCAGAAATGCCAGTATGGGGGCGATGTGATGGAGTTTCCGCACTCATCAGGATCCTGGCAGCGCTGTTCTGGATGTATTGGAGCGTCTGGAGACTCCTGCCAGCGATCCCAATGAAGAGTGCATTGCAGTAGTCCAGCCTTGAGGAGATCAGCTTCTCTGCATTAGACTGAGTGAGGGTGGGACAGTTTGGCCATGTCCTCGAGGTGATAGAATGACGCTTTACACAGTTGTTTGATGTGGCTGTCAAAGGGAGGAATCAAGCTTTACACCCTGATTGGAAACTGAGGGGGAAAGAGGGATGTTCTGTCCAGCAATGTGTTATTGGGGAGTGCTGGACCTGGTGTAGGATGCCAACAAGTAGGGTGTCAGTTTTGCTGTTGTTCAGTTGAAGGAAGTTTTGCTTCACCCATGCCCTTATCTCCTCAAGGCAAGATTATTCTCCGCCTTTCAGAGTAATCTTTTAACATGTACTATTTGAATGACGGATGCTAAAACACCGTCATAACCCAGTTTGAGGCCACGCAACCATGAACAGCTGTTAGCTGTGAAATGGAAATGTAATTTTTGTTTGGCAAATGTCATGAGACATTTGTCAAGGTACTTGTTCTTCTTTAAAGTCACATCTGTGATGGGAAGAATAAAATAATTGCCTGGAAGTGGCAAGATGTAATCCCAGTGAAACTGCCTTATGCATTGAAAGCCTTGGAGAAATGTAGGTCAAAAGCTAATTACATGGTCTGGCAGTGGGGCTTAGATATCAGGATATTTCACAAGGACTACTAGAGCTCCGCCTGCACACGCTCACTCTAAACATTGGTCATGTGATTGGAGGTGCTTCGGTCATGTGTTTGGCTAGGGTCAGTCTGTCCAATCTGGTGTACTGTATGATCTCAAATATTCCTGTCCTATCTGGTGTCCTGTGTTATCTGCTGTTTCGAACCTCTCTCTCTCTCTCTCTCTCTCTCTCTCTCTCTCTCTCTCTCTCTCTCTCTCTCTCTCTCTCTTTCTCTCGCGCGCTGTCTCGCTCGAGGAGCCCCTAAGACCATGCCTCAGGACTACCTAAACGGACAACTTTTGGTCATTCTACCTTGTATCACCTGACGCGTTACGTTGTTCCGGACCTGCTTTTTCAATCCAATGCTTTTAGATTGGTTGGAAGTAGTGAACGAGTGCACACTTCAGGAGAAAGGAGATATTATTTGGACACACCCAGAGTCACAGATGGAGCAGGGATGACATGCAGTTCCTACTCAAACCACTGAGTGCAGCAATGAGACATATTCTAGGACTGGTGATATCAAGGGTCACCTGGGCATTTGTCCGGTGCTTTTTAAAAGGGTACTACCCCCTTTCTTTATAATGTAGTCAGTGTAAAAGCTGGCCGTCTCAGCATTTCCATGTCAATAGCTAGCTTTCCATCCAATTTTCGACAGATTTTCATGCAAATATTTTAAAATCTACATAAAACAACAATTTCCCACCGGAGATGTCTTTTCATCAAATTTACTTTTTGCTAATATAAAGTTGTGCGTGATGACGTACACTGAGTATACCAAACATTAGGAACACCTTCCTAATATTGAATTGCAACCGATGTTGTCTCCAATGCTTCTCACAGTTGTGTTAAGTTGGCTGGATGTCCGTTGGGTGGTGGACCATTCTTGATACATACAGGAAAGTGTTGAGGGTGAAAACCCCAGCAGCGTTGCAAACTGGTGCGCCTGGCACATACTACCATACTCCAAGCAAAGGAACTTGCATTTTTTGTCTTGGCCATTCGCACTCTGAATGGTACACATACACAATCCATGTCTCAAATGTCTCAAGGCTGACCAGCTTTCACCTGGATTCCCCTGGTCAGTCCATGTCATGGAAAGAGCAGGTGTTCTTAATGTTTTGTACAGTGAATCCGGAAAGTATTCAGACCCCTTGACTTTTTCCACATTTCATTACTTTACAGATGTATTTTTCTCATCAATCTACACACAATACCTCATAACGACAAAGTAAAAACAGGTTTTTATCAAATGTAGTTCATTTATAAAAAATGAAAAACAGAAAAAGGGGTCTGAATACTTTCCGAACGCACTACTCAGTGTAGTGCACATAAAACTAACATTTGCTGTTAAATTAAAGTGTACCAAATGAAAAATACAAGTTAAATGGGTTTCTATCTCATTTTCAACTCTACTGATGGCTTTGTCACAAAAACTGTTAATATACATGACAGAAAATAATGTACTTTTTACTCCATACATTTTCCCTGACACTCAAAAGTACTCGTTACATTTGTATTTGTTATTTCTTTCCCCTTTTTCTCCCTAATTTCGTGGTATCCAATTGGTAGTTAAAGTCTTGTTTCATTGCTGCAACTGTCGTCTGTTTTGCTTATTATAAGGAAATTGAAATTATTTATACTTATTTATACTTTTTACTTTTGGGGTAATTTAATGCCCTGATCTCCTTGTAGAGGTTAGTATGGAGATAGCTTTCTGTCAAAATTCACATCGTTACTCAATTACAACATTTTGACAGAAATCTATCTCCATAGCCCATTGGTTTGTCAGCTGAAAGCAAGAACAAACTTTGTATGTAGACTATGTACCTAGTCACATTCCTCTGTCAACACCATTCTCCTGAGTCCTAAGCGGATCCATACAGTCACAATAACACAATAACACCAATGGATTATAATGAGCTCAGTGGAATGCCATTCCCACAGGGAAACTTATATTTAACCAGAATGTTAACTGGGGAAAAAAATTCAGAAACTGTTGTTGTAGTAGATTATCTGTCCTCGCCTAAGCGAGTATCGGTCTTCGGTTGTTGCTATCACCAAACCCTATCAGATTTACCCACATAACAATACATTTTATGGGGGTTTAAAATTATTAATGCATAGGTGTGGGTATGATTCCTTAGAAGAGCATGTCCATGGAAATGTTTTTCTATGCCACAGTGTAAATGATTACGCTGTGTTGGTCAGGATAAATATACAAATAAATGACTGCCAAAATATGATTTACTTTTTTGATTCTTATACCAGTATTGTCATTTTCCACAAGTTCCGACAGCCTCTTTCAGATTAGAAGTTACACACAATAAAAGTCAACATGTTTATTATTCAAAACAATGCAGTTAAAAGCTAGTAACTTCCAAGAGGTACCAAATTGATGTAGGCCTATTCTTTAACATAACTTTTCATCCCTTGAAGAACTCGCTCCGGGTTGAAGTTTCCCCTATTTACAAATCTAGGCTCAGCTTTTGCTCGCCAAATCATAACCTTAAATGGGCAATCTGTGATTGCTGTATCACATTTTTTCACTTTTAAATGCATTATATATACCTATTCATTCTTGAAGAATATAACTTATAAATGCTTCATGAGCTTAGTTCAACTTTTTTAACCAATCAGAACCGAAAATATAAACTTTATATTTAAATAATGAAATTGTAAACAAACACTGTATAGCCTCAAAACATAGTTAAAAATAATTGTTATATCATGGATGGTCAGTCCTTGCATCCATAACTCTGTCTCTGAATTTGAGAGTGGTTACATTCCTCCAGCTCCATCCATCAGCTGTTTACGGATGCATTGACGGGGTAAAGATTTGTTATTGTTTGAATTGCAGATTGTCCCTTTAACCATTTGTGGGGGAAACGCAAAATTGACGTAAGATCAGCATCTAGGGACTTCACCCTACACCGAACCCCAATGACAGAACACTATCAGTTATAGGAGAGTAAATGAGCTCTGACAGTGTCAAGAAGGAACACGAGCTCTACTGATAAAGACAGGCTAAATGTGACACTTTTACCAAGGGATAAGAGGAATTGATTCATTCCCAGTATATGTGTGAAGGAACTCCCAAATCTAGAGATTAGAAACCCTTCATAAAAGGATTGCATGGTTCAGACACTATTCCTTAACAACTAATATGTTAGATAAGTGAACATAACCCAGCCCTTTATGAGACAAGCGAAGAGCAGTTAGCACTCTGAGATCTGGACTAGCTAACTAGATCATGAGAAAAATGTCAATAGCACAATCTACAGATGTACAGTGCTTTCAGAATGTATTCACACCCCTTGACTTTTTCCACATTTTGTTGTGTTACAGCCTACATTTAAAATGGATTAAATTGAGATTTTGTGTCACGGACCTGCCTACACACAATACCCCATAATTTCAAAATGAAATTATGTTTTTAGCAATGTTTACAAATGAATTCAAATGAAAAGCTGAAATGTCATGAGTCAATAAGTATTCAACCCCTTATTTATAGTAAGTTCAGGATTAAAAATGTGCTTAACAAGTCACATAATAAATTGCATGGATTCACACTACGTGCAATAATAGTGTTTAGCATGATTTTTGAATGACTGTACCCCATACAATCTCTGTACCCCCTACATACAATTATCTGTAAGGTTCCTTAGTCGAGCAGTGCATTTCAAACACAGGTTCAACCACAAAGACCAAGGAGGTTTTCCAATGCCTCGCAAAGAAGGGCACCTATTGGTAGATGGGTAAAAACAAAAAAGCAGACATTGAATATTTGAACATGGCGAAGTTATTAATTACCCTTTGGATGGTGTATCAATACACCTAGTCACTACAAAGATAAAGGCGTCCTTCCTAACTCAGTTACCGGAGAGGAAGGAAACCATTCAGGGATTTCACCATGAGGCCAATGGTGACTTTAAAACAGTTACAGAATGTAATGACTGTGATAAGAGAAAACTGAGGATGAATCAACAACATTGTAGTTACTCCTCAAAAGTAACCTAAATGACAGAGTGAAAAGAAGGCAAAACATGCATCCTGTTTGCAATAAGGCACTAAAGTAAAACTGCCAAAAATGTGGCAAGGAAATTAACTTTATGTCCTGAATACAAAGCGTTATGTTTGAAGAAAATCCAACACAACACATCACTGAGTACCACTCCTCATATTTTCATGCATGGTGGTGGCTGCATCATGTTATGTGTATGCTTGTCATCGGCAAAGACTAGGGCAATTTTTGGGATAAAAAGAAATGGAATAAAGCACAGGAAAAATCCTAGAGGAAAACCTGGTTCAGTCTGAATTAAATCGGCTTGAAAATCTATGGCAAGACTGCTTGAAAATGTCTGTCTAGCAATGATCAACAACCAACTTGACAGAGTTTGAAAAAAAAAAAAAAAAAAAATGTTGTACAATCTTGGGTGTGCAAAGCTCTTAGAGCCTTACCCAGAAAGACTCACAGCTGCAATAACTATCCAATCCTATCCACAATCCTACACCTGTAACTATTTAATTGGAAAGCATGTTCCTCAAGAGATGCATAACCCTCTCATACAGTATCTGAGAAAATACTGTCAAGATTGGTCATGATCCCATTTTGCCTGCTCTTAGGCCACATCATATGCATAACTCAAACTGAGGTGATATAACTGAGTCAGCAATGTTTTAAAGAGGCTATAACTCTCTACAGCATTGAAAAATAAGCCTTATCAATTATTTTTAGTTACATTCTTTTACCCCCTTTTTCGTGGTATCCAATTGTTAGTAGTTACTGTTTGTCTCATCGCTACAACTCCCGTACGGGCTCGGGAGAGACGAAGGTCGAGAGCCATGCGTCCTCCCAACCAAGCCGCACTGCGTCTTAACACAGCGCGCATCCAACCCGGAAGCCAGCCGCACCAATGTGTCGGAGGAAACACTGTACACCTAGCGACCTGGTCAGCGTGCACTGCTACCCTCCACAGCATGGCCTTCACTCCAGATCAAAACTCCAAACCTACAACCTAATTTTAGACTAAATTACCTGGAGGGATAACTGCTACCAAGGATTCCTTTTTCCAAGCTATACAGAGGGTGCTCTGGCAAACAAACAGCAGAGACCTGAGGACACTATCCAACCTGGAACTGAGTGAGTAGTGTTTTGTCAGATGCTATTTTGAAAGCCAAGAAGAAAAAGAAAAATTAAATATAAAGTACATTACAATGATATATTTCACTTTATGGGGACTGAATGCTGAGTTAAGGCTGCCAGGCTTGCAAGGACCGACCAGATACAACTTCAATTAGCATTGAGGTGTGAAGTGAGAGGTGTCGAGGCCTTTGGGCCCAACAAGTGGCAGGAGTCTCTCGCAGCCTGCCCCCCACCTAAATCCAGAGGCCTTGAAGCCCCCTCCCACTGTTCAGAGACCATCCACTGGCCTTTTCTACAAGAAATCTTCCTCCAGAAATAAAAGCTTCTCCCAAGTGGGTGTCACACCTACTCCTGTTGCCTGCTGCACTGCTGCTTGGATTCCACCTGGCATCTGTTTACTGTCTGCCCTGGCCTGTCTCCCCCTGTCTGGTACAGGTACCCCCACCACACTCCCCCCTCTCTCCCGAGCTTTCACTCGCCTCCAGCACACACGCACTGTTGGGGCGAGTGACTCTGAACTTACAACGGCTAGCCAGAAGTCGGTATATATTTTATTTTTTTCTTGTGCATTTTGCTATTTTGCTATTTGACTCCTGCATGCTTAGTTGACTATGACATTTCTTGTTTACCCAACCGTGGGACAGACTATGTTCGTTCCCACACTCGGGACTCTGACTCTCTATTGGTTACACTGACTTTTGGCCTCCCGTCCTATTCTAACCACCTCTCGCCGGCTTTGTATTCATGTTACCTGATACAATTGCTGTACAATATGATCTTGTTGCCATCTAATGCACATTCAAATGTCATAAATCAACACTGCAGAGCTCTCCCTGTACTATGCCATGCCTTCATTGTATTACTGTTGATGATATCTGGAAATGTGCATGTACACCCTGGCCCATCTATTGTTGCTAGCCCCAATTCTGATTTGTGCTCTAATATCTGCTTCACTGATTTCTGCGCTCGTAAAAGCCTGGGTTTTCTTCACGTTATCACTAGAAGCTTATTACCTAAAATGGATCAATTGAAAGTGTAGGTTCACAGCTCCAATCCAGATGTGTTGGTCATTACTGAGACGTGGTTAAGGAAGAGTGTTTTGAGTACTGCTGTTAACCTTTCTGGTTATAACCTTTTTCGGCAAGACATATCTTCCAAAGGTGGGGGAGTGGCAATCTTTACCAAGGATCACCTTCAGTGCTCGGTTGTCTCCACCAAGTCTGTCCTGAAACAATTTGATTTGCTGGTTAAGCAGTAAACTTTCAAATAGCTCTTTGTTGATTGTTGCTGGCTGCTGTAGTCCTCCATCAGCACCGGCCTGTACCCTACCTGCCCTAAGCTCTCTCCTGGCCCCTTACACTAAGTCTGAATTTGTCCTGTTAGGTGACCTAAACTGGGACATGCTTAAACCAATTGACCAAGTCCTAAAGCAATAGGACTCCCTAAATCTTTCTCAGATTATTACCAATCCCACAAGGTATGAATCCAAACACCCAGAAAAGGCTACTCTCCTCTGTATTGTTCTCACAAATAATCATGAGGTATCAGTCTGGTGTTTTCTGTAATGACCTTAGTGATCACTGTTTTACAGCCTGTGTTCATAACGGCTGCTCAGTGAAATGACCTGTCCTGATTTTTCATAGACGCTTGCTAAAAAACTTTAATGAGCAAGCCTTCCTTCATGAACTGGCCTCTGTAAAATGGTATAGTTTCAGCTTGATCCCCTCTGTCGAAGACACTTGGACATTCTTTTTTGATATTTTTTGTGGTATTGTTAACAAACACGCCCACATAAGGAAAATGAGAATTAAAAACAGGTTCAGGCCCTGGTTCGACCGTGATCTTGCAGAGTTACTCCACCTCAAGAATTGCATTTGGCAAAAGGCTCGGCACACGCATACTCAGGCTGACTGGCTCTCGTTCAGGCAAAGTTAGTTACTTTAAGGAGCAGTGGGTCTAACCCTGTGGTTCTAACCCCAAGAAGTTCTGGAAAACCTTTAGAGGCCTGGAGAATAAACCCTCCTCCTCACAGTTTCCCATGTCCCTTAATGTTGATGATATGGTTGTTACTGACAAGAAGGACATGGCTGAGCTCTTTAATCGCCATTTCATTAAGTCGGGATTCCTATTTGACTCAGTCATACCTCCTTGCCTGTCCAACATTTCCTAATTTCTAATGCGACTAGCCCCGACGCTCCTCCCTCTTTTTCCCCTGCCCCGCTACAAAGTTTCTCCCTGCGGGCAGTCACTGAGTCCGAGGTGCTAAAGGAGCTCCTTAAACTTGACTGCAAAAAACCATCTGGGTCAGATGGTTTAGACTCTTTCTTCTTTAATTAAGGTTGCTGCCCCTATCATCGCCAAGCATACCTCGGACCTTTTTAACCTGTCTCTCCTCTCTGGGGAGGTTCCCATTGCTTGGAAGGCAGACACGGTTTGTCCTTTATTCAAAGGGGGATATCAAGCTGATCCTAACTGTTATAGGCCTATTTCTATTTTGCCCTGTTTATCAAAAGTGTTGGAAAAACTTGTCAATAATCCACTGACTGGCTTTCTTGATGTCTGTAGTATTCTCTCTGGTATGCAGTCTTGTTTCTGCTCAGGTTATGGATGTGTCACTGCAACCTTAAAGGTCCTCAATGATGTCACCATTGCCCTTGATTCTAAGTAATGTTGTGCTGCTATTTTTATTGACTTGGCCAAAGCTTTTGATATGGTTGACCATTCCATTCTTGTGGGCAGGCTAAGGAGTATTGGTGTCTCCTAGGGGTCTTTGGCTTGGTTTGCTAACTACCTCTCTCAAAGAGTGCAGTGTATAAAGTCAGAACATCTGCTGTCTCAGCCACTGCCTGTCACCAAGGGAGTACCCCAAGGCTCGATCCTAGGCCCCACGCTCCTCTTAATTTACATCAACAGCAAAGCTCAGGCAGTAGGAAGCTCTCTCATCGATTTATATGCAGATGATACAGTCTTATACTCAATTGGCCCCTCCCCGGATTTTGTGTTAACCGCTCTACAACAAATCTTTCTTAGTGTCCAACAAGCTTTCTCTGCCCTTAACCTTGTTCTGAACACCTCCAAAACAAAGGAAATGTGGTTTGATAAGAAGAATGCCCCTCTCCCAACAGGTGTAATTACTACCTCTGAGGGTTTAGAGCTCATACAAGTACTTGGGAGTATGGCTAGACGGTACACTGTTCTTCTCTCAGCACATATCAAAGCTGCAGGCTAAGGTTAAATCTAGACTTGTTTTTTTCCCATCGTAATCGCTCCTTTTTCACCCCAGCTGCCAAAATAATCCTGATTCAGATGACCATCCTACCCATGCTAGATTACGGAGAGGTAATTTATAGATCGGCAGGTAAGGGTGCTCTCGAGCGGCTAGATGTTCTTTAACATTTGGCCATCAGATTTTCCACCAATGCTCCTTATAGGACACATCACTGCACTCTATACTCCTCTGTAAACTGGTCGTCTCTGTATACCCGTCGCAAGACCCACTGGTTGATGATTATTTATAAAACCCTCTTAGGCCTCACTCCCCCTTATCTCAGATCTCTACTGCAACCCTCATCCTCCACATACAACACCCGTTCTGACAGTCACATTCTGTTAAAGGTCCCCAAAGCACACACATCCTTGGGTCGCTCGTCTTTTCAGTTCGCTGCAGCTAGAGACTGGATCGAGCTGCAACAAACACTCAAACTGGACAGTTTTATCTCAATCTCTTCATTCAAAGACTCAATCATGGACACTCTTACTGACAGTTTTGGCTGCTTTGCGTGATGTATTGTTGTCTCTACCTTCTTGCCCTTTGTGCTGTTGTCTGTGCCCAATAATGTTTGTACCATGTTTTGTGTTGCTACCATGTTGTGCTGCTGCCATGTTGTGTTGCTACCATGTTGTTGTCATGTTGTGTTGCTACCATGCTGTGTTGTCATGTGTTGCTGCCTTGCTATGTTGTTGTCTTAGGTCTCTCTTTACTTAGCATTGTGTTGTCTATCTTGTCGGCATGTGTTTTTTGCCCTATATTTTTATATTTAAATGTTTAATCGAATCAAATCAAATCAAAGTTTATTTGTCACGTGCGCCGAATACAACATACACCTTACAGTGAAATGCTTACTTACAGGCTCTAACCAATAGTGCAAAAAAGGTATTAGGTGAACAAAAGGTAAGTAAAGAAATAAAAACAACAGTAAAAAGACAGTGAAAAACAGTAGCGAGGCTATATACAGTAGCGAGGCTATAAAAGTAGCGAGGCTACATACAGACACCGGTTAGCCAGGCTGATTGAGGTAGTATGTACATCTAGATATGGTTAAAGTGACTATGCATATATGATGAACAGAGAGTAGCAGTAGCGTAAAGAGGGGTTGGCGGGTGGTGGGTGGCGGGACACAATGCAGATGGCCCGGTTTGCCAATGTGTGGGAGTACTGGTTGGTTGTGCCAATTGAGGTAGTATGTACATATGTACATGAATGTATAGTTAAAGTGACTGTGCATATGTGATAAACAGAGAGTAGCAGCAGCTTAAAAGAGGGGTTGGGGGAGGGCACACAATGCAAATAGTCCGGGTAGCCATTCGATTACCTGTTTAGGAGTCTTGGAGATGGCTTGGAGGTAACAACTGTTGAGAAGACTTTTTGTCCTAGACTTGGCACTCCGGTACCGCTTGCCATGCGGTAGTAGAGAGAACAGTCTATGCAGGAGGCCCTTTGCCTTTTGGTAGGCCGTCATTGTACATAAGTATTTGTTCTTAACTGACTTGCCTAGTTAAATAAAGATTACATTTAAAAATTTAAAATAAATAAAAAGCTATGGCATTGCCAATGAATACATAACAGAACTTTGGATTTCACCCCCATCTCAAAATCAAATGTTTTTTACCATTTGGAAGTTTTTGGTGAGTTTTTTTCTCCTCCCGCTTTGGCCATGCAGTGCGTCTCGCAAAGTGATTACTGTCCTTGTTATGAAATGATCAACTTTACCCTGTATATGTACAAATGACCATATGACCATACACTGATTGTAGTAAAACTACCAAAACTTTTGCTGATGGTAAACCTGAACAATCGAAAATAAAACCAATTGTATACCCCGTTCAACAGGTTGCCAGATGAGATCAAAACATTTTGGTGAATTGGCAATTCATGACGTTTGAATCGATTTTCTGACTGATGCACGCTACATTTGGATCGGTTTGGGGTCCGCGTATCTTAAACATTTGAATCGGGGACCGATGTGTATCAGTGAATCGTTACATCCCTGGTGTCTATGATCGGTATACTGATTAATGGTCTTTTTTATATATGTTTTATTCTTGTTTTGTCTGTCTGTTTGTTTGTTTGTTTGCGTCTGTTTGTCTTTTTATTTCCCCGTGTCTACTGTTTTCAGCCTTGTTTTCTTGTATGATATACTGTTTAGTGGGGTCTGAAATTATTGACACCCTTGATAAAGATGAGCAAAAATGACTATAAAATAAATAATTCAAATAATGAGCTATACTGATTGCTAAAAAAATATTGGAGAATTTTTGTCACGCCCTGACCGTAGTTCCTTTTTTATGTCTCTATTTTGGTTTGGTCAGGGCGTGAGTTGGGGTGGGCATTCTATGTTTTGCTCTATGTTTTGTATTTCTAGGTGTTTGGCCTGGTGTGGTTCTCAATCAGAGGCAGCTGTCTATCGTTGTCTCTGATTGAGAACCATACTTAGGTATCCTCATTCCCACCTGTGCTTGGTGGGTAGTTTTTTCCTGTTGTGTGTCTGCACCAGCCAGAACTGTTTCGGTCGTTGTTATTTCAGTGTTCATATAATAAATATGGACACGTACCACGCTGCACCTTGGTCCTCTTCTCGTTCTCCCGACGACATTCGTTACAATTATGTTATTTTATACTAATACATTTGCTCAGAGAAAGAGGCTATATCAATCGTTTCAATCGTAATAATTCTTTGTCAAAAAGGTAAGGGTCAAAATTATTGGTACCCTTTTTCAATACCTTTCAATACCTCACCTTGCGAGAATAACGTCAGTGAGACTTTTTCTAACATGTTTTATAAGTTGGAGAACACATTGACAAGGATCTTAGCCCATTCCTCCATACAGAATCCTTCCAGATCCTTGATATCCTTCGTCTGCACTTATGGACTGCCCGCTTCAATTCAAACCACAGGTTTTCAATGGGTTTGAAGTCCGGACACTTGGCAACAAAATGTTGATTTTGTTGCCAATTAACCATTTCTTTGTGGATTTTGATGTGTTCTTGGGGTTATTGTATTGCTGGAAGATTCACTTGCAACCAAGTTTCAGCCTCCTGGAAGAGACAACCACGTTTTTGGCCAAGTCATTAACAAGGGCACCAGGACCAGTGGAAGCAAAATAGCTTCATAACATCAAAGATCCATAAGACACAAGCAATTATTATTTCTAATGTCGTTAGTAGTGTATATTTTATCCATCTCCAACATGGAAATGTGTCAAAACTAACTTTCTATCTGACCTGACAGCAAAGTGATGTTTTCAGCAACACAACGTCTTAGCAAAGTGCCCCTGAAGAGTAATACATCTTTTATTTATAACGTCTTTTAACCCATAAAAATACTGACAAATACAGACTACGTTTCAAAAGAATGTATCCTTATACAGTGGATATGCAGACAGTCCAACGAAGGCATCTGTTGTTCAGAGGTTCTCAAATGGCAAAAGTAATTGAATCAAAGATGATTAGCCCCTATGCATCCCTTATAGGTTTGCAATTGTCTACTTATGCATCTATTTGGTTAATTATTTATTTTTAGTCACAGTATTTACTGTCTAGCTTTTGCACTACCGTTGAGATGGAGGTTAATGCCATTAAAAGACCAACTCTACTGAATAATTGAATTCCCTTATTTAACCAAGGTAGCACTACCAACAGAGAGAGTGTTTCTATTTAAAAACGAGCGAGTCGTGAAGCTGGTCTGAAGTGAAGCGAGGAGTGCAACAAACCTTCCTTTAATATAACATCTGTAGCCAAATATACTTCAAATCTGTCTCTCCTTTAAACCGCCAGAAAGGCAAACTACGTGTACCTGTGGTAAAGACACTGGCCCCTCAACAATTTGTCATAGACTTTTCCTTATCTCTTTACCAGTTGCTTAAAATACCTACACTCTTCGAAAAACGGGTTCCAAAAGGGTTCTTCGGCTGTCCCCATATGAGAATCATTTTTGGTTCCAGGGAGAAATATTTTAGGTTTCATGTAGAACCCTCTGTGTAAAGGGTTTTACATGGAACCAAAAAGGGTTCTTCAAGGGGTTCTCATATGGGAACAGCCGAAGAACCCTTTCAGGTTCTAAATAGCAACAAAACAAATCTGAACGTACAGATGATATAATTGCATTTCTAAGGAAGAACAGCAAAGTATTATAGGTGAAAATAATTCTGAAGGTCAAGTCAATATAATTTCTGCTGCCTTTCATTTCAAAACTCAATTCTACCTAACTGCTCACTAATAGTAATAGGAATGTCAGGTCACAGGGGAAAAATCTATGAGGACATTTCTGAGCCACAGCAGCACAACCTGTTAAAGGCAGAAATTCTCCACAAGGTAATATTTTCTTCAATCAGGAGTTTGCCTGAGTCTTTGTCAGATACAGCTACTGTATTGCTATAGCAACCGCTGTCTGAAGCTCAGCATTGAGATATGAACAATGTGGCAGGGCAAATGGAAAAGGCTTGCAGAGGAGACGGCAGAGATGGGAAACTTCAGCTATAATGAAGATGCAATTGGCCTGGCTTAAAGGGCCAATCCGCAGTTGAAATAATAACAAAGTGGCACCCCACCTCTGTTTTGGTAAATAATATGAGGGATTGGCCTGGGGAAATGTTAACACCATAGACAGAGATATGGATGCAAGGACTGATCATCCACGATATCAAAATGATAGTTTTAACCATGCTTTGAGGCTATACAGTGTTTTTCTTTTACATGGGTTCTGATGGCGTACGAAAGGTGAACAGCTTTTACATGGGTTTTACATGGGTTCTGATGGCGTACGAGAGTTGAACAGTTCATGAAGCATTTATCAGTTATATTCTTCAAGAATCAATGGGTATATTTTATTAATTCCAAAAAATTGATGTAGCAACAGGAGATTGCCCCTTTCAGGAAGCTTATCCTTTTTTGGGGGGCAAAAATGTTTGTTTCATCTGTAGATAGACTAGAGGGCATACATGTAGTCTGGAAGCAAAGGCTAGTAAGGTGGATGGTTTCCATAGGCATGGAGTGTTCACTTCATTGAATTGTCAATACTTAAAGCTGCAATATGTAACTTTTTTGGGTGACCCGACCAAATTGTCATAGATATTTGAGTTATAGATCTGTCATTCTCATTAAAAGCCGGTCTAAGAAGCGGTAGATATTTTCTATGTGCGCTATTTCTATGCTTCCCGTTCTTACGTTTTTTGGGGGGAGCGTCTTTTACTTTTGGTTTTGTACACTAGGTTCAAACAGCTGAAAATACTATATTTTTGGTTATGGAAAGTATATTTCACAACGGTTTAGATGCTTGTCACGATCGTCTTGAGGACAATGAGTGGACGAAGGCGCAGCGTGTGAAAAATACATATTTTATTTGGAAGACGAAAACGAACGAAAACAAAACAACAAACAGACGAACGTGAAGCTATAAAAGACTAAGTGCTAACATGCAACATAGACATAGACAATTACCCACAAAAGCCTACTGCCTATGGCTGCCTTAAATATGGCTCCCAATCAGAGACAATGAATGACAGCTGTCTCTGATTGAGAACCATTCAGGCAACCATAGACATACCTAGACACCTACACTCAAACACAAACCCATCTACTCTACCTAAACCCCCTATACCATACAACCACCCAAGACGAGACAAAAACACACAAACATCCCCCCTGTCACACCCTGATCTAACCAAACTATTACAGAAAACAAAGATAACAAAGGCCAGGGCGTGACAGTACCCCCCCCCCCCAAAGGTGCGGACTCCGGCCGCAAAACCTGACACAGAAGGGGAGGGTCCGGGGTGGGCCTTATTATGGCGGCGGCTCGGGTGCGGGACGTGGCTCCCACTCCACCATTGTCAATACCCGCTTTGGTGGCTCTGGTAGATCCTGGCTGACTGGCGGCTCTGGAAGATCCTGGCTGACTGGCGGCTCTGGAAGATCCTGGCTGACTGGCGGCTCTGGCAGATCCTGGCTGGCTGGCGGCTCTGGCAGATCCTGGCTGGCTGACGGCTCTGGCTGGTCATGGCTGGCTGACGGCTCTGGCTGGTCATGGCTGGCTCTGGCTGGTCATGGCTGGCTGACGGCTCTGGCTGGTCATGGCTGGCTGACGGCTCTGACTGGTCATGGCTGGCTGACGGCTCTGGCTGGTCATGGCTGGCTGACGGCTCTGGCTGGTCATGGCTGGATGACGGCTCTGGCTGGTCATGGCTGGCGGAAGGCTCTGGCTGCTCCTGTCTGGCGGAAGGCTCTGGCTGCTCCTGTCTGGCGGAAGGCTCTGGCTGCTCCTGTCTGGCGGAAGGCTCTGGCGGCTCCTGTCTCGCGGAAGGCTCTGGCGGCTCCTGTCTGGCGGAAGGCTCTGGCGGCTCCTGTCTGGCGGAAGGCTCTGGCGGCTCCTGTCTGGCGGAAGGCTCTGGCGGCTCCTGTCTGGCGGAAGGCTCTGGCGGCTCCTGTCTGGCGGAAGGCTCTAGCGGCTCCTGTCTGGCGGACGGCTCTAGCGGCTCCTGTCTGGCGGACGGCTCTAGCGGCTCCTGTCTGGCGGACGGCTCTAGCGGCTCCTGACTGACGGACGGCTCTGAAGGCTCAGGACAGACGGGCGGCTTTGAAGGCTCAGGACAGACGGGCGGCTTTGAAGGCTCAGGACAGACGGGCGGCTTTGAAGGCTCAGGACAGACGGGCGGCTTTGAAGGCTCAGGACAGACGGGCGGGTTTGAAGGCTCAGGACAGACGGGCAGCGCAGGCGGCGCTTGGCAGACGGACAGCTCAGACGGCATTGGGCAGACGGGCAGTTCAGGCGCCGCTGGGCAGACGGCAGACTCTGGCCGGCTGAGGCACACTGTAGGCCTGGTGCGTGGTACCGGAACTGGAGGTACCGGGCTAAGGACACGCACCTTCAGGCTAGTGCGGGGAGCAGCAACAGGACGCACAGGACTCTGGAGACGCACAGGAGGCTTGGTGCGTGGTGTAGGCACTGGTGGTAATGGGCTGGAGACACGCACCACAGGGCTAGTGCGTGGAGGAGGAACAGGGCTCTGGAGACGCACAGGAAGCCTGGTGCGTGGTGTAGGCACTGGTGGTACTGGGCTGGGGCGGGGAGGTGGCCCCGGAAATACCGGACCCTGCAGGCGTACTGGCTCCCTTGAGCACTGAGCCTGCCCAACCTTACCTGGTTGTATGCTCCCCGTAGCCCGACCAGTGCGGGGAGGTGGAATAACCCGCACTGGGCTGTGTATGCGAACCGGGGACACCATGCGTAAGGCTGGTGCCATGTATGCCGGCCCGAGGAGACGCACTGGAGACCAGACGCGTTGAGCCGGCTTCATGGCACCTGGCTCAATACTCAATCTAGCCCGGCCGATACGAGGAGCTGGTATGTACCGCACCGGGCTATGCACACGTACAGGAGACACCATGCGCTCTACCGCATAACACGGTGTCTGCCCGTACTCTCGCTCTCCACGGTAAGTACAGGGAGTTGGCTCAGGTCTCCTACCTGACTTCGCCACACTCCGTTGTAGCCACCCCCCAAGAAATGTTTGGGCTTGATTAACAGACTTCCAGCCTCGCCTCCGTGCTGCCTCCTCATACCACCGCCTCTCGGCTTTAGCTGCCTCCAGCTCTTCACGAGGGCGGCGATATTCTCCAGGTTGAGCCCAAGGTCCCTTACCATCCAATTCGTCCTCCCGTGTCCAGAAATCCTGTGTAGGTTGCTCCTGCTGCTGCTTAACACGCTGCTTGGTCCTTTTGTGGTGGGTAATTCTGTCACGGCTGTCTAATGCCTCCTCCTCGGATGAAGAGGAGGAGTAAGGGTCGGACAAAAAAGCAGCGTTGTATGCAGACATAATGGATATTTATTAAAGAAAGACGAAACACGAAAACTCTTACACAAACTACAAAACAACAAACGACGTAGACAGACCTGCACTTGAGAACTTACATATAGACACGAAGAACGCACGAACAGGAAAGACTAGCCAAACGAACGAACAAACGAAACAGTCCCGTGTGGTGCAACAGACACAGACACAGGAACAATCACCCACAAACAAACAGTGAGAACAGCCTACCTTAATATGGTTCTCAATCAGAGGAAACGTCAAACACCTGCCTCTAATTGAGAACCATATCAGGCAACACATTTAACCCCACATAGAAACACATAACATAGACTACCCACCCAGCTCACGTCCTGACCAACTAAACAAAGTTAAACAAAGGAAAATAAGGTCAGGAACGTGACAATGCTACAATGATTGTCTACACAATGGCTGCTTGTTTTGTCACATAAACTGAAATGAAGCGAACTATTAGAATTTCAGCAACCAGGAAAGCGATT
Source organism: Salvelinus namaycush (assembly GCF_016432855.1). Lineage (NCBI taxonomy): Eukaryota > Metazoa > Chordata > Actinopteri > Salmoniformes > Salmonidae > Salvelinus > Salvelinus namaycush. Next base: position 28,552,262 of record NC_052313.1, read on the forward strand.
TCTGCGTTGCATCTTTAATATGTAATGGAGGTGATAAAAAGGATACAATTGTAAGCAGTCTATTAATAAACGTTGCAGAAAATCTCTGCACAGAGTTATTCGCCCTGTGTTAGAAGGTTTAGCTCTGAGGACACTTGGAATTATGCAATCTGTTGAAAGGAGTATCAAAATATAAATGCATGAACAATGGGTAGATAGAAAAAGCCTCCGTTTGGCTCAAAGGCTGACACTGCAATAAGCCGATATTCATGCTATACTGTACACCGTACCAGTGTGACCATAATAAATATTTAAGACTGCCAAACCCTGATACATTATTATTTTATGTGACACCATATACATGCTGAATATGTAATGGGGTTTCCAGAATTGACAGCATTCTCCTAAGGAAACACCTTTTTCCTCTTGGTGGAATGATTCAGGAAAATTCAGGCTCAGGCCGGCAAGGCAGAGGACGGAGAACTTTGACATGACATGTTATTGGGTTAATTACTACATGTGGTTGATGGACATTTACATTTAACATGACAAAAAGGGGTGGAAGTCGACTGGCTGGAACTAGTATTGTGGTTAAAGGAGACTGAACAAAATAATGAATGCTCTGATTGGTTATATACAGTACATGCCCTTTAACAGAGACAGGTTCATCTTAGCCTAACACAGCCAGCTAGAACTAACCGTTCGCCTAATGTATTTTATGCATCACAAATCTTGTGATGCATAAATCTTGTTTATGACAATGCCAAGGATTCAGATATGATATAGGAGTAAGCATTATACTGATAAGATGCTGAACAATCAATTGCATTCAAATCCTAATGCCTCATCTGCAGACATCTGAGTTCTAAAACCCAAATGGGGGTCAAATCAAATTCCAGAGAAAAAGTACTTTCCCTGAGGTGTAGAGAGAGAGAGAGAGAGAGAGAGAGAGAGAGAGAGAGAGGATTCACTTGTACTTTTAATCTGACACAGAATGCCCTGAGGCAGCATGTCTACTCTGCCACCGACAAAAAGCAGTCAGTCTGATACAATACTGTATGTAAGGTCTGTATGAGAAGGCAAAAGGTTTCACAATGCAGAGCTCAGCAACACACCCTTAGAAGTTAAACGGCAGTAATAACAATATCAAAAAGTCGTAGTAAAACTATATTAGCGCAGAACAATGCTGTTCAAAATAGGTGATAACTGTGCATCTTCTCAAAATATTTCATTTAAAAAAATGTGTTGTTGGGAGGGGCAACGAGGAACACCCTATATGTGACAATGAATTCTGTAATTATGGACAGGCAACATAGTATAGGGGCCTAAAATTAATCAAAAAGAAGGCTGGCCAAACAGAGCTCGCTCCAACACCATTGGTCCAGCCCTGATTGGATGACAAAGATAAAAAAAGGGGGCTTTGAGGAGAAAAAATACTCAACTTTTCTATAACTCAGACTAATGTTGTCGCCTTAGCCTAGACCGGCTGTTGCCCAGGGTGCGTGTGAAATGCTTGGTGTGGACAAAGTAAACCACTGCCGGTGCCCATATACCATTGTCCACAAAGCCTCCTAAAGAGCTCTCTTCACAGGTCCAGCAAACACCCTCTCCAGACGCTTGGCATATCTCTGAAGATCCTCCCTTTGTGTGTAGAAACACATTACTCTCTCGAGGAGAGGAACAGGGGAAACAAGGCAACACTAGTGAAAAGGCTTAAGTAGCCTCCCCCCCTTCCCTCATTGCCAGATGATAATTGGTATTGAAACACTTTTTGGGTTTCGGCCTAATTCACTGAGTAAATTGCAACATGGGAAATACATGAATGGGGCCCATTCCTCTGTAGTGACTCAGCCATAAAGACGCAGAGGGCTTCTCTATGTGGCTGGCTACAATAGAGGGGGAAATATGTTCTTTTAATCAACATTGTTCTACCCATGAGCTGGCTCTTGCTTTTCCAGACAAATTCATTAATAACGGAAAGATTCAACCGGGACACTGATGGAGAACAATAACAAATAAGATGGAGACTTGAGTTTCAGTCATGAATGAGCTCAGAATAGCAATAATGAATGGTTTAAGGATAAAACTGTTGCAAGCATCTCTCACTGGAAGTGTGTGTGTGCTATTGAGCCCATGTGTGTGCGTGTGTGTGTGCGTGCGTGCGTGTGTGAATGTGTGTGTGGGCGTGCACTTATGTGTTAGACAGAGAGCACAGAGAAGGTGAGAGAGTCTGAGAAGTGTTCCTTTCTGTACAGTGTGTACAACATGTTGGTCAGTTCAAACTCTGCTTTAAATCCCAAGAACTGGCATGGAAAACAAACCACAGAGCTGACCTGAACAGCTTATGCTGCATTGTTTCCCTCCACGTAAATGAAAATCGCAAAGCAGATTAAAATTGAAAAAGGAATGTGAAAATGCCACACTTGCAAGGGTAAACCGCAGTCCAAAGGATGCAATTGCTAGACTTGTTTATCTCACAACATTGGCCATATTGCCGAGGTGAACGTTATACTGCATGTGAATATGCAATTCGAGAGAGAGAGAGAGAGAGAGAGAGAGGGGGGGGGGGGGGGGGGGAGAGAGAGAGAGACTCCCAGAGTAAAATCATGCTGTGAGCTAGAGAATCAGAATGATTGTTTTGAAAAGAATGCATAGTCACATACAAATCAATCAAACAATTACCAATTCAAATAACTTTATGTATCCGGAAGCAAGATAAGAGACTGATTCACAATAAGAAAAATACTGTATTAGGAGTATTCAAGAGGCTAATACTACAATCAGGTAAAACATATGTCTTGTATATATTTCTGTGCCAATCTGAGCATGAAAAAGCCAATGATTCAACAATATATTTTAACATCTAGAAAACTAATTTGCTCAAACAGTGCTCACCGCTTTATTGAAAAGCTTATATTTATTTAAAAGCGTATATTTATTGAAATGTTTCATATATAAATGTAAAATGAAGGAAGGTCAGCTACCCTGGCACCAATGGCAACTTTAAAAACGCACACAGATGGGCTAAATTGACAGACATTTCAAGCTGAGTGCATTTTACTGTATTTTTCGAATGAAAATATAGTTTAAAAAAGAGTGGTGTGTTGGAGCCGTGTCTGTGAGGTAACAGTGTCTCAGAGCACTAAAGGCCCTGGCTAGAAGAAGATGCTGGCTAACTCCAAGAATCCTAATTTATTGGTCAGACTGTTATTACAACATACAGCAAGAGAACAGGCAGCAAATGAAGCTTGCCTGGACTGTGAAAAGGTATCAGAATGGCCATGCTACTTACAGATGGGTAACTCTAAAGTAAGGTTCCAAGGCACATGGATTTTTTGGATACTGTCTATTTAGATTTTATTGTCAAAATATTTTATCATTAATTTAACTTTAATCCCCAAAAATATTTAGACTTTGTATTTGTTCTTGAAGTATTTCAATTTTATTTACAACATTTCATTTCCACCAAAAAATTGGAATACTTTAACTTTATACAAAAACTATTTGGACTTAATTCTCAAAATATCTCCACTTTATTCTTGAAACATGATTTTGACTTTACTCTCGAAAGACTTTTCATGTTCTGAATTATAATCATCATAATAATGCTTAAATGTTTTTATTTTCTCTGCAAGGCCCTAATAAGCTCTTGTAATATTGCACTAAAGCTTCTTTCAGAAAAGTACTTTTACCTCAAAGTGACTTTTTGTCTGTGTTTTAGAGAAACTATTTTCTGCCCTGAAAATGCATTATTTAAATTATGCCATTTAAAGGAAACCTATTTCTGTCCATGTCTATTTTTTCTGCATGGCCCTAATACGCTTCCGTAATATTGTACTAAAGCTTCTTCCAGAAAAGTACTTTTACCTCAAAGTGACTTTTTGTCTGTGTTTTAGAAAAACAATTTTCTGCTCTGAAAATGCATTATTTATATGTTGCCATTTAAAGGAAAACTATTTCTGTCCATGTCTCTCTCTGGTTAAGAATGAACCATGGGGAGCTTCCACACTGCAAAAAGTGGGACAGCGATGTTGCTCATCTGAAGTGCTTTTACTGATTGGTATGATAGAAAATTCCGCTTTGGTTCGTTCAACCTACTCTATTCAATTTGTCTGAAATCAAATGACAAATTTTGATTTTTTTTTAATTGAATGAAAGATTCTAAATTGCCTTCAATATCTCATGCTCAAGAGCATTGCAGCCTATCGGAAGAGTTGGGGCGTGGCTTATTGGGTGCATGGCTTTCAGTTTGTTCTTTTTGGCCACCCCTGAGAGTGAATGTCATTCTAGCTAATTTGTTTTGTTGTATTCAACATAGAGAGTTTAATTTCAAACACTACCAGCACTAAATCTGTGGTGAAACTTGCATATGTGCATGTGATACTTCATTTTATAACCAATTGTTGACCTTCTTAACAATAGAAGTCTTAACCAGGCACTTATAGCTAATAAATGAGAAGATCTTATACATAGATCCGTTTGAAGTCATTATTTCATCTTATTGAACCATCATCATTTCTTGATTTGCAGGGAATTGATTTAATTGCTTTTAACCCAATGGAAGGAATTTGGATCCGTAATTCCAAAGTGAAAAATCTACTTGGAACAAGATGAAAAAATTGGTTGTATGAAATATTCGTTTGTATTTACATAGGTTATTTATTAGGTTTAACCTAAGTTGAGGGTTGAAAGAAATAGGTTGCAACTTGAAATATAGGTTTGGTAATATTCGAATATAACATTTGGCATTGAATCATGTATTTGGTTTCAACAAATTTAGTTTTTTTTCAATTGAGAAGACTAAACTTATTTACTTGTAACCAGTTGAAGTCTTTGTTTTGTTTGATCCATAGAGTCATTTCTTACAGTGTATTCAGTTAAATGTCATGATTATTCACTGAGCATCAGAGTACATGATTGTGATATTAATGAACACCAGAAAAAGAGTGACAAATGTGAATTTCCTTCTAGAGCGATGTAGTCATAAAATGTCCCCTAAAACAGAGAGAAATACTGCAACTGGCAAAGCTATCATAAAAGCTGCATAATTTGCCAACAACGTGGCATTTTTCATCAGAAATTGTGTCTCACCGCCACTATGTTGAGTCTTCATTTGCATCAGGAGACAGGAAAGGTGTGTTAAGATATTCGACTAAGGAAAACATCTGAAATAGGAAGTAACTTCTTGTAAAACAAAAAATGGCTAACCATATATGGACACCTGTGATACACAAAAGTATAACATAAGCATGAACACATAAGCCTGGATGGTCAGGGCCCTTCGCAAGGCTCACAAAATCATTTTAGACCCAAGCCACCCCTTGTACCCGGACTTTGAACTACTCCCCTCTGGGCGCAGGTATAGGGCACCCCTCGGCAGGAAAAAAAGAACTAGACAATCATTTGTGCCAGGTGTGATATCCCTCCTAAATACCTAGGGCTAATGTTCCTATCGACCCAGTAAGGCCAGCAGGCTAGTCTCTTTTTCTTGGGGTGTAACTGTTATGAAAGTTGTATTTTCAATTAGTTTTGTTTTGTATTTAAACACCACCTTAAATGTGTACATGACACTGCAACAACATTTCCCCATGGGGACAAAAAAAGTCAGTAAAGTATAAGCATCGATGACTAATCGATGTACAGGTAACGGCCAAAATAATGGAAACACTTGAGTAAATTTGGGATACAAAGTATATTGGAAGTAAGTGCTTCCACACAGGTGTGTTTACTAAGCAGTAAACATCCCATCATGCTTAGGGTCATGTATAAAAATTCTGGAAAGGCCATGGCTATGCCCCCATAGTATGACGCTGACCCCATCCACAGGGTACGAGTGGTCACTGAATGGTTAGATAAGCATGCAAATTATGTCAACTATATACCATGGCCGTCTCCGTCACCAGATCTCAACCCAAATTAACACTTATGGGAGATTCTGGAGCGGCGTCTGAGACAGTGTTTTCCACCACCATCAACAAAACACCAAATGATGGAATTTCTCGTGGAAGAATGGTGTCACATCCCTCCAACAGAGTTCCAGACACTTGTAGAATCTATGCCAAGGTGCATTGAAGCTGTTCTGGCTCATGGTGGCACAACACCCTATTAAGACACTTTATGTTGATGTTTCCTTTATTTTGGCAGTTACCTGTACTTATCTGAAGCTCTACATACAGGTTGAGTTTTTGACATAAATATTATACTGTACCAAGACATAATTCTAAGATTCACAAATGAATCATCATCTCAGGTAGAAATGTTTGTGTTCTCAAGTAAAAAAAATCTAATAAATCATTATACCTTCTGCGTTTATGTTTTATAGTTTTGAGGTCAGAGTGAATTCCACAGTGACATTGTTCTTACCACAGTTTCAGAGGCGTGGAGGAAAGGTAACCTAAGATAGATTTAGTCAAAGACAATTGTTGGGCAATAACTCATTGCACCTTGCTAAATGTCCATTATTCAATAGGGAAGATTCAACAGCGATTCAACAGAGAATACAGGTCTGTCGATACAAAACCACTCATTATTTTAAATTAATTAGGGAGAAACATAACTATTTATAACTATTAATCACTGGATAAGTAAGTTATCACCTCATCAACAAGTCGTCTTGCATCCCTCCCCAAACTCAGAATATCACTGAATATACTGCACATATACTGCATCCCTCCCCAAACTCAGAATATCACTGAATATACTGCACATATACTGCATCCCTCCCCAAACTCAGAATATCACTAAATATACTGCACATATACTGCATCCCTCCCCAAACTCAGAATATCACTGAATATACTGCACATATACTGCATCCCTCCCCAAACTCAGAATATCACTGAATATACTGCACATATACTGCATCCCTCCCCAAACTCAGAATATCACTGAATATACTGCACATGTACTGCATCCCTCCCCAAACTCTGAATATCACTGAATATACTGCACATATACTGCATCCCTCCCCAAACTCAGAATATCACTGAATATACTGCACATATACTGCATCCCTCCCCAAACTCTGAATATCACTGAATATACTGCACATGCATTCAATAAAATAACAGCAATTTGTAACTGTAAGCTACTATAACAAGTCTTTAACTGGAAATTATCATTGTTCACATTGTTTCACATATCATTTCTCCTTTCATTTGTCATGGAAGGCACAAAAAAACACACACAAAGTAGTGCAGAACTAATCAAAATGCACTTTCACCTCATAGTCATAAAGTTACTTTAGGAAACAGGTTGAAGATATGAACAAGAAAGCACAAAACTATAGCCTTGGGCAATCTAAAGCAATAATTTCCCAAATTGCTAGTCTTTTCTTTTCCTGTCTCACCATAGAAGTTCAAATCTCTCACCCAGACAGGTCTCTTATTACAACTTACTAAATGTAAGTTGAGTGCTAGAATGTTATTTTTCAAGTAGAAGCGACTTAATCAAGCCACACTAGTGGTTCAGTGATTGTGCATCACGACTGTGAGATGTTCAGTGACTCTGTCATTCTATGGGAGGGTATTCAATGAAATCTGAAGTGATGGGAATCTTTCACAAGTTATATAATTTTTCACAGATTTTTTTTAATTAAAAAGTTCCCCTATAACAATAATAGAACAATATAACATATGCCTACTTGAATTTGTGTGATAAAACGTATTGATGTTGAAAGCTTCAGTGAAATACATGCACATACGTAATTAAAATGACCAGACGGACCGACCGAGAGACAAAAAAGATAATCTTCCTGGAATTCCGAAATACCTTTTCTTGTTTTTAAGGCGAGAGGCGTCGGACAGTGGGGTTGAGAGGTCAACGGGACCAGTTTGCTGAGGACCAGCTGTCGGCCTGTTCTGTTTACGCACCATCTCTGGAGTGAAAGGCAAGCGTCTCAAGAGCTGTCCTGTTCTCATAACACTACACCGCTTCATAATGGAGGAGGAGAGAGAGAGAGAGAGTCCTCACACTCTGAACCCAGCAGCCTACCAACCAGGTCCACACTCATTCAACATCTAACAGGGCTATAACAGGGCCTCCTGACTAAGGCTAGGTAAAAGATAGAAGAAACTTCAATACAATCGATTATACGTCTCAGCGGTCCCTTCCTTATGCTGTGTATTGCTTTGATTTGAGAATGGTGTGTATCTTATTGGTAAAATCATATTTTGAAGGCGAGCTGAAGACGAGACATCATTATTCTACTACACGCAGTCTAATCTGGAGGCCTTAAATAAGTATTTCCTAAATGTTATTTTGACTCAACAGTGTGTAGTTTCATTCACAAAGTCTATGATTACAGATTTTAATGATATGATTCCAGGCCATGAGAGAAACGATAGCTGGTGTACTTAAAAAAAAAAAAAAAGGAATATTAATAGGTAATATTTTAAATGAGATAGTTTTCCTAACGATTTGAAATGCTGATACTGTATTTAAAGCAAATTGTGTCTGCACCTGTGGGGAAAAATGACAGTGCTCACTATGTATTTAAGTCAAGCTGAATACAGTAAGAGAGCAATATGAGAATATCCCATGACCACATAAAACAGCACTTTAATATTGACTGACTTCAAAGGGAAAAAGCCAGAGCACCAGGAGCAAGCGCAGACAGCAAAAACAATCATTTAATACATCATTATAAATATTAGGTCAAATTGTCATTTCTGTCATCATCTTTAAAGTAGGATTTTATTATGTTTAATCCGTGTAATGAGAGGTTATAGGATAATTAAGGCGTCAGTTAAGAGAGAGATCTTGCGGGGCTAGATTTGATGAAATGACTCACTTTTCACCTGCACACGTAACATATTTTGATCTCTGTGGTTACTTAGAGTAGCTAGCCTACACTATTCTGAATAATGTTGGGGTTTATCGAACTTTGTAACACTAAATATAAGTTTGAGCAGTTTTGTATGATTGTTGAGGTTCACATCACAGAATTGACAAAAGGCCATTTCATTTTGCACAAGACACTCGAAGAGGAAGTGATTCAAAGATAACTCTGGGATTTATCTTAACTCAAGTAATCAATCAAGATAAGGTTGCCCAAGTAAATTGATAATGGACAGAACTGTATTCAAACTCTACAGTCACAGTGGCATACCCCTCTTTTAAACAGGAAACAATGAGGCTGAATCTTCAGAGATAACCTCTCTGGCTGAACTGTGTAAACCAGGGGAATTCCTATTGTTGGCAGATGTAGCAGCAGGCCTCATACGTCCTTAGGTATTTAATGTGCAAGTCTTGGCTGCACAAGACACTACACCGCCTGGGGAGCTCAGACAGAATATACTGTACAAAAAAATACAAATAAAATAAAAACTTGGATGCAAGTGAAAATATAAACTGTCATTCCATCCGGCTCCAAAAGGGCATAGTGGTGTAAAACTGTTAAATACTGTCGACCTCTACTCCTATCATATTATTCAGAAGAAAGTGTCAGACTGTCAGACTAATGTGAACATCCTAAAAGCAAGGACCTGAAACATCTTCTTAAACATTTGGACTCGCTTTGTTTACAGGGCAGACGAACTGAGCAAGTCCACGCTTGTGCTTATGAACTGTTTAATAAAGCTTACATTGAAGCAGGCAAACCCTTAACAGACTGATTAACTGCTGACAGTTTTATGGCAAAATTACTATCATTGCCCTTTGAGCACTCGTCATTAGTTAAATCTATGATAAGGTATGATCATTTATACTTTCACCACACCTATTGTGCCTGTTTCTTCCCTTTGATTTGGTCCCACTCTATCACCATGCCACTGCATTGCAACATGCAGGCACTCATAATTGCCCCCAAATATGACAAAAACATTAATATGACACACAATAAGTAGCTTGTATCTTAGCAATGTGCAGTAGGGGACATATGCAGGTCCCAACCAACTGCAAAGAATGGCACAATCATAAGGAAGCCCAGAAGCATTGAAAATATTATATTTTGCCAAAAGGATTTTGATCAATCACGTTTCCTAAAAGCTCACCTGTGTTGGCTGTGATCTTGTCCCATGGCAGCATAGGTCTACTCCCAACCTGGTCTCAGAACATTTTGTATTAATCTGTACGTAAAACCAAGACACTCCATTTAGCGGGTAGATTTGCTTTTAGCCAAATCCTTTTAGAGCAAGCCAAATAATTTCATGTTTTAAAAGTTATCCTAGATCAGGATTCATTGTTTGAATGTAAGATGCCAATCATATGGTATGTATAGATTTGTGGATGTCCACCATCCTTTTCGTATGATATGTAATGAATTACAATTTGTACAATATGTCATGAATTGCAATTCGTACAATATGTTATGAATTTGCAAGACTTATGATATGTTATGAATTCCAATTTGTTGTTGTTAACATTAGCTAGGTGACTAGGGGTTAGGGTTAGGGTTAGGGTTAAGGTTAGGAGTTAAGGGAAGGTTTAGCTAAAAGGGTTAAGGTTAGGGGAAGGGTTAGCTAAAAGGGTTAAGGTTAGGGTTAGGGTTAGGGTTAGCTAAATGGGTTAAGGTTAGGGGAAGGGTTAGCTAAAAGGGTTAAGGTTAGGGGAAGGGTTAGCTAAAAGGGTTAGGGTTAAGGCTAGGGGAAGGGTTAGCTAAAAGGGTTAGGGTTAAGGCTAGGGGAAGGGTTAGCTAAAAGGGTTAGGGTTAAGGCTAGGGGAAGGGTTAGCTAAAGGGTTAGGGTTAAGGCTAGGGGAAGGGTTAGCTAAAAGGGTTAAGATTAGGGGAAGGGATAGCTAAAAGGGTTAAGGTTAGGGTTAGGGGAAGGGTTAGCTAAAAGGGTTAAGGTTAGGCTTAGGGGAAGGGTTAGCTAAATGGGTTAAGGTTAGGGGAAGGGTTAGCTAAAATGGTCAAGGTTAGGGTTAGGGGAAGGGGTTGGTTAAAAGGGTTAAGGTTAGGGGAAGGGTTAGCTAAAAGGGTTAAGGTTAGGGGAAGGGTTAGCTAAAAGGGTTAAGGTTAGGGTTAGGGGAAGGGTTAGCTAAAAGGGTTAAGGTTAGGGGAAGGGTTAGCTAAAAGGGTTAAGGTTAGGGTTAGGGGAAGGGTTAGCTAAAAGGGTTAAGGTTAGGGTTAGGGGAAGGGTTAGCTAAAAGGGTTAAGGTTAGGGGAAGGGTTAGCTAAAAGGGTTAAGGTTCGGGGAAGGGTTAGCTAAAATGTTTAAGGTTAGGGTTAGGGGAAGTGTTAGCTAAATGGGTTAAGGTTAGGGTTAGGGGAAGGTTTGGCCTGGCACACAAATCGCCAATGACAACTACAACAACAGCCGACATAAAACAGTATTTCAGGTCGCAAAACATTAAAATACTCATAGGCCACCTGTTCTACACACTAAAACAAGAAGTAGCTAAGCAACCTTCAAGATGAGAATAACATTAATTCATTCTGTTTATTTGTTTTTTTATCCAGTAAAATATTAAATAACTGCAAGGAATGTATTTGGTTGGGTTTCCTATAATGATCAGCCTACTAGAGGCCACTTGATGTGTCTTCTCTTTGTGGGTCTCTGGCCAGACATTAAAGCCTGATCCCACAGATGGGTCTTGACCCTCCACTTCTGCTGCAAAGGGTGTGACAGAACACCCCAGTTTGCTCAGATATGCTTCTCTGGACATGCAGCTGCAGAGAGAGCCTTTGACCATTGGAGAGTCTGGGCCCAAGCTTGCAGGGTAGCAATTCTGAGATCGCAGTGATTACCTCCCTCACTCCCCCACCTTCCCTACCTCCCTCTCTTCCTCACTCACTCACCTACTCACTTACACAGTGCTCACCAGCGTTAAACCATAAAAATGTCATCCTTTCTAGTGATTCTATTTCTAGGGTTCAAACCTTGCACAAACTCTCCAAGATTGACCGACAGTCCACCTATCTCCATATAAACTGTATGTTATGACAGCATCATGACATAATTTCCTGTATTAAACCTGATTGAATGGACATGTATCCTATCTTTCCATTAAAGCAAATCAAGCGTCTTTATTTTAAATGAGGCAAACTGGTGGATAAAAAGTGAAAAAACAAAACAAAAAACAATAGCAAATTGTTTGAGTGAAATGATTAGCCTGGATCACACTTGGTTGGCTAAAGCAGCTTTAAGCAAGGAACATTCATTACCAACAGGGTAATAACACGCTGACTGGAGAGGGGCTTAAACCATGCCAAAATACTGCAACAAGCCAAACAATGGTCAAATGTCCACATTGTTTGTGTGCCACGGCATGGCACCACCAGAGTTTAGTTCTATCAGGTTTAGACATTAGCATTAGGATGTTGAAATAGCTTACTAGAACATTCTTTTCAATTAATGGCAATAATCTTTATGTAGAGAATGCAAATCTCTCATGGTGAAGCCAATGTTTAGGTGTCCAGGTTTGCTTAGGTATTTTGTAGTACCATGGTGATGGCCGACTATTTCCTCATTGTTTTTGAGGTTGATAATTTACTCCAGGTCAGGTGAGAGCGGTTTCAGTAATCAATAACAAAGTGATCAATAACAAAGCCCATTCTCAAACGTCAGGTACAAAGTTGGCCCCTCTATGGACATGTAAACAGACATGAGAAAAGACACCTTCAACGCGGACAAAGAAGTTCTTATCAAGTGACACACTGTCATTACTACCCTGGAGAGAACATTTAGGGAAGTGGTGTGTGTGTGTGTGTGTGTGTGTGTGTGTGTGTGTGTGTGTGTGTGTGTGTGTGTGTGTGTGTGTGTGTGTGTGTGTGTGTGTGTGTGTGTGTGTGTGTGTGTGTGTGTGTGTGTGTGTGTATGTGTGTGTGTGTGTGTGTGTATACATGTGTGTGTACGTGTGCGCATGTGGTACTAACGTGCCCACATGCAAGTGTGTATCCATGTGTGTGTACAGCTATGCCAGCTGAACCTTCTAAATTCACTCCACACATAAGCCTTTCAAAGGGCAATCTAATATGACCTCCGCCTCGGGTCATCCACTTTTTCCTCGTGTTATTTCAGCAACACAGACCGAGCTAAAGCAGTTAGTAACTTCATCTCTGGACATATTCTTTCACAAAAGGTGTGTCTGTTTACAAAACCCCGCAAACGCGACACTTACCCAGTCGGCGGGTACAAAGCCCCAGTCGAGTGAGTCGAGTGATCTCAGGACAGTGAGTGAAAGATGAAAGCCAGACTGAGGCTAAAGCTCTGCGCACGTGTCGGGATGATGCTCTCATCGGCCTTCAATTAGACAGGTGGAAGAGTCTGCTGTAGAGAGGTCTGAGAGAGAGACTTGTGGTGGTCCGGGGGGGGGGGGGGGGGGGGGTGAAGTGGGGGTTAAACCCAGGCCGGTGTTGGTCTAAACTAAATTTGTTGGGTTTGATACCCTTTGATATGTACACGCCACATGAGCAGCCCAGACTGTGTGCGGTGCAGGGCGATGAGCAGGGACTTGTCAGACGCTTTATGGGATGCGGCATTTGTTTATTAATCACTGGGTTCTGTGATGTGTCTCTCATCGCTCCAACACGTATAATTAAGCTTTAAAGGGCATGGGAGGCTTGATGTGTCTGAGATTCATTTTGTTTTATCTCCACGTCTCTTTTGAAGTCAGTGGTGCAGCTTGTGCGTGTGTGTGTGTGTGGGGGGGGGGGGGGGGGGGGGGTCAGGAATACTCAGCTGGGGTTGCCATGTTCTTTAAAATGTCTTGCAGCCACCTGCTTACTTGACAACTTGTTTAGCCTCACATATCATATTTAGCCTAAATTAATTCATTGAATTGAGATTGACAGTTCAAAAACCGTCAGTTCCTCAATGAACTGATCGATGAATAACGGTCCCCATGACGCCCTTGATATCCATCAGCCAGCTGTGACACTTTTTTCCCAGTCCAAGCGTCTGACAAACTAAACAGCATCATCGGAACCGTGCGGCTTGACTGACGTAGCCCTTATTGACCCCATCGAAAGGCCAAGTGAATTGAAAGATACACCACAGAAAATGTTTGGATTTCCTGAGTTCCTCGCCACGTAATCTCGTCTAATATTGATTTACGGTGTCAAATGGGAGATGTTGAGTCTGACATCAGAGAAGAATGTAAAGACACTGCACGCCGTGGCCTTGAGATTCAATTTCACCTCTCCAGCCCGAGGACAGGTCCTCTGCCTCACCGTAACGTGAGACCAATCTAGCAGCCAATCACAGCCGCCTTGGACTGAAGTGACATCTCCTTTTATATATATATATATATATATATATATATATATATATATATATATATATATATATATATATATATATATGTATTGCATTGTAGATAGAGAGCCAGCAGAGAAAGTGAATGGGGGATCAAACCCCTGCCTCCAGGTTCATGTGGAGCTTAGGAGCAACACCACGACTGCTGGACCTGCTCCCAGCATGATTCACTTACATTTTTTGGGGGGAATATGCTTCAAACAGAAGTTATGATCTTTTTTAGGGGACACCTGAAAGATGTCCAATCTGGTGATGTGCTCGAGCGACACATGTAGCCTTGCTACCGTAGCTAGCGTTTCAGGACGCAGAACCAATGGGAGAACCAAAGGTGTCCAGCTACGCAAACTAATGCTCATGCTAAAATGTACTATGGTACATTGAATAAAATAGGTGTTACATGTGTGGAAGCAGGTGAGGAGGCAAACTTTCAATGGTAAAAAAGGTCAATCGGCTTCCTTTTGGTTGTATTCCATGTGCTGTCGTAGAGCTGGAGCTGGGGAGGTGTGAAGAGATGGGAAGTTCACCTGTTTACTTTGACAAGGAACATAGAGCAGGCAGGCAGCCAATGAGATGTCATCTCTCCAATTTGATCACACAGTAATGTCCCTTCACGACTCTTACAGAAAAGACTATCTGACACGGCACATAATAACAATATAGTGGGGCATTCATAGTCATAGTCTGAACATTTCAGGAACAGTAGAGGTCGAGGATGTCCGTGTATCGATGTCAATAAGGCAAAAGGCTAATCAAATTGAACATGTCATAAGCCTGGAATGGACTCCAGCCTTGTTCTCAAACGTAAACATATCCTTCATTAATGAACATGACGTTAGTTCGATAGTGGCATATTAGAGTAACATCTTCTCTAATTCCCCTAGGCAGGCAGGGATGTTTTAGGGAGGAGGCTTTGTTGATGCTAGAGGCACATCCAAACACCTGAACAGTAATCAGAACGACATTAAGAAGTCTATTGAGTTTTTATTAATACATATTTAATACTGTAGCTGGACAGTTACATGGCTACTCACAAAAGTGAAACATAATCACAGATTGAAACGAGTCCTGCAGAGACGGAGGCTGTCCTAATATGGACACCATACAGGTGGAACATGTTGCAGTATACATGTAGCTCAAAGACAGACGTGAACATAATCACATACCGTATGTGCAACTGATTGGAGACCGAACTCAGATCTTTGATGTGACTAATGACTATGTTAGCTCGCTGAGCTAAAGCCTAGGCATTAGCTTAGGGAGCTAGCCCAAGTTCTAAGGTGTCATGCGAAAGTTACTCATCCATGTGACCATAACTGACCAATGAACTTCAAGCTCCTTTGACCTCCTAAACATAACACAAATGTGACCAAAGAGGTTTCAGCCAGGTTTGCTTGCACAAAGCAATATAAGCATTACATTGTCAACTCATGTCCTATTCGCAAACTGACTCCAAAGTTATACATTACATATTACATTTAACGGTGCATGTAAGGCCTCCATGTGTTTCTGACACAGGATGATACGTCCCGTGTCTGTGTGTGTGTGTATTACTCATTCAAGCCAAGAGCTTTGTTTCTGCAACGTTAACAGCCTGCAACAGAGCAAATCAAACTCTCCTGCCTCCTCCTAGTCATCAAGCCGACGTTTCAAAGTCTTTCGCCACGCAGCTGATGAATGGACCAATTACGAGGTGACAATCAAGGTGTCACAACATCAAGACATTACTAAACCACCCTGCACCACAGAAGAAGCCCTTAGCCAGAGAGCGATTTGCACTGACCTCATATTCATGGAAACACAGTGCACTTGTTGCACTTTCAGAACATGTCCCAAACCAGAGAAAAATAAATAGACTACTGGGGTATGAAAATAAACCATGACAGGGCTGTAGTATGGCCCCAGAGACCGGACTGTTCTTCACAAACTGGTTTCTTTGGTTTCTTCGGTGTTCTACGCAGCCTGGAGGGGTTTATTCCGCTTATACCACGGTTCCTTGCCACAGATAAAAGCAATAAAAGAATTGTCAGTTAGAAAATGGATCTGCGTTTTGTGTCTCACAGATGTCATGAACTTTGACTTGTGCGATGAGGTGAATTGTTTTTTTTTTGTGTTTTTTTAGAACATTCTCGATCCCTAGATGAGTTATTAGATCTAGGCCTCATTTCACCATAAACTCAGGGTTGAGGTTCATAGATTGACATTAGTCACGTGATAGAGGGGGGAAAAAGGGGTTTGATCAGATAGAGAACGGAAACACAAGCACAACTCGCTGTACCTTTGGCACATTGAAAAACAAGTAAATATGTGATGCTACATTACGTTTCATCGCTGTCTGAAATGACAACAAGAGGCCAAAAGACGACTTGCATTTGCACAACCTCAACATACTTTGAAGTATCAAAGCTGTGATTAACGACTTGCCTTCTGAACAGTGATTTAGGCTGTTGGATTTATTTGTATTTTTATTCATTTGTATTTTTCTTGGCTTTTGACAATCAAACCATTTTTTTTTTTGAGTTAAGGAAATGTTTGAGAGAGGTTAATCCTGTGTGCTATAGTGGCACAAAAGCGTAACAAATGCCAAAATATATTGTCATGTATAATGACAAATGTGGTAGTATTGAGTTCACTTGTGGTGGCACTGGCAACAAAGGTACACCTGCCGCAAAAACACCTTTTAACTTTCAACATGATTTGCATTTTCAAGTAAGCACGGTAAACACAGAAGACCAGAAAAATCAAGGAATGTGCAGAGATCTGTCAGTTTACTTGGAAATGTACATTTAACCACAAACCTCAAGTACCTTCTTAAAAGTGTACCGTTGTTGTTGTTTTTGAGAAGTTCCGAAATCCTGTGTTTTGTTGTGTAACTCTTTGTGACTAGCACAAGAACATCTCGGCCATGTTGCCAGCTCTCATCACCTGAACATGGATTCATACAAGCAGAGGGGAGGAAACAGTGGGGCCCTGTACTGCAGACGCGGAAAGTCCCCAATTATGTGGTAATTCTAGAGAGTGGTTGTAATATTTATTCTTATTGCCCAAAGAACTTGGAATTTATGAGACTCACCACAAAACACATTCCACCAAGCACAGCAACGGCAAACTTGAAGCAGCCTTACTCACTCACTCATTCATTCATTAAATCAGATGAAATAGCTACTGATTTATGGTGTATTTCGAAGGAAGTCTCCAGGCTTAGTTTTTCAATTCCTCCACTTTTTTTAATTAAATCAGTTAATTACCTTTTCTTTGGGGAGGGGTTGGCAAAATTAATGACTATGCTAATACATCCATACTACAACAAACAACCTGCAGTATTTTCACCTCACACCTCCACCCTTCAATATGACCTCCTTAGGTACGGTGTGAAAACCATAGCATTAAATATAGAAGCATGGGATCTCTATGGTGAAAACATTGCTGTAAATAACATGATCTCTCTAAGTTGTCGTTGACTTTTGAATAAGACAATTTTCATCCAATATATTGATTAGAGTGAGATTCCATGTAGATTCCAATTGTTGTTCCGTTTATTCAACAGGCTCAATGTAATTACGAACAGGGAAAATCCTGTTCACTGTGCTCACAATGTGTTTTAGGCATGGACCCATGTACTGAAAAAGTATCATTTGAATCATTTCTATGTACCATGTATGTAATCTGCATGCAGTTGAGGATAAATACCAACCTCTCTATGGAAGTTTCACTGCTTTTCAGACACAGCGAGGTTGCTCAGATAATTCCTTCCTAAGGCTCAATGTATGACCATTATGCGAGTCTATTTTTAGCCACAGTGATGGATTCTGCTCGATTATTGTCCATTATGGAGAGAGAAGGCCTAACATGCGTGACAATAATTATTGGTTACGGCTGTGACATCCACTGTGAAATCCACTTTGCACATTTAGCTCAGCTCAGCAACGAGTACAGGTATGTATTTCTAATGCACTACTGTGCAATGGCTGGTGGCTGCGTTCATGCTTTCTTCCTGCATTCTCATATTAGGTATCTGTAGTTTATCAATTCATTGGTAAATGCTCTACATACTCAACATAATTGCGCTGATAATGAATAAGTACCCATCACTTACTGTATACAAACTCTCCTAATAGTCCAGGTGATATGTAAAAATATAAAAGCATGAAACGTGGTTTACATGGTACAGTTTGAGGCAGTGCCTTCAGAAAGTATTCACACCCTTTGACTTTTTCTACATTTTGTTGTGCTACAAAGTGCGAATAAAATATAATTTTGAGAAATAAAGCACTAATATATCTTGATTAGATAAGTATTCAACCCTCTAAGTCAATACATGTTATAATCACCTTCTGCAGCGATTACAGCTGTGTGTCTTTCTGGGTATGTCTCTAAGAGCTTTGCACACTTGGTTTGTACAATATTTGCACACTATTCTTTTTAAAATTCTTCAAGTTCTGTCAAGTTGGTTGTTGATCATTGGTAGACAGCCATTTTCAAGTCTTGCCATAGATTTTCAAGCCGATTTAAGTCAAAACTGTAACTAGGCCACTCAGGAACCACCGTATATTTGGCCTTGTGTTTTAGGTTATTGTCCTGCTGAAAGGTGAATTTGTCTTCCAGTGTCTGTTGGAAAGCAGACTGAATCAGGTTTTCCTCTAGGTCAGCTATTCCCAAACTGGGGTACACAATGCCGTCGGGGGTACGCCAAATAAAAATGTGATTAACATTTTCAAACAGTCAAATATTTTCCAACGGGGCTATACATTTGGGTGTTTTTTTCTAGCCTGAGTAGCCTCGTTTCACTGGCAAAAATAAAATTAAACCATCTAGTGTTCAGCGAAATAACAACACAATGTCAAATACAGGTAGCCGAGTCAAATAATTAACATCCAATCACATGAACTGTTACTCTCTCGCGGGAAACCTTCTCTCTTGCGCAGACATTTAGAAACAAAACATGCCAATTTGAAAAATAAGCCACGGGAGTTTTTTTGTTGCAAGAATTAAGATGACTTTCGAGTAGTAAGACATCTATAAAAGCAACAGATACCATTAATCAGAAAGTGGCTAGAAGCGTCTTATATGGTGAGCTACCGAGTGGCTAAGACAGGCAAGCCCCATACTATTGTGGAGGACTTAATTCTTCCTGCTGCCACGGATATGTCTGGGATAATGCTGGGGGAAAAGGCCCACAAAACTATACAGACAATGCCTTCATCAAACAACACTGTTTCACGACGCATAGGTGACATGACAGGAGATGTTTTGAAACAATTACTGCTTCGCATACAAGCCAGTGAATTCTATGCGTTACAGCTGGATGAGTCAACAGACGTGGCGGGCCTGGCACAGCTCCTGGTATATGTCCGTTATGTTTATGGGGGGTCAATTATGGAAGACATCCTCTTCTGCAAACCACTGGAAACCAGGACAACAGGAGATGATATTTTTAAAGTGTTGGACAGCTTTGTGACATCAAATGGACTTTGGTGGTCAAGATGTGTTGGTATCTGTACTGATGGCGCAAAAGCCATGACAGGGAGACATAGTGGAGTGGTAAAGCACGTGCAATAGTTGCTCCAGACGCCACTTGGGTACACTGCATCATCCACCGAGACGCTCTTGCTGCCAAGTGAATGCCTGACAGCTTGAAAGACGTTTTGGACACTACAGGGAAAATGGTTTACTTTGTTAAAAAGCAAGGCCCCTGAACTCTTGTGTATTTTCTGCATTATGCAATGATATGGGCAGCAACCATGTAACGTTTTTACAACATACAGAAGTGCGCTGGTTATCAAGGGGCAAAGTATTGACATGTTTTTTTAAATTGAGAGACAAGCTTAAAGTTTTCTTTACTGACCATAACTTTCACTTGTCTGACCGCTTGTATGATGACGAGTTTCTCACACGACTGGCCTATCTGGGTGATGTTTTTTTCTCACCTGAATGATCTGAATCTAGGATTACAGGGACTCTCCACAACTATATTCAATGTGCGGGACAAAATTGAGGCTATGATTAATAAGTTGGAGCTCTTCTCTGTCTGCATTAACAAGGACAACACACAGGTTTTCCATCATTGTATGAGCTTACGGACAATGTCAAATGTGGTATAGTGAAGCACCTGAGTGAGCTGGGTGCACAATTACGCAGGTACTTTCCCGAAACGGATGACACAAACAACTGGATTCGTTATCCCTTTCATGCCCTGCCTCCAGTCCACATACCGATATCTGAACAAGAGAGCCTCATCGAATTTGCAACAAGCGGTTCTGTGAAAATTTTATTTAATCAGAAGCCACTGTCAGATTTCTGGATTGGGCTGCGCTCAGAGTATTCTGCCTTGGCAAATTGCGCTGTTAAGACACTGATGCCCTTTGCAACCACATACCTATGTGAGAGTGGATTCTCGGGCCTCACTAGCATGTAAACTAAATACAGGCACAGACTGTGCGTGGAAAATTATTTAAGACTGAGACTCTCTCCAATACAACCCAACATTGCAGAGTTATGTGCATCCTTTCAAGCACACCCTTCTCATTAACCTGTGGTGAGTTATTTTTGATGAACAAATAAGATTATATATGTAAGATGGCTAAATAAAGAGCAAAATTATTGATTATTATTATATAATTATTTGTGCCCTGGTCCTATAAGAGCTCTTTGTCACTTCCCACGAGCCGGGTTGTGACAAAAACGCCAACTCATTCTTATGTTTAATAAATGTATTGTATAGTGTGTGTGTGGCAGGCTTACAATGATGGCAAAAAACAACATTTGAGAGTGCGCTGACCCTGGTGCTAGAGGGGGTACGCAGCTGGATGTTGAATGTTTGAAGGGGTACGGGAACATCTGCTCTAGGTGATTGCCTGTGCTTAGCTCTATTCCATTTATTTTTTAAATGGAATAGAAAAAAAAACTCCCTTGCCGATGACAAGCATACCCTTAACATAATGCAGCCATGCTTGAAAATATGAAGAGTGGTACTCAATGATGTGTTGTTTTGGATTTGCCACAAACATAACACTTTGTATTCAGGACATAAAGTTAATTTCTTTGCCATATGTTGTGCAGTTTTACTTTAGTACCTTATTGCAAACAGGATGCATGTTTTGGAATATTTGTATTCTGTACAGGCTTCCTTCTTTTCACTCTGTCATTTAGGTTAGTATTGTGGTGTAACTACAATGATGTTGATCCATCCTCAATTTTCTCCTATCACAGCCATTGTCACGTCGTGTATGTAGGTGGCAGGGAAGTCAGGCGCAGGAGAATCAAACTTGGTATAAATGGAGTATTTTAATAACTTAAAACACAAACTCCAAAACCAAAGTCCATAATAAAATAAATGTGGGTACAAGAACCCGTCGCACACCAATCCATAAAACATGAACATAACAAACAATCTCTGACAAAGACATGAGGGGAAAGAGGGTTAAATACACAACATATAATGAATGGGATTGGGACCAGGTGTGTAAGAAGACAAGACAAAACCAATGGAAAATGAAACATAGATCAATGATGGCTAGAAGACCGGTGACGTTGACCACCGAGCACCGCCCGAACAAGGAGAGGCATCGACTTCGGCAGAAGTCGTGACAGCCATTCTAGTCTGTAATTGTTTTAAAGTCAACATTGGCCTCATGGTGAAATCCCTGAAGGGTTTCCTTCCTCTCCAGCAACTGAGTTAGGAAGGATGCCTGTATCTTTGTAGTGACTGGGTGTACTGATACACCATACAAAGTGTAATTAATAACTTAACCATGCTCAAACAGATTTTCTATGTTTTACTCACCTATCAATAAGTCCCCTTCTTTGCCAGGTAGTCACTCAAAGTCCTTGCAACTTATTATGTGACTTTTTAAGCAACATTTTACTCCTGAACTTATTTATCAATAGACATTGATACATTTCAGCTTTTCATTTTTAATTAATTTATAAAACATTCTAAAAACATCCTTCCACTTTGAGGGTATTGTGTGTAGGCCAGTGACACAAAATCTTAATGTAATCCATTTGTAACACAACAACATTTGGAAAAAGTCAAGGGGTGTGAATACTTTTTGAAGGCACTGTATAATGCTATTTGCATAACCTGCAGTGGTGCTTGTATAATCAAGACGAGTAGAACAGAAACAGGCAACAGAGGTTGAGTTAGTTCCTATAACTCTTCTCCTGGCACTAGGGCACTGCAGTGGATGTCCTCTTGCCACGGTTCAGCCACAGCAGTCAGCACAAACTGAAGCTAATTGAGAAGGAGATGTGAAAGCCAGTCCTACTGGAGGGCCTGAGAATGACTCTGAGAGCCACCAAGGCCCCTGCCAGAGATTAATCAAAATGGTCGATCAATAACTTCTCAAGTGCTAATAAGCGCTGGCACATTTGGTAATATGTGAGCCCGTTCGTTATTTCAACTGTGCAGAGATTTATGGGAAATTGATTGTTTGGTCCAAAGTATGAGGTAATGTAGCACTTAGTAAATGAAGTAAAACCAAAAGCACTCAGTGATTTGTATTTCATTTACAAAGGACACGTCTAATCATTAGGAGTTCCATCTCTTTGAAACTCATAGAAAATGCTGTAATGACGGCCATGTTTTTTTTAGTCAGCAATGAGCCTATGACGCAGGAGATTACAGCAAATAGTAGAACCTTTCTGTCTTCCACCTTTGATTGGTTCTTTCTCAGATAACCAGGGGAGGGAGTCCTATTCACCATAAGGTGATTAAAGTCATATTAGGAAACCGTTATGTGGGGGAGTCGTAAAATGATTTAATTTCTGTCCTCTCCACTGTCTCCTATCAAAGTGATTGGTCTACTAGGTCATCTGCAGTGGCTGACATAATTGTTAATTAACCATTATGGCTTGCCCTCTCTCCCCCAGAAATGTAATCTCTGGCCAATTATTCATTTGAAAACAATGCCATATATCACGTGTGATATTACCACAGACTGACACAGTGGCCTGAAACGGTTATATATTTACAATCCAGTCTAGACATTACGTTACATATTGATTTCAATATGAAAATGTAATCATAATATGACAAAAATTGCAAGTCATTCCCAGTATATAAATAAACAAGTATTTGATAAACAAATATATTTCAGGCGTCGATTTTTAATTTCACTGCATATTAAATAGTTCAGTCAACCTACTCATCAGATATAGTGCTATATCAAATCAAATCACATTTTATTGGTCACATACACATGGTTAGCAGATGTTAATGCGAGTGTAGCGAAATGCTGGTGCTTCTAGTTCCGACCGTGCAGTAATATCTAACAAGTAATCTAACAATTTCACAACAGCTACCTTATACACACAAGTGTAAAGGAATGAATAAGAATATATACATAGAAATATATGGATCGATGGCCGTGCAGCATAGGCAAGATGCAGTAGATGGTATAGAGTACAGTATATACATATGAGACGAGTAATGTAGGGTATGTAAACATTATATAAAGTGGCATTGTTTAAAGTGACTAGTGATACATGTATTACATCCAATTATGAATTATTAAAGTGGATAGAGATTTGAGTCAGTATGTTGGCAGCAGCCACTCAATGTTAGTGGTGGCTGTTTAACAGTCTGATGGCCTTGAGACAGATGCTGTTTTTCAGTCTCTCGGTCCCAGCTTTGATGCACTGTTCAATGGCTTGTCCATCCAAGTACACATAAGGCAGACTCAGTTCACAGAGAGACAAATGGATGTTTGAAACAGGCCGTGTGACTTTGTGGATACTTACCAGTGATATTTTATTTTAAAAAACATTTTTATTTCACCTTTATTTAACCAGGTAGGCTAGTGGAGAACAAGTTCTCATTTACAACTGCGACCTGGCCAAGATAAAGCAAAGCAGTTCGACACATACTACAACACAGAGTTACACATGGAATAAACAAACATACAGTCAATAATACAGTAGAAAAAGTCTATATATAGTGTGTGCAAATGAGGTAAGATAAGGGAGGTAAGGCAATAAATAGGCCATGGTGGCGAAGTAATTACAATATAGCAATTAAACACTGGAGTGATAGATGTGCAGAAGATGAATGTGCAAGTAGAGATATTGGGGTCCAAAGGAGCAAGATAAATAAATAAATACAGTATGGGGATGAGGTAGTTGGATGGGATATTTACAGATGGGCTATGTACAGGTGCAGTGATCTGTGAGCTGCTCTGACAACTGGTGCTTAAAGTTAGTGAGGGAGATATGAGTCTCCAGCTTCAATGATTTTTGCAGTTCGTTCCCAATCATTGGCAGCAGAGAACTGGAAGGAAAGGCGGCCAAAGTAGGAATTGGCTTTGGGGGTGACCAGTGAAATATACCTGCTGGTGTGCGTGCTACGGGTGGGTGCTGCTATGGTGACCAGTGAGCTGAGATAAGGCGCGGCTTTACCTAGCAAAGACTTGTAGATGACCTGGAGCCAGTGGGTTTGGCGACGAGTATGAAGCGAGGGCCAGCCAACGAGAGCGTACAGGTTGCAGTGGTGGGTAGTACATGGGGCTTTGGTGACCAAATGGATGGCACTGTGATAGACTGCATCCATTTTGTTGAGTAGAGTGTTGGAGGCTATTTTGTAAATGACATCGCCGAAATCGAGGATTGGTAGGATGGTCAGTTTTACGATGGTATGTTTGGCAGCATGAGTGAAGGATGCTTTGTTGCGAAATAGGAAGCCGATTCTAGATTTAATTTTGGATTGGGTCAAGTATATGGGTCAAGTTAAACCCTTATGGAAAAACCACATTAATTTCACATGTGATCAACTGTGAAGTTAATGTGATAACATGTGACAACATGTAAAAGCAACATGTGATAACATAAAACTACACGTGAAATAATTTGAGCTCAGGTGAAAAAATGATATCATGTGAAATACCTAGGGATGCAAAATTTCAGCATGTGGTATTATGAAACTACACATGACATTTTAATGTTTGTAAAAATGTAAAACTGCAAATTAGATTTTTACATGTGAATGTTTTTTACATGTGGAACTGCAATTTACATTTTCACGTGTTTGTTATCACATATGACCGTGCAATTTCTTTCACATGTGAAAGTATTCTTTACATGTAAAACTGTCAATTTGATTTGCACATGTGAAAAACTTTTACATGTAACATTGCTAATTTGATTTTCACATGTGAAAATTATATTCTACATGTGAGTTAGGAAAAAGTTTCACATGTAAAAATCTATGTGAAATTGTAAATTCTATTTTCACGTGAAAGTGTTTCACATATGAAAATGCAATTCCACATGTGAGAGTTAGATTTTCACATGTGAATGTTTCTTAAAGTAAGGTGACCCATGATTTTTAAATCAACTTTTCATTTTAGTCTTGTCAATCCTTGTATTGTCTCTCTTAAGAAAACAGTCTTCTCCTTTTCTCATTTTTTGACCCTCCCTTATAGAAAAACCCCCACATGATTTCAGATGTGAAATTTCCCCGTTTTGCACATGTAACATTTTATTTCACATGTGAAATCATGTGAAACCATGTGGTTTTGGAACACTTTACATGTGATGATATTTCACATGAAGTTTCAAATGTTGATTTTCACGTGATCACCTAACCTTTCACATGTGGATTCAAATTTTCACATGTCAATATTTTTCACATGAGATTTCATAGGTCATGCCCGGCAACAACAAAAAAACTAGTTGTTAGGTGGCCCCAGAACGTCACGCAGTTTTTTCAGTTTACATATTTGACATACATGATTACATTGAGTGTGTTTATTTAAACAGTAATTATTATTTAATATGTTCTCACCTGGGATTTGAACTCACAACCTCTTGGTTCACATCATTCTGATCTTCCTGCTACACCACTATTTCTGTGTCAATAACTGATTTCACCTCTATTCCTACAATTTGGACTTCAAAGTAAATCTCAGCTTTGTTAAATCTCAGCTTTGTTAAACAACAACGATGTGAAAAAAATAGTATAAAACTGAATAATTTACAGTGGTATCTGAGAGAATATCTGTATAAAACGTTTTTTTTGTCATTCTTGTAGTTAATAGTCGTATTTAAAAAATCTTACATCAGTGGTTTAATAAACATGTGATATCATATTAACCATTAGAACATCATTTTTTGTGTTCGTGGCGTCTGGGAACTAATCACCTAACCTGCATGTGTTTTACAATATAGAAAAATTGTGGGATTATTTTTCCTTTTCAAGTTGTTGTTCGCTCACAAAGTTTGCAAAGGGGTTCTGCAAAGGGTTCTCTTTCAAAGCTTTACCACTACAGACCACTTAAAAAAAAAAATCCTTAAGTCGTCAGCTCTTTGCACAACAAGGTGAGTTTTTCTTTTCAAAATACCACAGAGCATGTAAAGAGGTTCGGGGGGAAGAAAGTTAAATAAAAAGCTCTTTAAAATGGTATTTATAAAGAAAAAGACAAACAGTGTCCCTGTTGAAAATAAAAGCATACTGAAATCCATTCTGATGACAGTTGGAAGAATGCATGGCTTTATGAAGGACTTGAGCTCCATTTTTGCCGTATCTTTTAACCACGATTATTTACTTAAAAACACAAACGAGGGCCCTAGTCTGGCATTGTGGACGGCAGTCCTTTGATTGGGGCTCTAGGCTTGAATTCTTAACTAATAAATTGTTCCACGCCTTTGTCTGAGGCATTAACGGCAGTGGTCTGCGTTTTTCTTTCTCTAATCTCAAGAATGTGCCAGCCTCTTGAGAAGCACAGGGCTTCCCTCCTCTCTGAGAGTGGGCTCCTCATTTTGTTTTCTTAGAGGGCTCCCCAGATTGACAGGCCTCATCGTTGTGCCCTCTCCTCAGCCATCTGTTTGCACTGATTCTGTCCCAGCACATCAAAGTCAATCAAAGCCGCAAAGCATTTTAAAAGACACACACCCAACCATACAGCGTGTGAGAAATAAGGCTAACTTTCATCGACCCCACAGAAAAAGATTGTTAGGAACTCCTGTGTTTGTGTGTATGGTTTTCCATGTTGGGTGACCTGAGATGGATCCCTTAGCTCATAGCACAGGTATGAGCAGCTTAGCTTTGTTCAACTCCAGCTCTGACAACAGCTCGGTGAGTAATTTCACCCCAACATAGACTGACCTTTTTTGGTCATGTGTTCTAAGCCTTCAGTGCCATCTCTTGACATCGAAGGAATCACCTGTAGTGAATACAGAAATCACAGTTCAATTTTTTTGGGGGGGGGGAAGAAAAGATTATTCTGATTTAGGTCAAAAGGAAAACATCAACATGACTATACACTGTATAGTGACGTGAGAGATGAATCCAAGTTGACCGTTGTGACTGGCTGGGTATTGTGCCACAAGAGTGTATTAGCCCAGTGAGCGAAAGCCTAGGAATTATCACAGGGAGCTAATACAAGACTTTGAGTTTCAGACAAGGTTACTCATGCAAGAGTTGTTCACCGAACCACATCTGTTCCAACTGCATCTATAGCTTACAGTGTGAACCCGTGCTTTTTACAGTCTCTGGTGTGAACCCATTAAATATCACAACAGAAATATTAGATGCTGTTGATACAATTCATCAATTAATATTTAATCGTGGAATAAACAGCATTTTAGGAAGTGTGAATGTGATGATTGGAAAATAGGTGTGGTAGGCCTGCCTATTCAAGTTCAACCCCTGAAGGTAGCTAGACAGTCAGGGGTCAAAAACAATAAAACCCAAACATCATTATTATTATCATGCTATTAGATCCCTGAAAACAAAAATATTTTATTAAAAGCAGCAAAATAAAAGCAGTCTCTTTTCATTAAACTTTTAGGCAGTAAAATCTGGGTAGCCTGGTTCAGACCAGTGATGTGTATAAACCCTGGATTGCTGATGCTATGTATTGGTCATTGAGAGGTTTTGAAGCCACCGGTCGGCCATATTGGCACTCTCCAATAGGAGCAGTCCTCCCCCGGAAAGATTGGAATTCCACAATATTTCAATTCAATGTTTCAAGGATAAAATGATGTGTATTAAGTATTTTTGGATTTAGTGGGCACAGTAACAGTACTCTCTTTTTATATTTATATATATATTTTTTTTAATTATTATTTATTTGTATGTTGAGCTAACATAATTTTAAAGTATGCATTAAGGTGTCTGTAATAGAATAAATGTGTCAAAAACGAATGTAGACATGAATAAATGCATTTTTATAGCTTCCAAAATCTATTTTTTTTCAAAAATGTTTTAAAACATTTTTGAAAATGTATACAAATAAATAAACTGAAATGTTACATTTACATAAGTATTCAGACCCTTCACTCAGTACTTTGTTGAAGCACCTTTGGCAGTGATTACAGCCTTGAGTCTTCTTGGGTATGACACTACAAGCTTGGCACACCTGTATTTGGGGAGTTTGTCCCATTCTTCTCTGCAGAACCTCTCAAGCTCTGTCAGTTTGGATGGTGAGTGTTGCTGCACAGCTATTTTCCGGTCTCTCCAGAGTCCTGAAGAGTTTGGGCTCTGGCTAGGCTACTCACGGACATTCAGAGACTTGTCCCCGAAGCCACTCCTGCGTTGGCTTGGCTGTTGTCCTGTTGGAAGGTGAACCTTCACCCCAGTCTGAGGTCCTGAGCACTCTGGGGAAGGTTTTGAATGATCTCTGTACTTTGCTCCGTTCATCTTTCCGTCGATCATGACTAGTCTCCCGGTCCCTGCCGCTGAAAAACATCCCCCCAACATGATGCTGCCACCCCCATGCTTCACAACAGGGATGGTGCCAGGTTTCATCCAGACGTGACGCTAGGCATTCTGGCCAAATAGTTCAATCTTGGTTTCTTCAGACCAGAGAATCTTGTTTCTCCGTCTTTAGGTGCCTTTTGGCAAACTCCAAGTGGGCTGTCATGTGCCTTTTACTGAGGAGTGGCTTCTGTCAGGCCACTCTACCATAAAGGCCTGATTGGTGGAGTGCTGCAGAGATGGTTGTCCTTCTGGAAGGTTTTCCCATCTCCACAGAGGAACATTGGAGCTCTGTCAGAGTGACCATCGGGTTCTTGGTCACATCCCTGACCAAGGCCCTTCTCCCCCGATTGCTCAGTTTGTCCGGGCAGGCAGCTCTAGGAAGAGTCTTGGTGGTTCCAAACTTCTTCCATTTAAGAATGATGGAGGCCACTGTGCTCTTGGGGACTTTCAATTCTGCAGAAATGTTTTGGTACCCTTCCCCAGATCTGTGCCTCGACAGAATCCTGTCTCAGAGCTCTATGGACAATTCCTTCGACCTCATGGCTTGGTTTTTGCTCTGAAATGCACTGTCAACTGCGGGACCTTATATAGACAGGTGTGTGCCTTTCCAGATAATGTCCAATGAAATGAATTTACCCCAGGTGGACTCCAATCAACTTATAAAAATATCTCAAGGATGACCAATAGAAACAGGATGCACCTGAACTAAATTTAGTCTCAGAGCAAAGGGTCTGAATAGTTATGAAAATAAGGTATTTCTGTTTTTATTTGTAAGAAATTAGCTAACATTTAAAAAAAAAACTGTTATCGCTTAGTCATTATGGAGTATTTTGTGTTAATTGATGAGAAAATGTTTTTTATTTAATCCATTTTAGAATAAGGCAAAAGGTGGAAAAAGCCAAGGAGTCTAAATCAATTCAAAATGGGCTGTATGTCTAGCATGTAGAAAGACACCTACAATTACATTAAACCATTACAGAATATATTCTAGTGTTTTCTAGCAGGAGGTACACATCTGTTGTTCTGCCCCTGAACAAGGCAGTTAACCCACTGTTCCTAGGCCATCATTGAAAATGAAAATGTGTTCTTAGCTGACTAGTTAAATAAAGGTTTAAAAAAATTACTAGGCAGGTTTCCATTGACCTAGGTTTATTCGACAAAAGCAATGTCGTAACAAAAAAATATTCCAACATGTGTAGGCCTAATGGAAACTGCAGATATAGGAGAAAGATTGACAATTAAAAAAAAAATGTTTTGTTTATGCAACGTTCATGTGCTACTCGGAAGTAGGAAACTCTGAAATATACAATTTGTAACTGGATGTAGTTATACACGTGCTGCGTTTAACGAATCAGCAAGTCGAAAATTTCAGAATTTCCTAGTTCTGACTAGTATATGAACGCGGCAGAACGTTCTTTATCGCGACAAATGGAAACGGCGATTTTCGAATAAATTATGAAGGTACGCGGGGCACTTGATCACGTAACCATAACGTTCCACTCTACAATTCATTATATATGTCTACTGCTTGCAAAATCAATTTTTTAACTATAAAAATATTGTTACTTTGCAGAACTAGGATTGTCCTGACTTTCTATGGCACGGACCATGGTGATAAATTGGCGCATGAAAATTATTTATTATATGGCAAATAGCCTATTAGTCAATGATTGCATTCTATCCATGCTGGCTTTCTCAGGCAACCTGAGACATTAAACAAATAGGTGGGAGGACATACAGGCTGTCGCTAATTTATCAACGCGCAATTTGCCTAGATGGGAGATGGAAACACTTCAAGCACTAGACTAGATTTCTATTATTTCGTGCTATCCGGGATGCTTGGGACAACACTACCCCATTGAAGTTGACATTTAGAATGGTTGGGGTAAGGGTTAAGGTTATGGTTTAGGGTAGGGATGTTTAGGGTAGCATTTTTTATTAGACACTAGTAGGTTTTAGAGAAAATTAGATGTGTGTGTGTGACGTCATTTCGTCCAGCTGTTTTTTTTTTATCGACAGAAGATAAGCTATTCAAATGCAAACGAAGCCTAGCAGGCACTTGTCACATATGTTTTCTATGCGAACGTTGTAAATGTTGACAAAATATCTCATGACAAGTTAATGGAAACAAACCAAGTTTTCATCAAGAGTTTTTATACTGTATAAAAAAAAAAGTATGACAGCTGTGATGGAAACAGGAAGTTTCGGTACAATTTGTTTAATGCCGACAAGATAATTTGTTCGTTTTACATGGTGGGATCTTTTTGTGCCAGTAAAATTAATTATGCAAGAAATGTCGATTGAATATTACACCAAATATTGATATAATAACCATCATATCGAAGTAAACTTGGAGTCACGCGATGGTGTGTGGTCCTCCCTCTATGACTCGAGAAACCATGCAGTTTAGCCTATTAGGCCAGGGGTTCCCAAACTTTTTCACTAAGGGGCCAGGGGTTCCCAAACTTTTTCACTAAAGGGCCCCCCCTTCCAGCATTGGGGAACATCCCTGACAAATTATAAATAGCTCTCTAAAGTATGCAATGACTGACATGACAAGAGGAACTGATGATGCACTACCCAATTTCGAAATTGCACCTTGTGCATTCTACTATTACAACTTTCAAGAGTAAGTTTAAAGCCGGAATCAGTTCATAAAAAAATATATATAATAATGGGGGAGAAGGGGGACCTACGCGCCACCCCTGACGACCCTTCGCGCCCCACAGTTTGGGAACCACTGTTAATTAGGCTACAGATTATTATTATGGATAAGAGCGAGAATATTTGTATTTGTCAAACGGAAGTCAAGCTTCAGTCGTCATGTCACTAGAATAAGACCCTCGACATTTATTTTAAAGGAGCATCAAGATCACCGTGCACTTTCACCACTCTGAAGTTCAACATCATTTATTTAATCTCATCACGTAGACGAGCCTACCAGCATAGTATCCGCGTGCAATTGGCTAGAGTGCACATGCCAAGACCAGAGTATGCACATTTGCTATTTTCAGTTTTTGTAACCAAATGATCGGTAGAGTTGAAAATGCGATGGAAACAAATTGAATGTTAGATTTGTATTCAGTAGGCTACATAAAAATGTAAGCGAAAAAGTAACCTACATTTGGTGTGAACTACGTCATCACGCACTGATTTTTAGCCACAAATCCGTTTGGTGGAAACACTCCGCTGGTGGGAAAATGCGCATATTTTCTTTATGCTGATTCTAGAAAATTCGCATGAAAAACTGTCGCTAATTGGATGGAAACTTAGCTACTGATTCAATTGATTAAGGAACTTGTTGGGATGGGGAGGAGGTGATGGAGGACTGCCTCCTTGGTTACTAAGTAACGTAACCATACAAACACTACCTCCAACAGATCACAATGCGGAAGGTTTGAATTTTACTCTTTGGTCTTTTTTTCGATTAATTTCGGTAATTTAATAGTTTTTGCAACAATTGTAGCAAGTGTCCTTTCCCGACACTCTTTCAGACGCAGGCATATTTAGCAAGTCGTTTATGTTAATTTGCTTGTAGCAGTTCCTTAGCAATGTAACAATGTAATGTTAGCTAGCTAGATTGCTAACTAACAAGTTACTTGGGCATCTTTCAGAGTGAGTGACATTATAGTAACGTCTTCAGAAAAGTTGTGCGTTATGCATGTGATCTGAGAAACAATGTTTGAAAATAAGAGGGTACATTTGTCATAAACATAGACAATGCATGAATTTAGATTTTGGGTCCAACCATAGAAATTTATATGGTTATGAGTCTTCGAAGGGGCCACACGTAGCCTATTTGTCTGTCATAAAACAACAACAGATGCATGTCCCATTTCGCTAAATACTTTACATTTCATTTCCACAATCGAAGGTCAGATTTACTAGGTCAAACTTTCCTCTCATTTTACAGGGCTTGAACTCAAAAGCAACCAGTGGAAAGTTAGCAATCACCTCAGTTGCTCTTCAAGACCATATCGCACGAAACTTACTGCTTCAGAATTTGTCACTGTGTGACCCTGTGAAGACAAGATGGTGCCGAAGAGCCGCCACTGAAACACACTGCAAACGAAACCATGGAACTGTGAAACAGAAAGGGCCCCAGCAACACGATGGAGAGGAGAAAGAGTATGTGCTTGACCCAGCAGCTCCACCACTGACATTAGGTAAGCTAGCAATCAATCAAATGTATTTTATAAAGCCTTGTAACATCAGCAGTTGGGAACCAGTTCAACAACACTTTGGGAACGAGGAGGTCTCACTGTGAGACCTGAGCTATTATGTATGACATTTCTCATTTGTTGTTTGATATTGGGTTGTTTTTTTGCCATTGTCTGCCTCTCCAGCCCAGAAATTGGGTTTGGTGCAGTCCCCGGCCAGAAAACTGACGGTAGATGAATGGAGTCGGGTCAAGTCGAGGTCTATTCATGAAGGGGACTCCAAGCAGCCCTGTGTGATCTGCAGGGAGGAGTTTCGCTTACAGACTCAGGTATTCCTCTGTACACAATACCTGGTGTTTATTCTCAGTCAGTCAGAGGACTATTTAAAAAAAAAAAAAAAAAATCAACGTTCTTCACCCCTCTAGGGCAGCCCACTCCCCTTCCCAAACACACTCTCTCCCCCTCCCTTAGGTTCCTGTGTGTTCTAATCTGTGTAGACAACTGTACAAATTTACCCATACTGCCTTGGAACTCAACTGTGACACGATGATGTAGCAATCAGTGTGTTACTGTGAGGGTCGTTCAGTCTTTTACACCTTTCTGATCCCCTTTTAAGATGCCAATCTCCTGAAGAATGCGGGGTAGAATAGACGGCCTTACAAAGCACAGTTTCCATAGATGCACGTGTAAATATTAATTTGACTCGAGGGAATTTTTTAAAATTATAGCCTGCTAA
The DNA here is from genome assembly GCF_016432855.1 of Salvelinus namaycush. Lineage (NCBI taxonomy): Eukaryota > Metazoa > Chordata > Actinopteri > Salmoniformes > Salmonidae > Salvelinus > Salvelinus namaycush. The sequence continues at coordinate 28,586,027 of NC_052313.1, forward strand.
CAAGGGAAAGGGACAAATGTGAATCTTTGTGGATTTGTTGATCTGTTTGACAAAAACATGTTAAATGTGTTTGTTATTAGTGAAACTACAATTATTGGAAATTGTATTTTATTAAGACGTTTAGCCATTTTTGCAGGCCTGAAATGTCCATTTCCTTCATTCATACAACATCAGTTATTGCTGATTATGAATTCAGATATTTAACACTTTACTAACACCAAACACAGACCATACAGACCATCCTTCCGAGGCCTCCAACTGCTTTTAAATGCATGTAAAACTAAGTGCATGCTCTTCAACCGATTGCTGCCCGTACCCTCCTGCCCGACTAGCATCAGTACTCTGGACGGTTCTGACTTAGAATATGTGGACAACTACAAATACCTAGGTGTCTGGTTAGGAGTAAACTCTCCTTCCAGACTCACGTTAAGCCTCTCCAATCCAAAATGAAATCTAGAATTGGCTTCCTATTTCGCAACAAAGCCTCCTTCACTCATGCTGCCAAACATACCCTCGTAAAACTGACTATCCTACCAATTGTTGACTTCAGCAATGTCATTTACAAAATAGCCTCCAACACTCTACTCAGCAAATTGTATGCAGTCTATCACAGTGCCATCCGCTTTGTCACCAAAGCCCCATATACTACCCACCACTGCGACCTGTATGCTTTCGTTGGCTGGTCCTCACTACACATTCGTCGCCAAACCCACTGGCTCCAGGTCATCTATAAGTCTTTGCTAGGTAAAGCCATAGCAACACCCACCCGTAGCACGCACTCCAGGAGGTATATTTCACTGCTCATTCCCAAAGCCAACACTTACTTTGGCCGCCTTTCCTTCCAGTTCTCTGCTGCTAATGACTGGAAACGAATTGCAAAAATCACTGAAGCTGGATTCTTATATCCCTCTCTCTAACTTTAAGCACCAGCTGTCAGAGCAGCTCACAGATCACTGCACCTGTACATAGCCCATCTGTAAATAGCCCATCCAACTACCTCATCCCCATACTGTATTTATTTATTTATTTATCTTGCTCTTTTGCACCCCAGTATCTCTATTCTCTACTTGCACATCATCATCTGCACATCTGTCATTCTAGTGTTAATGCTAAATTGTAATTATTTCGCCTCTATGGCCTATTTGCCTTACCTCCCTACTCTTCTACATTTGCACACACTGTACATAGATTTTTCTATTGTGTTATTGACTATACGTTTGTTTGTGTGTAACTCTGTGTTTTGTCGCACTGCTTTGCTTTATCCTGGCCAGGTCACAGGTGTAAATGAGAAATTGTTCTCAACTGGCCTAACTGGTTAAATAAAGGTGAAATAATAAAAAAATAAAAAATACCATGTAAAAACATTCAGAAGTGGCTCAAAAACGGTCTCTCGGTTTCCCAGTCCTCCATATTCAGCCTCTCTCTGTGAGCTTGTAGCCTGTGGGGTAAAGCAGACTTTGCTTGCAAGAGCTAAAATTCACTCCAGTCTAATGGCTTGTCGAGCTCCTAGATATAGATTGTGCACTGCAGGGGGCCCTTTCACTGGTGATGGAGTATGTTGGTTGGGCCAAAAACAATGGGAAATCAATATGGCTCCCCCTGCCCTGCAGAGCTTTGAGTACACTGGTTTGTGTGTGCCAATCACCATAGCTGGGGCTGCTGTCTCCTTGTGAGTGCAGACGACAAAAGAGTCTGTGGGAGGTGGAGGAGAGGAGACTGCAGCCCCAGGTCCCAGCCCTCCCAGCATGGGCTCGCTGACTCCAACTGGCTCCTGAGCAAATAGTACACCACAAACACACGTTATGTTCTTCTATCCTCATGGGGACCTCAGATTTATTTTTATTCAAAATCCTATTTTCCATAACCTCAACCTTAAACCCTAAACCTAATTCTAAGACTAATTGTAACCCTAAGCTTAAAATAGTCTTTGTCCTCATGGGGATGTGGGGACTTTTGGATAGAAGACCCACACACACACACACCTCTCACAGGACTCACCAAAAACACTTAAGAGATGTTGAAAACCAATACATACACACCAGCATACCCAGGAGGCTCTGCATGCCACAATCATTTCCAAACGACAAGTCATTCAGTGAAATGCCAAGGGAATTTCAGACGTATAAGAGGGACCGATAAATAAAACATCTAGTTATAAGGATAAAGCTGATTAATTAAAATATAACTATATTTATATAAGTGATTTATAATGCATAATTATACTGTATGTGTGTATAATATTCAATCAACACTAATAATGATATTCATATTGTGTCTAGGTTTTGCTCTCCTGCTCCCATGTGTTTCACAGAGCCTGTCTGCAGGCTTTTGAGAGGTTTTCAGGCAGGAAGTGCTGTCCTATGTGCAGGAAGGAGCAGTATGAGACCAGAGTGATCCACGATGGAGCTCGCCTTTTCAAAGAGAGGTGTGCCATCAGGTAAACATCTCCAGAGATTGGACTGCATGTTTCCTGGAATCAGATGAAACCTCGGCATGGACTAAAAAGCATACTCAATGGAGATTCCCCACTGAGAATGATTTTTAATCCAAGAATAATTTTAGGCTTAATCTACGTCCAGGAAAACCAGACCTTATTGATCAAGTTACCATGTTCACCCTGTGTTAGGACTGTATCCTTGCTGTTTTACCTACTTAAATGTTTTTCATGTCGTCAATGATAGAATTCAAGCGTGTTGGCGTGGCTATGTTGTTCGGAAGTGGTACGGACATATGAGGAAAACAGTTCCCCCAAAAGACAAACAGCTACGACGAAGATTCTTTGAGACAAAGGTAATTTTAACAACTGTCATTTAGGAGTAGGGTTGAGGTCAATTCCTTTTCAATTCAGGAAGTAAACTGAAATTCTCAGAGATACATTTTTTGGGGGAATTTCAGTTGATTTCCTGAATGGAAAAGCAATTCAACCCAACCCTGATGAGGAGGGACTGATGTGTATTATGTACACATTATTATTATTGTTATTATGAAAGATGTAAACATCAAACCCCTGAGAAGGTTCCACATCAAGTACAGTTGAAGTCTGAAGTTTACATACACCTTAGCCAAATACATTTAAACTCAGTTTTCCCTGTCTTAGGTCAGTTAGGATCACCACTTTATTTTAAGAATGTGAAATGTCAGAATAATAGTAGAGAGAATGATTTATTTCAGCTTTTATTTCTTTCATCACATTCCCAGTCGGTCAGAAGTTTACATACACTGAATTATTATTTGGTAGCGTTGCCTTTCCATTGTTTAACTTGGGTCAAACATTTTGGGGAGCCTTCCACAAGCTTCCCACAATAAGTTGGGTGAATTTTGGCCCATTCCTCCTGACAGAGCTGGTGTAACTGAGTCAGGTTTGTAGGCCTCCTTGCTCACACACGCCTTTTCAGTTCTGCCCACACATTTTCTATAGGATTGAGGTCAGGGCTTTGTGATGGCCACTCCAATACCTTGACTTTGTTGTCCTTAAGCCATTTTGCCACAACTTTGGAAGTATGCTTGGGATCATTGTCCATTTGGAACCAAGCTTTAACTTCCTGACTGATGTCTTGAGATGTTGCTTCAAAATATCCACATAATTGTCCTACCTCATGATGCCATCTCTATTGTGAAGTTCACCAGTTCCTCCTGCAGCAAAGCACCCCCACAACATGGAGCCACCGCCGTGCTTCACGGTTGGGATGGTGTTCTTCAGCTTGTAAGCATCCCCCTTTTTCCTCCAGACATAACAATGGTCATTATGGCCAAACAGTTCTATTTTTGTTTCATCAGGCCAGAGGACATTTCTCCAAAAAGTACGATCTTTGTCCCCATGTGCAGTTGCAAACCTTATTCTGGCATTTTTATGCCGGTTTTGGAACAGTGGATTCTTCCTTGCTGAGCAGCCTTTCAGGTTATGTTGATATAGGACTCGTTTTACTGTGGATATAGATACTTTTGTACCGGTTTCCTCCAGCATCTTCACAAGGTACTTTGCTGTTGTTATGGAATTTATTTGCACTTTTCGCACCAAAGTATGTTCATCTCTAGGAGACAGAACATGTCTCCTTCCTGAGCGGTATGACAGCTGCTTGGTCCCACGGTGTTTATACTGACATACTATCGTTTGTACAGATGAACGTGGTACCTTCAGGCGTTTGGAAATTTATCCCAAGGATGAACCAGACTTGTGGAGGTCTACAATTTTTTTCTCTGAGGCCTTGGCTGATTTCTTTCGTTTTTTCCCATGATGTCAAGCAAAGAGGCACTGAGTTTGAAGGAAGACCTTGAAATACATCCACAGGTACACCTCCAATTGACTCAAATGATGTCAATTAGCCTATCAGAAACTTCTAAAGCCATGACATAATTTTCTCGAATTTTCCAAGCTGTTTAAAGGCACAGTCAACTTAGTGTATGTTAACTTCTGACCCACTGGAATTGTGACACAGTGAGTTATAAGGGAAATAATCTGTCAAAACAATTGTTGGAAAAATGACTTGTGTCATGCACAAAGTAGATGTCCTAACCGACTTGCCAAATCTAGTTAAACAAGAAATTTGTGGAGCGGTTGAAAAACGAGTTTTAATGACTCCAATATAAGTGTATGTAACCTTCTGACTTCAACTGTAGTTCCTCTACTTACTATATACTGAACAATGCCATGTCGGGTCAAAACATGTGCTCTTATCTGGTGAGTCGGTCCACTGGTGACTACCAGGTCACATTGCCGAGGCTTTCCCCACTCCTATAAGCTTTTGTCCCAAATGCCACCCTTTTCCCCATAGTGCACTGCTTTTGACCAGAGGTAATAGGGTGCCATTTGGGATGCAAATCTCCATTCTTCCTGAAACTCACCCTGCCAGACATTCCTCACCTATTTAGCAGTGGTGGACTTTAGGTTGCCGTGATTGACGGACCGACAGCAGATCTGATCCCAGGTCAGTGTGGAGTGGACACGGGCATCGGTGCAGGGTAGGGGAACTCAACTCTCTAAGCAGCTTCAGAGGGCCTTTGATGCCATGTGAATCATACACTGTTTGTAAACTAATTACGGAGAGTGTGTGTTTTGGTCAAACAGTCTGGACATTCCAGGGTCAACACAAAAGCAAGGGCCCACTGTGTGTTTGTCTGTGTGCTTGCACCCCCCTCTCGGAAAGAGGGGGTTGAGGGAGGGTGCATATTTGTGGCAGGTTCCCTGGTTGTCATTTGCACTGGCTTTCTTCACTGTCCCACTTAAGAACTAAAATATTCCACAGGATTTGACTTTGATCTGAGGACAGAATACACATTATAAAGGGGTTAGTTCTTTCAGCTTTGGCTGGCTGTTGGTGGGTTCCAGCAACTGGATGGGGGCCTATCGACACGAAGGCCTCTGCCTTCTCTAGTCTGTGGCTCCCTGGAAAAGGATAGATTGCCACCTAGTGAGACTGAAATCTCCCCCTCCATGGTGCTTACTTACCTCTGACTGTAGTGGCGATTTGCAGAGATACGGCTGAATAGTAAACACACTTGAGAAGCACATATACTGATTTTACTGGTATATTTATCGTGTGAGCCTTGGGATATCTAACAAAATGCAGCCTGTTCCCTATATAGTGCACTGCTTTTGCATTGGGCTCTGGTCAAAAGTAGTGCACTGTATGGGAATAGGGTTCCATTTGGGACTCATCCTTGGTTAGGGGTCCATTCCATCACTAGCCTTTCTGATAGCTAATTAAAGAGAGGCCACTCATGTCTCTCTCTAGAGCTCTCTGTAATCAATCAGAGTGCTTCAGTGGGTTCAGAGAGACCGACATTACGAGTGACACCTTGATTACGCCCAACTTGTAATGTGCTCAGAGAGGTCAATGTCCCACAATGACCCACAATCCCCTTCTCTCATCCTCCATCATCTATAAACACAGCTTTAGCATTTCACGTAAACACGAGCAGCAATTTTATTGGTCTAATTAACTCTGTTGGAAAACATTAGCCCCATCCTGGTGACGGCCACGTCAAGGATGGGGATTGTTGGCTCGGAGGAATTTGTGACAGAGTAGGACTTCCTCCATCACACAGAGACAAGTTGGGTCCCAATGGCATCCTATTCTCTATGTAGTGCACTACTTTTGACAAGAGCCCTGTGGGCCCTGGTCAAAAGTATTGCACTACTTCGGGAATATGGTGTAATTTGGGAGTGTCAACATGTCTGTCATCCTCACGGTAAAGCCGCAGTTGCCCCCAGGCAGCAAAGCCTTTAAGATATTCTAGTTTTCAGTCTTATCAGGTGATTCCAATGACCAGCTTTCCATTTTTAGCTTTTTGAGGTCCGACCCTAAGTCAACACATTAAGGAGGATAACTGCTGACATCAAGATGGATTGCGGTGAGACAACGCCATTCCCTCCCCCATTCCTTTGTTCCCCTTGCTCTGTCCCTTTTCCTGTCCTCTGCAGTGAGACAAGGCAAAGTTCACCAGGGCCCATGTTGTTTGCCTTCGCTGTGGAAAAGTCAGCCCATAAAACCTCATCTGAATGGCTAACAGTTGTTTAATTAGTGATAAAAGCCCAGCAATAAAGTACTTGGGATGTCACTGTGACAGGAGCGAGCTCGGTGAGGAAGCCTGAGGGATGGCCTTTGTGTGTGTGCACGTTTCCCAGCACCAGCTATCTTTTCACTGGTTTCCATACATTTTCCTTGTAAGTCTGAGACGTGTCGGTATCGATCTGGCCTGTTAAACAACTTGACTTTGTCAGCAGGCTTCAAGCATTACAATATAGCACCAATTATATCTGATAGAGAAACAGAACTCTATTTGGTGTCCAATTGAACGATGCCCCTTTGTGTAACTAAATTGTTTCCAATTAGTTGCAGGAGTTGAATGACAGCTTTGTCCAATACTGTCATACGGACGTAGAGGCTTTCCTGAACGATATCGACCAGTCGGTGTCATCGAGCAGAAGAGTGTTCCATCAGTTTGAGAGAGAGCACGTCTCGGAGCCGCAGGAAGACGACTGGCAGAAAATACAGGAAAAGGTTTGGAATAGGGTTGCAAAATTCCTGTAACTTTCCGAACATTTCCAGGTTTTCCGGAAATCTCTACGCAGGATTTCTGGACAACCTGAACATTTTGGGAAAGTTACCGGAATTGTGCAACCCTACTGTGGAAAAACTCACCATACAAGTACCACGGTGCACTATCAAAAAGACTCTCATGAAGTCCTAATCCTGGTCTAATTCTCCCTGTAGCCATGCCATTCATTCAACATGCTAATGCTTGTCCAGGAGAGGCTGTGCTGCAGCTGCTACACAAAGTCAAATCTCCTAGAAATGATCATTCACTTGTTTCCAAATGAATGAAGGGAATAATCCTCTGTGTTTACAAGAAAACAGAGCCAGTCTAATAATGCACGCCAGGCCTTTCATCGCCCCGTCTGAGCCATCTGTACTGTGGTTCAAATTGAAAAGAGATCTAGATTTGCTGTTCCATAGGCTCTGTTGTACAGTATATAGGGCTTTTCAATGCCAGCCAATGGAGTTTCCCACAATCCCACAGGTGGAAAAGGGTGTTTTTAAAATATTTTTTATCTCGTGTTAAAAGGTTGTGCACAGGGCAACAGGTGTTGCTCAACCTCGACTCGTACAGAGAGAATCAAACGGTGAACTCACAGCGTGTTTATCGCACACCGTGCACCTTCCTGGTGAAGGTAAACACCATAAATGTCGCAAAGCTCATTATCAAGCGTTTAAGCCTTGAGCGCGTTGACCGTTTTCTGAATAAAAGGAAGGAAGTTAATTATTGGTGGAGCTGCAGTAGATACCTGCCCCAAAACGGCATCTCAGAGACACACGGCCAAACAATCAAGCTTGTGTGACACGCTAAACCAGATAATGTCCATTGAACTTAAGATAAAGGGGTGTGTATGGAAGCTATTGTGAGAGAAGATAGCCATTATAAATGTCTGGTAGCAGGGTTGGGATAAATTCCCTTTAAATTCAGTCAATTCAGGAAGTAGATTGATTCCTATTCAACATTTTTCTCCTAGAGGCATTGAGGAAAAATGGAATTTCAGTTTCCTTCCTGAATTGACCCCAACCCTATGTGGTAGTGTGGCGGTATTTTATTGAAGACGGCTTTTATTTATTTTGGAATACTGGCCCATCCCTACAGCCGTGTCTGTCTCCACTGTCAAAGGTCATCCAGAGAGATACACGGGACTGTCCCATCTGTCTCACCGCTCTGTGCAGCGCCAGACTAGAGACGGAGGCAGGGAGGACACTCGCCCAACACCACAGCAACAGACGTACTGTGCTCTTGTCCTGCTCACACCTCTTCCACCAGCCCTGCCTGGAAGCCTTCGAAGCCTTCTGTGTGGAGGGCCGACCTACATGTCCTCTGTGCAGGTCTCCCTACCACAAAATACTGGTCTGACCTCAGAATAGTTGATATATAACTTCATAATAGGATGTAAGTAAAACATATACACTCCCCTACGTATTTATTTGGACAATGCAGCGAAAACTTTTAATTTGGCTCTATACGCCAGTATTTTGAATACGATCAAATATCTTATTTTAGTGTATCTATATACATGTTTCACTGTTAAGAAATTGAAGTACTTTGTGTCTAGTCCCCCCATTTGAAGGTGTCATTTGGACAAATTCAATTAGTGTATTAAAATGTCAAGTTTAGTATTTGGTCGCATATTTCTAGAACACAATGACTACAAATTTGTTTCAGATTATGTTATGCCCAATAAATTAATGGTAAATAATGGAATGTTATTTTGGAGTCACTTTTATTGTAAATAAGAATAGAACGTTTCTGAACAGTTCTACATTAATGTGGATGCTACCATGATTACGGATAATTATGAATTAATCGTAAATAATGAGAGTTAGATGCATAGTGGCTTCGCAAAGTATTCAGATCCCTTGAATTTCTAAATTTTGTTAGGTTACAGCCTTATTCTAAAATAGATAAAAGATCCTCAGTAATCTACACACAATTTAGCTCAGGTGCATCTTGGTTTCCATTGATCATCCTTGAGATGTTTCTACAACTTTATTGGGAGTCCACCTGTGGTAAAATCAATTGACTGGACATGATTTGGAAAGACACACCTGTCTATAAGGTCCCACAAATGACAGTGCATGTCAGAGCAAAAACCAAGCCATGAGGTCAAAGGAATAGTCCGTAGGGCTCCGAGACAGGATTGTGTCAGCTCTGAGGAAGGGTACCAAAACATTTCTGCAGCATTGATGGTTCCCAAGAACACAGTGGCCTCCATTTTTTTAAATGGAAAAAGGAGAAGTGCCTTGGTCAGGGAGATGACCAAGAACCCGATGTTCACTCTGACAGCTCCTCTGTGGGGATGGGAGAACCTTCCAAGACAACCATCGCTGCAGCACTCCACCAATCAGGCCTTTATCGTAGACTGGCCAGATGGAAGCCACTCCTCAGTAAAAGGCACATGACAGCCCGCTTGGAGTTTGCCAAAAGCACCTAAAGACACTCAGACCATGAGAAACAAGATTCTCTGGTCTGATGAATGCCAAATGTCACATATAGAGAACCTGGCACCATCCCTAGGGTGAAGCATGGTGGTGGCAGTATCATGCTGTGGGGATGTTTTTCAGCAGCAGGGACTGGGAGACTAGTCAGGAACGAGGCAAAGTACAAAGAGATCCTTGAAGAAAACCTGCTTCATAGTGCTCAGGACCTCAGACTGGGATGAAGGTTCACCTTCCAACAGGACAACGATCCTAAGCACACAGCCAAGACAACACAGTAGTGGCTTTGGGACAAGTCCCTGAATGTCATTGAGTGGCCCAGCCAGAGACTGGACTTGAACCCAATCTAACATCTCTGGAGAGACCTGAAAATAGATGGGGAGCGTTGCTGCACATCCAACCTGACAGAGCTTGAGAGGATCTGCAGAGAAGACTCTGCTGTAATCACTGCCAAAGGTGCTTCAACAAAGTACTGGGTAAAGGGTCTGAACTTATGTAAATGTGATAGTTTACATTTTTGCTAACTTGTAAAAAATAAACTTTTTGCTTTGTCATTATGGAGTATTGTGCGTAGATTGATGGCGGAAAAAATAATCAATTTTAGAATAAGGCTGTAACGTATCAAAATGTGGAAAACGTCAAGGGATCTGAATACTTAAGGCACTGTAGATATACTCTAGAAAATGCTAACCTCCTGTTATTGTAATGGTGAAAGGTTAGAATGTTTTGGGGGCATGATCTTTCTGCATCTACCTTTCTCACTCATGATTATCCGTAATCATGGTAACATGTAGAAGTATTCAGAATCATACTTTATTTCGAATATTGGACCAAATACTAAACTTGACAATTTAACAGAGTTTGTCAATACTTATAACACCTTCAAAATGGAGGGACTAGATACATAGTGCATCAATTTCTAAACCCTAAAACAGGTATGAAAACACACTCAATGTGACATTAGTATCATAAAACTGTTGATCTCAGGTCCAAAATGCTGGAGTATAGAGTCAAATAAATTATATTTCTACAGTACCTCCAGAATTTAAACATTTGAGAAATCGTATAAATTTGTCAATGTTTAGATTGAGCTCTTCCAGCAGGTCTTATGTTGTAGTTTGCAGGCTGTAAATGACAAAAGGAAGGAAGGTGTAGTAAAACAGGAAGTTATTCCTGTTGTTTAATGAACAGACTTTAAATGCATTCATCAAAGGATAAATGCACAAAACAATTATCACTTTCAGGCATCCATACCAATTAAGTGCAATTCTTCCTCAAGTCCCAGTCCTCCAGAATACTGTGACTTGTCAGGAGTTCATAGACAGATACTGCCATGGTAAAAGCAAGCTAACTTGTGCCAAGTGTGCTCTTATATCTCAAAAAGAAGCCCGTGATGTACACCACAAATGCTGTTGAAGTTACAGATGAAAAAGCAATGTCAACTTAAACATGAGTTGTAAATGAGAACTTGTTCTCAACTTGCCTACCTGGTTAAATAAAGGTGAAATAAATAAAAATGACGTTCATTGTTTATTAACAAACACACATATGGTAAAAAAACTAAAACACATTCATGTTAATTTGCAGGAAATTATATGCAGAGACAGAAAAACTATAGCTACATCCAAAAATGTGAGGGGGCACAGGTTGGAGAATTTAGAATTTTTCAAACATCCAAAACAGTTTTCTTTACTGCATTCTAGAGCCATAATCATACTTATTTCTGTGTAAAAAAAAAAAAAAATCAGCATACCTCTTGAGCGGTCTGTATCCTGGTTCATTTTTAAAAGAAACTGTATGCAGATTTGCTGAAATCTGAATAAAAGATTGAAAGGAATCAAGTCTCATTCAGTACACGAAGTTATTGCTTGCTTTTCTAAAGTTTGCCAGCAGGCGTACCAGCTAATATAGTTAGACGAGCTAGCTACTCAAACTTGACTGATAACTAGCCACCAAAAAGCCATTTTAATGCTATGAGGTTGGGAACCTACATGGGCTAGCTAAAGTCAACTTCATGACATTTCTAGGTCTAGCAGTATTACAGAGAAACAACTAAACAGGACAAATCTGAGGGGGCACAACGGTTCTGATTAGCTACTCCACCTACAGTACAGGCCACGCTTCAACATTTCAAACCCTCGGCAAGTGAGGAAAAACTAAGGCAACAAAAACTGTTCCCTTGGGCTGGAACAGGCCCAGACCGTGTGCACCTCAAACTCATTGGAAAAGTACGATTGTAATGTTGTGCTTATGGTGTGCTCCCTCGACCAATAATATGCAGCGACAGGGACTTATGCTGTCTGGTTATGTTTGTCCCAAATGGCACTCTATTCCCTACATATTGCACTACTTTTGGGGATAGGGTACCATTTGGGATAATTTGCTATTGACTATAATAATGTGTCATTCAGTTCGACTGCCCCCAGCCTCTGGAACGCTCTCCCGGACCACCTGAAGGCACCACAGACTCTGGGTTCCTTTAAAACGGGCCTAAAGACCTTTCTCTTTAGGAAGGCTTTCTGTTGACAGCTGTGCTCCTTGTAGTGTCAGCTGGGATCTTTGTCTCAGTGACCCGGTCTAGTTGCGTTAAAATATGTATTTTGATTTTTTATCTTATGCACTTTGAGATTATTCTTCATAATGAAAAGCGCTTTACAAATTTGCTCTTTGGAACCAAAAAAAGACGTGTGGATCACTCTATAGTTTTCCCATCTCAAGAGCAACTAAACAAGAGTCATTCAAATTGAGACAAAAATAATGAACGCACAGTACAGTGGGTAACGCAAAATAAAATGAGCACATTGTGACACATTCACAACTGGCCTGAGACGATCAGAAAGATGGAAGGATTGGCTAGTCCCTCCTAACTCCTCTCCATTCAGTCTGTGTCAATGGAGGAGACACTGACTGGTCACTTAGGTGAACGGGTACTAACTGTACCAGCAAGCTCTGCAAAGAGGGAAGAAGTGGCGATACACAGACGCCTGTGAGGACATGCAAAGCAACTGGGTGGGACACGTAAAACGGCTAAAAGCGATATGTAAAATGAATAAGAGTAATCAGTAAGATCTTTTTTAATGCAGGAGAGTTCAACAGCAAGTAAGTCTATCAAAGAATGCCCTCATCTTTTCAAAATGTGTAGATAAAAAAAAAAAAAAAATCCACTTATCAAACCAGAAGCCATCCATACTAATACTATACACCAGGGCTCGCCAACCCTTTTCCTGGAGTTACTGTCCTGTTGGTTTGTCTCCAACTCTAATCCATCACACCTGATTCTCAAAAAAGGAATTCTCTTCTCATTATACTTGTGAGAAGGTGCTGTTGTTTTCTCTCCAAATAACACAGATGCATTTTATAACCAAAATGGGTTTTAAAATTGGTGAAATGCACTGCATGGGCTCAGTAACTGTGGTGGAAATAGAACAGGTTGGAAACAGACAGACATTGAAATAGGACATAAGTGTAAAAATGGCTACTAGTCAGCGAGCATCTCTTCAGCCTCTGCATCGAAAGGTTACATTTCACCTCCAAGCCAATAGGGCATAGTGCAATTACGGGGGGAGATAACAGATAAAAAGTGATCAGGGAAGCACGGAACGCAAGAGGTTAGAATGAGATGGGTAGAGGGTAGAATTCGAATGTATGAAAAGATTGAGGGGGGGGAGAAGGACATTGGTGCTGAGAGAAAGTCCCCCAGATATCGGCTGAGTGGCCCATGGTCAGAGTCACTGTTGAGGTCAACATCAACTGTTGTGATGATGCCAGTCTGTCAGGGGGCTCAAACATGTCCCTGTCCAAGTCCTGCATCCATCGATCCAGGAGGAAGAGGATGGAATGTCACAAAGCTAAATTACTCTTCCCCTCAGCTCGCAGTGCCCGTCAGACACTGTCGGTGTATACTAAGTCTCTTACACGGACTCAATTCCCAGTACAGTCAAAATCTCCCTTTGGCTGCCATGAGGTGTGTGTGTGTGTCGGTTGTCTCTTTCACAGAGTCTTCTGATGCCCGTTGGCCGCGATCTTCCCAGACTCAGGGTCTGTGGGGCTGTTTGACAGTTGTAATTTATCCAGACCTGGCCAGGAGGAGATAAGGGGCAGAAATGTCATTACAAGACACACACAGACGATGAATATGTATATATTTTTTGAAAAACACTGCCTCCGTCGTTTGACATTTTCGACATCAGACATCCTGGGCCTGTCACAACAAGCTCTAGAGACTTCCCCCCTTTGCCTCGTCATCTTCACATCAGTCCAAAGGCACAGTGGATTTTGATATCTATCTATCTGGCTGCAGCCACAGTAGTCATATTGCTGCCTAGGGCCTTGGAACAGGTTATGAGTTATGACATATGTCATTTGGATTGATAATTACTGAAATGACCAAAAAACAAAAGGTTAAACGTCTTGTCAGTGCAAATAACTATGGTAAAAATTACAGAACATGCAATCATACAGCACAAAGCGTATAATAATAATAATACAACTTTATTCATTTGGCACAATTCATACAGAGGCAGCAACTCAATGTGCTGTACATATAAAATAATACAAAATAGAGAAAGAAATGACAAACCAGTAAAGCAGCATAGAATGCAAAAAATAAGTACAAACAGGATAGGACACGAAAATATTAATAGGATATTAAAATAAGACAAAAGTAAACAAAATCTAAAATATCCAGACTAATTAAAAGCCAAGCTAAAAAAGGTGAGTCTTAAGCCCGGTACAGATACAACTACCGAGACGAGACATGACGGTGTTACTTGGCTTTACAACAACGTTCGCTTGATCTGAATGGTCTAGTTTTAGAACGTCTCATGATGGCCGCTGAAGTTTCCAAGATTAAACACGTCAAATCTTAGCGAAAGACGCGAGACGAACACTTGTCAGTTTAGTCAATCAAAGAAAAGTGCTAAGACGCTCTGTGTTTAGCCAAGCAGACAGCAAGCTATCTATTTGCTGTAGTTAATAGCTAGCTTAAATTGCTGATATTTTTCCTGACAGGTCAAAGTGTGCCCTGTTTCTGGCGCATGTATTCTATGATACTTGTCTGCTGAAGCACTTTGGTACAAAACGACCAAACAACTTGGTTTCAAAAGTGTTATCAGATCATTGTACAGAGGCATAGTTACCGTAGAAACAGTCTCAACCGACCATCTTATTATTTTTTTTGTCTTTAGAAAGCGTAGGAAAAAATTATACGACTGTCTAGTTTTGTCTCATCTCTGCTTATGACGGCTGTTGTATCTGTACCAGGCCTTCACCCTCTGGATTCTAAGCCCTGTCTAAGCCGGGGGAGGGTTCTAAGCGAACATATGGAATTGTTTTAAAAATGGTCATACCAAGGATTATTTAGCCCTTTGATTTTGACATTTAAGAAGGTATCAACAAATATATATTGGATGAAACATAGAATATGGAGTTACTGCTATTAGCCAATAGAAACGAACAGAATAACAGAGTCACTACATGGAACAGACAGTCCAAAGAAAAGTCCCCCCAAAAAATCTAAAGGAAGTTTGTTCTATCTCAGAGATATAAGACCAGGATTTTTTGTCATGTATTTATCCCCTTATTTTAGGAATTAAACTATCTCCATATATACTTCCATAATTTTAAAACTGGTACTGGTGACCTTCAGATGAGTCTAGGTCTGGCCGACCGGCCAGACGGACCTAAACATTTTCATAATTTTCGTGAGATTGTCAGCTTTCCACAGAGGGGTCATATTGGTTTGTAGCCCAAACCGTTCGAACACTACAGACCTTGACAGAAGAGGCTGTACCGACTTCAGACAAGTCTTGTGAGGCCTTTTGGCACCCTAGAGCAAAACGGAGAGCACCACTGTGTTCGTGAGAGTCATCTTTCAATAGAGTTTGTACGCCAAACTGGTCGGACGCTACATACGATTTTGTGAGAAAAACGATTTTCGGGATGTCTCATGGTCTGACAAACACCGCTCTAGCTCTGCCACCTTTCACTGCAGGAGGTATCGGCGGATGCAGTTGATTGAGACACAGCCCACGCAGAAAAACATCTCTCCAGCTTAGACAAATTTTGATGGAGATTCTTTTGTTATGTTAATTATATTTACTCGTGGCGCGACCACTGTAGGCTAAGGGTTAAGTACGAGACACACCATGAGTCGAGGTGTGTTTTTTCCTCCCCCTCATTGTGTTGACAGTACTTCCAGGATTAGTTAGCATATGTTTAAGTTCCTAACCTCCTTTTTACTAGTGCCAGGTGACCATGTTCGCTGTCCCCCCTCCCCTCATATGTCTAAGTTCCTAACCTCCTTTTTACTAGTGCCAGGTGACCATGTTCGCTGTCCCCTCTGGACTCTTAAGCCAAATCACCAGATCCTCAGTCTTGTCCTCCTTCAAATGTACCAAGTTATTGGACATTAAATGTATTAAGGCTCTCAAAAACAACTAACCTATCAGTTGATAGCATTAGGGTCATCTGGTGCTGCACATATGTATAGCTGCATGTCATCTGCATAGCTATGAAGGGGTAACATGTACAGTGAGAACAAAAGAGGACCAAGAATAGATCCCTGAGGGACTCCACAGGTGATATCTGCTCTCCCTGATACATACTTCCCCAGGCAGATCGGGAAGAAACCAGTTTAGCATAGTATCAGAAAGACCAAACCATTTCTCCAGACTACCAGTTCTACTAATATCTTCAAAAATGGCATTTAAATCTAAGACTCTGTACAGGTGGAGGATTTCAAATGCTCTTTCATTTATCATGGAAAACTAGCTCAACGGTGGGAGGCCGAGTTAGGGGACAATCTGGTTCAGTATTGCACAGGGACTGCACTGCAATAGCTTATGTTAGACATTTTTACAAGGAAATATAACGCAAACTCCGCACATTTAGACGATGAAGCCTGGCTGAGCAAGTTTGCCGCCGGGGCTGGATAAAGTAAGCAATTAACAACTGAAAACAGTATCCTTGGATTTTTCTAGATGTCTGTAATAATCTTTGAGAAATGGGCTTGCCTTTCTTTTCATACAACTTTATTATAGATAGCAATATGTTCTTAAATAACACATAAATGAACCTGTAAGCAATCAATTGTTGAAAACAGTATCCTCGGATTGTTCTCATTGCCTGTAATAATCTTTGACTAGGCTTAATTATTGTATATAGCAATGCATTCTTTAAGAACACCGGTAACTCAATGAACCAGTCATTTTGTAATTTCTGCTTGGTTTGACATGAACATGAGTATATGAATATAAAGATGTTACCTAAAGCTTTCAAGAGTTCCTCTCGGATCGCTGAGGTGAACTTCCGGACTAGGCAGAGGGTAGTTACCACGGCAAACAGCAAGTTGTACGACAGGACGATATAGAAGTTTCCCAGCCAATTGAATCTCCCAAAGTCTCCGAGAAGGTCAAACCTGGTGATACCTGTGAAGAGTGTTAAGATATTAAATAAAAGACCACCAGATTCAATGTTCTGCCATTTGAGTGGATGGATTTCATTAACACAAAACAATCAACTATGTCATGATGATTTTGAGATACTGGAACATAGGGGTTTCTCATGAAACGTAACATTATTTGCACACTGATAATTCTACATCATTAGCTAGGTTTCCATCTAAATTGGCGACATATTTCATGTGAATATTCTAAAACCTGCACAAAAAACAATATGCACATTATCCCACCAGAGATGTTTCCATCAAACTGACTTGTTGTGGATAAAAGACTACATGCATGATGACATAGTGCTCATTAAAATAATTTTTGCGATTAAATTCCAATGTACCGAATAACAAATACAACGTTGTTATTCTGTACATTGGTTTCCATCTCATTTGTCATCTCTACCAACGGTTTCGTCAAACACTAAATAGCCAACTTAACCAATCTGGTTTTGGCGCATGCTCTCTAGACAAGAGTACACGGATAGGATTATATGATGAGATAGGCATAAGAGAAATATAATTGTATTTGATCATTGGAAGCCAAACATCATCATGTCACCAGAATTCAAATAATAGCCTTAGCGCAATATTTAGCCTATTGTAAATGTCCATGGTCACCGTGCACTTAACCACCATATGACGTGCATCATAACTTGCTTCATCTGCCTATAAACTTGTCCTGCTTTTCCACATCGTGGTTGTAGGCCTATACGTAACGATGGTTATTTTATCAATATTTGCACATAAAGGTGTTTCAACTGTCAATGCATTTTACAGACAAAAATGTTTCCACCAGCCTTGGAAACCTGGTTACTGACACCAGCTCTTACCCCTGGTTGAGTTATCTGTCTAACTAATGTGTAATGTAGGCCTATCAATATTCTAGGATTCCCATTGAGATGTAGTGATGAGCAGCATCACATGATTGGACTTTGTTGATGGACTAAAAACCAAGAGGAATCGATACAAACACAGGGCAAACATCTGGAGAGAAAAAGATAGCTTGATTCTTTCCCAGAGACGGGCACTAAATATACCATGTTCTTTTTTCCAAACACCTTTGGCAAGACGAGCACTGTTTTTATAAGCACAAACCCTTCCCTTTCCACGACTGCATGGGGTTTCAGCAAATTAACTATTTAAGAATGCCTGTTCTTTCGGCAGTTGAGGCACTTTGGAAAGTGTCTCTCTTCAATAGGCCAACTCTTTCAACAGGCAAGAAAGGCCAAATTGAAAGAAGGGCTTATACCCCAAAAACCATTTGATGTACACTGCATATTAAGATACTCAGGCTACGGCGGATCCAGGATAGACAAACCCTTTATGTAACGGATTTAGCAGCCAATGCCACTCTTCCTGAGAAAAGGTAATTTTCATTGTCTGACGGATTACATATGATTCCTTTCATAGGAAACGGTTTTGTTAGTGGGACCTTAGACAATTTGTTAGCGTGTAAAAACCGAGTGAAAACCCCCCCCAAAAAAAACAGAAGAAATGAGCAACACCCCAGGCATCATGGTTATCAATGATACCCCCGTCACCTGCACACATACACCTGAGTCAACTGCTCTGAAGTACACATATCTAATTCAAACAGTAAACAAGCAGAATCTTGTAGGTTTCCGCTGTAGCCAAGACAGCTTGTGCAACTCATGGCGGGCGGGTCTGACCCCCTGCCGAGAGGGAATCCTCCATTCAAGCCACTCGGAGACATTCACGCCATGTCTTGTCTGAGTCAGTGGAGGCTGCTGTGGGGAGGACGGCTAAAAATAATGGTTCGAATGGAGTCAATGGAATGGTATGAACCACATGGAAACCATGACTTTGATGTGTTTGATACCATTCCATTGAATCCATTCCAGACATTATTATGAGCCGTCCTCCCCTCAGCAGCCTCCACTGGTCTCAGTGTATGCTTAGTATGAATCATAAACACAACGCCTGAACTTCATTAGAACGTCACAAAAACGACTTGTACAGACTTCACAATGATATTATTGCTGGCAAAAATGCTCATCCCTGAGATAATAGGGCCAGGTGGCCACTTCCTCCTGTCCTCTATGTAGCTATGCACACCTCTGTGGTTATTCTGATGAGGAATTAATGCGTGAGATGTGCTGCAGACAGTGCCAGTGCATTGTGAGGTTGATTCTCTCCTCCATCTATCTCTCTCTCCAGCACTGACAGAGACAGAGGAGTGTTTATTTATCCCCCCCATATAGCACATTCTATTGGTTGAAAGGATTTTATATAATCATTTCAATTGAAAAACTCGTTTTGTGTATACTATCAGTTCATAAACTTGTATGGCACAGCTGACAATTTTTTGGTCCTTAAATAAAACTGGTATACTTTTTTATTTATCCCAATTTTCTATAACCAATTTTGGTCTTTAATGCAAGGCCAACAAACAAGTTTCTTACCTTCTCCCCCTTCCACTAGTCTCTTCCATTTTTGCAGTAATGATGCAATTAGTAGGTTGTAATTTTGAATAGAGCAGACATTTCCATGTATTCTTGTTCTGTCTTTTCTGGTGGATTAATCTAAAATAGCAACCAACTTTCTATGGCTTGTTTTAAAAAGTGATATTTTGGAGATTATTTCATTTTCAAATAACCAAAAGTGAGATGTTGTAATCTGAATAAAAGGGAAAAGGGCATTCTTGAACACCGGGTGAGCCATTCTTACTAATCTGCTAGAAAACGAGTTCTGATAGCATTTTGTATAGTATAGTTTTGTATGACTGAAGCCTTTAGTGAGAGATCTAATGCTTTAATATTTCATCGTTTCTGACCTGCAAATTCATATTCATTAAATAAATAGGCCCGTTTAATTTTGTCTGGCTTGCCATTCCAAATAAAATGCAATATTTTTTACTCATATAATTTAAAAAACAAGCCATTAGGTGTAGGCAGGGCCATAGACAAATAGGTAAACTGGGATATGACTAAAAAGCTAGAATCAGGATGATTTTTCCACAAATAGACAGGTATTTTCCTTTCCATGGTAACAAGATCTTATCTATTTTTGCTAACTTTCTATTAAAATGTATTGCAAAGAGATAATTTCTTTATTTCGGAATATGAATACCTAGTATGTCCACTTCACCTTTGCTCCCGAGTGGCGCAGCGGTCTAAGGCACTGCATCTCAGTGCTTGAGGCGTCACTAAAGACACCCTGGTTCAAATCCAGGCTGTATCACAACAAGCTGTGATTGGGAGTCCCATAGGGCGGCGCACAATTGGCCCAACGTCGTCCAGGTTTGGCCGGTGTAGAATTTGTTCTTAACTGACTTGCCTGGTTAAATAAAGGTTAAATAAATAAATAAATTCACCATTCTATTGGTAAACGACACGTGAATGTAAATGTTGTATTTTTATCCAGAGAGGTTAGAAAAATTATCAAGATCCTCTATTTTTAATTTTACCTTTATTTAACTAGGCAAGACAGTTAATAACAAATTCTTATTTACAATGACCGCCTAGGGGCCTTGTTCAGGGGCAGAATAACAGATTTTTACCTTGTCCACTCGGGGATTCAATCTAGCAACCTTTCATTTACTGGCCCAACTCTCTAACCACTAACCACTGCCGCCCCTCTATGAGGCTGTGGAGGCATCCAAATTGTGGATTTAAAAGAAAACATGAATCATCAGCGTACAATGACACCTTTGTTTTTAAGCCCTGGATTTCTTGCCCCTTGATAATATTGTTGGAGCTGACTTGTATAGCTAACATTTAGATGGCCATAATAAATAGATATGCCGATAGTGGACAACCTTGTTTTACTCCGACAGTTTAATACTTTGAGAAATAGCCATTATTTACTATTTTACACCTAGGGTTACTGTACATGACTTTAACGCATTGTATACGAGATTCTCCAAAATGTTAATATTCCAGTCATTCATATATAAAATTCCAGTCGTACTTTATCAAAAGCCTTTTCAAAGTCAGCTATGAATACTAGGCCTGGTTTCCCAGATTTTTCAGTGTTCTATTGTTTCCAGTACTTGTGAAATCATACGGACAAACCACATGACTTCATGTGGAGAATCACAAGGGTTTTAGTGCTCTTTAAAAAAAATAATAATAATAAAGTGACACTAACAGGAGAATAATTTACACTGAGGTGGATTAAAATTCTTCAGCGGTAAATATTCTAAACTCTTGTCATTCATTCCTGTGCTTTCTTTCAATGTTCTTAGTGTGAACTAACTCACAGTGCATGCACCCAAGCATACCCAATACCAATACATCAACCAACCATTCAATTCATCACATTTAGCTATTCCAAAACTGTCATAGCTCACCGAGGTAATATTTGTGTATTAAAAAAAACAAAAAAAACGATAATGCCTGTGAAACCGCTGCACAACAATTAGATTAGGAGATTGAGTGTCTGTAAAGATGTATTTACAGCCTCTGCAAGCAGTTGGCGATCATCGAGGGCCTTTAACCAAATTGCCTGTAAAGAGACAGTAAGAGGGGGTGGAGAGAGACCGCATTAAATACACCATGCCACTACGGTCAAGCTAAATTCATTTCTAATGCTAAAGGTTTAGATCTCGGGTTTGGTATTAGGAGAAAAGCTGATGGAAAGTAAAGGGGTTCTTGGCATTAGAGGAGACTACACTTACGTCCCAAATGGCACCCTATTCCTTATATAGTGCGCTACTTTTGCCCAGCCACAGTGTACTATCCCAGGAACAGCAGCCAGGCTGACAGGAGTGACCAGAGTCCTCTTTGCTGCAGTCTCTCACTGTGCTTTTGGGGACACTGCAGATAAAAATTACACAAACATACATGGGAAGAAAAGTAACTTCTCAATGGGGGCGGGGTTTCGAGTGCATGTCTTCGCCCTAAATGGCACCCAATTCACCATGGTTCAAGTAGTGCACTATGTAGGTAATAATAGGGCTCGACGCTGACCTTTTCACAAGTTGAAAAATTTAGGAGCACACAAAGAAATGTAGGAGCACAATGAAAAATATTTGAGGCAACAAGACGTTTTCTTTGTAGTAATGGTGCAATCATGACGGTCATGAATCTGCGCTCAGTGTCCTCTCCATGGCACTCAGGGGCTGCGGTACAGTGAAGTAATCATTGCAACAATTATCAACGGGGGACGATTTTTTTCCCCCTAGGCGCACTGGTGCTCCTAAATTACAATTCCAGGTCGCACCGCAAATATTTAGGCGCATATGCAAGTAAAATATTCGCACTCCTGAGCCTGGGAATAGGGTGCCATTTCCGACGCAGGCTATATCACTCTGATGCTTTCAAACACACACACACACACTTACATAACTGGTCATTTTTAGCCGTCCGTTTCCCTCCCTGAAATAAAATGTGTTTATGGGACTTTTACCCGTGTCTGCACCCTGACTAACCCTGCCGTCGCTGCCACGGGAAAAAAACAGTACCGAGCACTCCCATTTCAGCAGCATTACAGGTCCCATCGCTCCCTTTCAAGAGAAGCTTAAATAAAACATGGCGTCCGTCCGACAGGAATTCTGTACAAGCAGAGGTTATCATAAGGCATCAGACCCATTTTCTGCCACATTACCTCAATTCTTAGTGATGTTTGTGTTCATGTCAGACCTGGGTTCAAATACTTGAAAAAATCTTTCAAATACGTTGAGAGTTTGTTTGAGTCTGCTTGGAGTGCCAGATGGGTAGTATATACAATTTGGAGACTTTCTATTGGTTTGTTAAGCCAGGAAATTATTTTTCAAGTAGTTGAAACCAAAGTCATCTGACTTACTTTGCTTAAAAATCGACCATGCCCTCCGGTTCTCTCTCACACAAACACCACCGTGACACGTTAATATCTTCACAAAATGGCAGAACGGTAACAATGAAGAGTTTCGATTTCCCATAACACACATATCCAAAACTCCCTCTCCCCATGTCTTCCTCCAGAGGGCTTTGGATGGGGGTGGCCTTCATACGTTTATTCCATCTCATCTATTCAGCGTCACAGAGCAGAACCTGTTGGTATTTTGCAACGCTCCCTACGACTCACTGTACGCCAACACGCACACAGACGACGACGACGATGCTATTTAAACAGCTGTGCCTGCTCGCTGCGTGTCTATTAGTACCATTGTGAATGCGCTGCTAAACCTGTCATTTCTCCCTCTTGCTCCATTCTCTTCTCAAATCGCCATGGCAAACTGTGAAGGAATTTAACTTGTTAACCTTAACGGTCTGAGGGGCGGGGGGGGGGGCTGGGACGGAAGGGGATAGCTGAAGTTCTCTGACCGGCCCTCGTGGTCGTTTACTTAAGACCGGGAATGGGATGGTCACCTCACCTCCCTCCATCACTGCCCTCCAATACGTTTGTCATGAAAACGATCCAAAGCAGTCCACTAAACACGTACATCTGTGCTCACCTATCGGTTCCATCAACTATGCTTTAGTGCGCTACGTAGGGAACGAGGTGCCATCGGGGACACCCCCCCAAATAAAAAAGGTTGAATGAAAGGCAGGAGAAACTCACCAAGTGTTCTGGACATGACTGGCAGGGCTGAACTCAGCACCAGGATGGACACACAGCAACCAATGATCTACATGAGGGAGACAGACAGGGTTAGAGTATAGAACTTTAACTCGTGAACTCAGGTTAACAAATAGATAGGCCGCGATGAAACGTTTAAGTGTGAGAACTGGGAGGGCGAGAATAGCTTCGCAAGTCAGCGTGTGTGTGTGTATGTACACACACACACACACACACCGAGACGTGCACACACCTCTTCAGAGTAAATGGATTCCACATATTGTGCAATTAGTACCTCTGAAGATGCTCATTACCAGGTTCTGCTCCTTTGTGGCTTTCGAGTCCTTTCACCTAGTCGTCCTGGCTAGTTACAAAGCCTCACCGTTCCCCCTGCTCATTACCAAGTGAATGGCTGCCACCGTGGGCCAAACAGAGTACACACACACAGTTTCCCCCCCGATTCTCTCACTGAAAATAAGAGCTTGCACGGCGTCCATGTTTACGCAACGCACAAACAAATATTGGGGCGAGAGGTCAACTGAACCATTCAGATTGAGGGCTGGTGAGGAAGACGCCAGAGGAGAGGAGTGAGAGAGAAAGAATGAAAGCAAGGAAGAGAGAGAGAGAGAAAGAGAGAGAGCTGAAGAGGATGAAACAAAAGGAGGCCTAAATATATCACCTTCTTCATGTGTGTGTGTTTACCGTTGTCATGGTCGTGTCGTCTTTCCTGGGAGTGAGGCCTTCAAACACTCGCAAGCTGTAGAAGCCGACAACGGAGGACACCATCAAATAGCTGTTGCTGAATCAAGGACAAGACATCCTTACGCTTTCGAGCCAAAACGCCTTAACATGGACATTTCAAGTGGCCAGTTGGCACCTTTTCACCAAGGGTAAAGGTGAAAAGAGGTGACGAAACACGACAGAATGTCCCGGAAAGTGTCCGGCTAAGCTACGTCTTAAGTCAACACCACCAGTCCTAGGAATGTCACTGGGGTCACCACGGAGCAGGGGCCATATGTATCAAGTGTCTTAGAGTAGGACTGCTGATCTAGGATCAGTTTTGCCTTTACGATCACAATGAACACAATTACATGGCCAGAGAGGACCTGATCCTGGATCAGTACTCCTTGCCTGAGACACTTCATACGGATCTGGCCCCGGAGCAGAGGGGGTCATTAAAAGGATACAACATGAGAACGATCTCCACAACGGCCTGGACGACTCCGAACGTGGACAGTGAGGTGTTCCCAAGTCCCCGATCCTGGAACGACAGAGGGAAAGTGTGTTTTATTAAGGACAACTTCGATAGGACAGAGACGAGGAAAGGAGAGAGTGTGCTGAAATAGCAAATGGGCTGGATTCAAATTCCATGCTGCAGGTGGTAGTGACCACAAGGCTAGACCATAAATCAAATCATCATTCAAAATTAGGATCTCTGTCTTTGCGTCGTCGGAAGAACACAAATAAATCATGAGTAAAATGATTGTACGTGACAAAGTTAAAGTGAAGTACTTAGTGAGGTT
Organism: Salvelinus namaycush; assembly: GCF_016432855.1. Classification (NCBI taxonomy): domain Eukaryota; kingdom Metazoa; phylum Chordata; class Actinopteri; order Salmoniformes; family Salmonidae; genus Salvelinus; species Salvelinus namaycush. The sequence goes on from NC_052313.1 coordinate 28,610,980, forward strand.
CCGTAATCTGTGGGCATGTGATTACAGAAGGGGAAGTTTCAACTTGGTACAAATCAAAGTTCTCTCTTCAACACAGACAGACAGAATCAAAACCGGCTCAGTAATGGATGGAAAGCGATGAAAGAGAGAAAAATACTCCCTTTTTAAATCACTGTCGATCACACAGCATGTGAACAGGTGTTCAAACAAGCGAAAAAGGCATTGAAGTGCTGACGGTAAAAAACATGGAGCATTAAAAAAAAAAACGTGTAAAAAAACAACAAAACAAATACTTTGGCAAACATATCGGATCTTTTCTGCCCTGCCCGTTTGAAGTTTGTGCAGGGAAAGAGATACATCTATATATACACACTCCACTAGCCTCGGCATCTGTGTGATATTTGCTTTTGTCAGACTTGGCACCGTAACTGTTTACGTTAACCACTTATTTACTTCAATCCAAAGCGGCTCAATGCGCCGCTTTCTCTGTGCTGGAGCGACACAGCAGAGGAAGACAACGCCCGAGTCCCAAACGGCACCCTATATTCCCTTTACGGGGCACTTTGCCACTGCCCAAGGGGCTCGCTTTTCAAAAGCAGTGCGCACTCTATACCGAATAGGGTGCCATTTGGGACACCGCCAATGTCTTTGTCTGCTGTGGTGCACTACTTTGGACCCGGGCCCGTGGGGCTCTTCTCAAAAGTAGTGCACGGTTTACAGAAGAGGGTGGCATTTGGGATGCTGGCCTGTCCGTTGGAGAGATCTCTGCTGTGACACACAGCAGCACAGGGACACGTTATTGTTCAGAGTGCTGAATTTCTATCAAGTTGAACACTTCCCCGGCGTCACGACTAGGAGCTAGCCCCGACTGCATTCAAAAATTTAATAAAACACTTGTTCATACACTCTGCACACTCGCTCTAACACAAGCGCTCTCTGGTACACGCAACACACACACACAAAGAGAGCAAAGAGAAAAGAAAAAAACGGGAAGTCTGACAGGTCGTTTCACGCATTTTTATGCAAGTGGCATCTAAAGGAGCTTACTGTAGAGATGTGCTGCAGAGGCCCCCTCAGAGAATTAGCACACAGCATCTGGTGTCATCTATTAATAGTGGAGCGGGAGGGGTTGTGTGTGTGGGAGAGGGAGTGTGTTATGCTTGTGTGTGTCAACGTTATGGGAAAGGTAAACTCTTCAGTGTTACCGTTCTGCCATTTTGTAAAGATATTAACATGTCAAAGTGGCAGGTGTGTGTGTGTGTGTGTGTGTGTGTGTGTGTGTGTGTGTGTGTGTGTGTGTGTGTACGTGGCAGCTTTCTCAATCCGCCTCTCTCCAACCTGGTCTCCTTTGCATTCTAGTGGTGGGTTGGGGCGGGCTGGGGCAGAGGGTAAGGTCGGTGTCGGTCGCAGCCTGCCGCGGCTGGCTCATTCAGACACGCCTTGGTGTGTTTGTTGCTTCTGGGATTAGCGGTGAGCAGCACCTGTGTGCAGGTGAGGTTGTGAGCCCGAGCGCAGAGCGTGTACACACACAGCGGTCGGGGCCAGCTGGGCCCTTCAGGTGTGTCCCGTCCTCCTCCACACTTTGATGTACTTCACATAGTTTTAATGACGGATAATAACAGAAAGAAAGAAAAATATATTCTGTGGATTAAGATGGGGTTTTTTGTGTTGCAAAGCTGCAGACTGACAAGGAACTGACTGTCATCAGTAGGGTTACAAAATTCTGGGAACTTTCAATACATTCCCTGGTTTTCTCAAAATCCCAGTTGGAGGATTTGCGGAATAGGGAGGGAATAAGCAGGAAATCCTCCAACCCGGGATTTCTTGAAAACCAGGGAATTTATTGAAAGTTCCTGGAATGTTGCAACCCGAGTCATCAGTCAAAGGTTCAGGGAAGGTGGGGCTCTGGATGAAGGTTCCCTAGGTACAGATCTAGGATCAGCTTCCCCTTCCCCAATTGTAACCTTAAAAAAAGGGACAATCCAGTTGCTACATCCATTTTGGGGATTTAGAAATGAATGAAACACACTCAATGACTCGTGAAGTATAGAACTTATGAACGCCTCATGAGCTTAGTTCAACTGTCAGACGCCCATCAGAACCCAAAATATGAGCCTGTTTTACTCCAATGTTTGGAGACAAAAATACGCTTAAAACTATGAATGTGTTTATCTTGGATTGGTCAGTCGTTTCATCAAGAGCTCTAATGAATTTTAGAATGGTTACATTTCTTCAGGCCCATCCCTCAGCTTTTTACTAAAACCGTGCGATGCTGTGACGGCCCTAATTCCACAGGGGACGAGCCGGCAATAACACTTAAAAAAACAATAATAATAATGATTGGTCCTCTTAACACCCGTTCGCCAAGCTGTAAAAAGCCCTGTCCTGATTGGATCGGCCTCCTCTCCTCCCAGGCTGTCTGAGTCAGAGGTGGAGGATGCTGGAGGTCGGAGCAGCCTGTGGTACTCAGTATGCCGAGTGCCACGCGGTGTTGTGAGGGAGCGAGAGAGGGGAGGGAGGGGACGGACAAACATCCGCAGTGCCGTTCCATTGTGCTGCTGTACTCTGCTCCTGGCCCTACAGCTCATTTGACTTTCCCACAGTCTGGAGGTCATGGGCCCTCTCTTTTTCCCCCCTTCCATCTTCCTTTCTCCCTGTCCCTTCTCCATCTCTTTATCCCACCTGGCCCAGTCCTCCCGCTCTCCCCCTTTTTCCCCTCCTCCTTTCCCTCTCGCCCTCTTCTCTCTGAGCGCATAGGCGGCGTATGAGGGCATTGGGACGCAACCCCCCCCACCCCCTGTCGCCGTAGCGATGTGAGATCAGAGGCGTGGCATCCATCCAGCTCATCAAACTCGTAAACCATTTAGCAGTGCTGTGGCTGTCAGGGGGAGGGAGGGAGGACTCGAGCTGCATGACAAGCGTAATTTGGGGGATTTTCAGCGATGCGTCATGCCAAAGAAAATATCTCCTCGATAAAATAATTGGAATGTCGAGGAGGGCAGCCATTCGCCCGCAAGACGAGCTGAGAAATGAGGCAGAAATAAGATACATTTTGTTGCCTTTGTCAGACGAAAGGAAAAAACACACACACACACACACACACACACACACACGACACTAGCGCACACGCACACCTTGGTCGTACCAGATGAAACGAGATAAAGAGATTAAGAAAGTACATTGCATGCAAGAGGAGATGCAATCTGGAGGGCCATTAAGCACTCCCGTTAGACAGACAGACTCATAAAAGGAGTTCACCTGGCCTGCCTGGTGCACACAGTACCACAGAGCTACTCACTGAACTCACACACACACACACACACACACACACACACACACACACACACACACACACACACACACACACACACACACACACACACACACACACACACACACACACACACACACACACACACACACACACACACACACACACTGAGGAGAGGGTAATGCAGCTTATTTCACCTGCCGTGGACACACACACATCACACGTTTCATCTGCATACCCCTGTGAAATGACTTTCAATGAGGAGCAGCACAGTAAAAAGGGGGACCATAGCTCTGCTACGATAAACATCTGGCCCAGAGTTCTCTTTCCTTTCTTCCCAACATGCACCTGAGCATATCCGGAATTTGATTCATGTCCCCGGCGACTGCCGAGCACCTTCGCAACGGTCTAGTTTAGTAGCGGCCTGGCTCTGAGTTTATCTGTGTTGTGTGTGTGAAAACGGGCTCCGGTGTGCATCTGTTTAAAAAGGGGGGAACAGGAAGTAACTCTAGCCAGGCCTACCGTTGATCCCTTTGGCATGGCCGTCTCATCCACCAGCAGATAAAGGACATTCAGCGCCACCAGCAGGACTGAGATAGTCTACGGAGGAAGGGAGTCGAGAAACAAGAGGGGGTTTTAACATGATCAGGTCAAAGACAACACAGAACTAAATCGATGAGTGGTCGGTCCCCTGGAATGCATGTTGTTCTGTAAGCGGTTCCACACTCAGCTTGAATAATCTCGGGCACTTGGGCTCAGCAAACGCACCGTCGCTGTACAACACTGAGCATGCTAAGAGAGGCAGATTACTCTGTGTGTGTGTGTGTGTGGGGGGGGGGGGGGGGGGGGGGGGGGGGGGGGGGGGGGGGGGGGGGGGGGGGGGGGGGGGGGGGGGGGGGGGGGGGGGGGGGGGTTCAATTGAAAGCCCAGCTGTCGCAGCGGTGACTATTTAGCCGAGCCTTTCCTTAAACACGGTCGACAAAAGACACCACACCCAGGGGTTTGATGCTCAGTGCTGCAGACGGGGGTCAGGTGGCTCCCTGTTCCCGATATAGTGCACTATATAGGGAGTAGAGTGCCGTAGGGCTTTGGTCCAAAGTAGCGAACCATATTGGGAATAGGGTGCCATTTGGAACGTAGACTGAGTTGACCCAGGAATACCCCCCAGCCGACACAAGGTTTTCTACTTTATATACGCCATGGGTAAACGAGGGGGGGGGGGGGGGGGGGGGGGGGTGGGCTTTAGTGGGACTGACTGGCTGAGGTAGTATCAATCTGAAGACTCACCGTCCCTGTGAGCAGTATTAACATCACAATGGGGTACAGCAGGTTCTTCTCCCATGCAGAGGCTTTCTTCCTCCTCTCTACGGGAGGGAAGAAGGAAAGGCAGGGGCGAGAAAGAGGGGATGAGGAGGGGCAGAGAGAGAGAGAGAGGATGGGGGGCAGAGAAAGAGGATGGGGGGCAGAGAAAGAGAGAGAGGATGGGGGGGCAGAGAGAGAGAGAGGAAGAGACAGCGTGCGGAGAGAGAGGTCAGTGTTGGGAAACCACCACATTCAGAATTTGGGGTCCTACCGTATATGCAAATACGAGCAACGCCTCAAATCAAATCAAGAGCACCCCTCCGCGCCGGTTGGGTAGAAACCGGAAGCATCCGGTTTTCAGGGGGAAAGGAGGAGGAGGCGGAAGCAAAAACAGACACTTCTGGGGTTCTTTTGCCAACCCGCTCAGGAGTTTCTTCTACGCCTGGTACATTAGGTTAAATCAAGAGTGAATCAACTCCGATATTAGACTGTTTTCCTAAATTGGTTCATTAATTAATATATCAAAGATATTAAAAGGTGAGTAGTGGCACCTCATGGCCTCAGAGTTTATTTAGAGTTAGTTGGTTTGGTTAAACATATGGTGAATGCGTACCAACACCATCTCTTCTCTCAGGGCCCAGAGGGGCTGAAGGTAATATGGCCTTCACAACAAACCAGAAAACCACAGTCTTCCTCTTTAATTAGTCAGACAAATCTTCATTATAGAAACAGATCAAACAAAAGCTGAGATTCTGATGAACTTGATTTCTAAGTCTACCTGTTAAATGACGAGAGGTCGTGCTGCTGCTACTGATATGCCTTCTTGCTCTGACATAAATAGATGGTTGCAGAGATGAGGCCTCAATCATTGTAAATCACTCTACACATTGAGAACCTGCCTGACCATAGTAACACGTCAGCATTGATGGCTTCTGAAGACTGACTGATGGGCCACGGACAGTAAAGGACTTGTGATGTAATGCCCTTTTGAAATCACTTTATAACACTGTGGTCCAGTGTCCTTACTATGAGCTTGTCTGATTTGCACTCCATCCCGCTCTCCCTCCTCCCTCCACCTCCCTTTACCTCCACCACTCACTCTCCTCCCTCCCTCCCTCCACCACTCACTCTCCTCCCTCCCTCCCTCCACCACTCACTCTCCTCCCTCCCTCCCTCCACCACTCCCTCTCCTCCCTCCACCACTCACTCTCCCCCCTCCCTCCCTCCACCACTCACTCTCCTCCCTCCCTCCCTCCACCACTCACTCTCCTCCCTCCCTCCACCACTCACTCTCCTCCCTCCACCACTCACTCTCCTCCCTCCACCACTCACTCTCCTCCCACCACTCACTCTCCTCCCTCCCTCCACCACTCACTCTCCTCCCTCCCTCCACCCCTCACTCTCCTCCCTCCCTCCACCACTCACTCTCCTCCCTCCCTCCACCACTCACTCTCCTCCCTCCCTGCCTCCCTCCCTCACTCTCCTCCCTCACTCTCCTCCACCACTCACTCTCCTCCCTCCCTCCCTCCACCACTCACTCTCCTCCCTCCCTCCCCCACTCACTCCCTCCCTCCACCACTCACTCTCCTCCCTCCCTCCCTCCCTCCCTCCACCACTCACTCTCCTCCCTCCCTCCACTCTCTCCTCCCTCCCTCCCTCCACCACTCACTCTCCTCCCTCCCTCCCTCCACCACTCACTCTCCTCCCTCCCTCCCTCCACTCACTCTCCTCCCTCCCTCCCTCACTCTCCTCCCTCCCTCCCTCACTCTCCTCCCTCCCTCCCTCCCTCCCTCTCTCCTCCCTCCCTCTCTCCTCCCTCCCTCCCTCACTCTCCTCCCTCCCTCCACCACTCACTCTCCTCCCTCCCTCCCTCCCTCCCTCCACCACTCACTCTCCCCCCTCCCTCCCTCCACCACTCACTCTCCTCCCTCCCTCCACCACTCACTCACTCTCCTCCCTCCACCACTCACTCACTCTCCTCCCTCCCTCCACCACTCACTCACTCACTCTCCTCCCTCCCTCCACCACTCACTCTCCTCCCTCCCTCCACCACTCACTCTCCTCCCTCCCTCCACCACTCACTCACTCACTCTCCTCCCTCCCTCCACCACTCACTCACTCCTCCCTCCCTCCACCACTCACTCACTCTCCCCTCCCTCCACCACTCACTCACTCTCCTCCCTCCCTCCACCACTCACTCTCCTCCCTCCCACCACCACTCACTCTCCTCCCTCCCACCACTCACTCTCCTCCCTCCCACCACTCACTCTCCTCCCTCCCACCACTCACTCTCCTCCCTCCCACCACTCACTCTCCTCCCTCCCACCACTCACTCTCCTCCCTCCCACCACTCACTCTCCTCCCTCCCTCCCTCCCTCCACTCACTCTCCTCCCTCCCTCCACCACTCACTCTCCTCCCTCCCTCCACCACTCACTCTCCTCCCTCCCTCCACCACTCACTCTCCTCCCTCCCTCCACCACTCACTCTCCTCCCTCCCTCCACCACTCACTCTCCTCCCTCCCTCCCCCACTCACTCTCCTCCCTCCCTCCACCACTCACTCTCCTCCCTCCCTCCACCACTCACTCTCCTCCCTCCCTCCACCACTCACTCTCCTCCCTCCCTCCACCACTCACTCTCCTCCCTCCCTCCACCACTCACTCTCCTCCCTCCCTCCACCACTCACTCTCCTCCCTCCCTCCACCACTCACTCACTCTCCTCCCTCCCTCCACCACTCACTCACTCTCCTCCCTCCCTCCACCACTCACTCTCCTCCCTCCCTCCACCACTCACTCACTCTCCTCCCTCCCTCCACCACTCACTCACTCTCCTCCCTCCCTCCACCACTCACTCACTCTCCTCCCTCCCTCCACCACTCACTCACTTTCCTCCCTCCACCACTCACTCACTCTCCTCCCTCCACCACTCACTCACTCTCCTCCCTCCCTCCACCACTCACTCACTCTCCTCCCTCCCTCCACCACTCACTCTCCTCCCTCCCTCCACCACTCACTCTCCTCCCTCCCTCCACCACTCACTCTCCTCCCTCCCTCCACCACTCACTCACTCTCCTCCCTCCCTCCACCACTCACTCACTCTCCTCCCTCCCTCCACCACTCACTCACTCTCCTCCCTCCCTCCACCACTCACTCACTCTCCTCCCTCCCTCCACCACTCACTCACTCTCCTCCCTCCCTCCACCACTCACTCACTCTCCTCCCTCCCTCCACCACTCACTCACTCTCCTCCCTCCCTCCACCACTCACTCACTCTCCTCCCTCCACCACTCACTCACTCTCCTCCCTCCACCACTCACTCACTCTCCTCCCTCCACATCTCCCCCCAGGTTTTCCTGTGTCTACCCTGCAAGGCTGTGCTCATTGAGCCTGTACCGTTTCAAGGGTTTTCTAAGGTTTTGATCAGTAAACATGGTCAAATAGTTAGCCACAGTGTACTGTCGATTTAGGGCCAGATAGCACTGCATTTTGCTTTGTGCCTGTTTCCCAATAAGCACTGTAGTTTTGTTTTGACTGTGATTGGATGTTCTGGACCTGAGGCTTCAGTGTGTTAGTAGAACAGGTTTGTGAACTAGTGTCTCCCGGGTGGCGCAGTGGTCTAGGGCACTGCAGTGCTAGCTGCGCCACCAGAGTCTCTGGGTTCGCGCCCAGGCTCTGTCGCAGCCGGCCGCGACCAGGAGGTCCGTGGGGCGACGCACAATTGGCATAGCGTCGTCCGGGTTAGGGAGGGTTTGGCCGGTAGGGATATCCTTGTCTCAGTATGTAAATGTAATAAAATGTATGCACTCTACTGTAAGTCGCTCTGGATAAGAGCGTCTGCTAAATGACTAAAATGTAAAATGTAAATGTAATGAACTCAGCCCCAGGACCAGCTGGATGAGGGGACTCTTTTCTTTGCTCAGCTGTTGGCATTGCAGGGCTTGGTAATGATATGAGAGGGGGGTCACTGTATTTTAGATGTTTCCAAAATAGAAACTCAAAGAGAAATTAAGTTATTAGTAGATATTGGCCTAATTCTGCACTGCATGCATTGTTTGTAGTTTTCCTCTGGACATGTAGGAGAATCTTAAGGAACGCTGCATGCAGGGTTTCAATGGGGTGTTTGTCCCATTTGGTGAAATTGTTTTGCAAGTGGACCTCGCTGCCATAAAGTGCAATTGGTTCAATGACACATTCAATTAGTTTTAGACACATTTTTATTTTAATGGCGTAAAATGTCCTGCGTGCTTTCTCTCTCAGTTCATTCACTGCATCATTAAGGTGTCCAGTTGAGCTTATTTTTTAAACCTAAGTAATTGTAGTGTGTGCAGTACTATATATTTTGTACCAATTGGGAACTTTGGTCTAATTCCCTGAGATCTGCATTTTCTCTGTAAAATTATATATATTTTTGTCTTTTTGGAGTTTATTTTCTCCCTCCCTCCCTCCGTGCCAGCCTGGGCGGGCTGTGAAGTTTGCCAAGGCGCACTCTATATGCACCATTCTGCTAAATTAATGACATCACTAAAAGGCTGGGCACAAGATAAAAGTTTGCATCTTGTCTAATATCGTAAGTGCCTTTGTGGCCTCCTCTCCCCCTCCTAACCCCCAAAAGCCTCGGCGTGCACCCACTGTACCTCATTTATAATATCCTAAAAAGCACAGGAAAGAATAATTATCAAGCAGAAATGCTTTGGGACTTGTCCAAATTAAGAAATAAAGACCGAGAGGGAAAAGAAAGGGTCGCCGGCTCTTAGCAATATCTGAAAAGCCTACTTCTTTGTGCGTGTTTCAATGGGGAATTGAACGGGAAGTCCCGAAAGACAGCATCTGTCCATACAAACTAGAATTCGAGTGAAGCATAAAACGCTGCGCCGGAACTCACCCAGTTTACTCCTCTGATCTCGGACGATGTCCAATTCTTTGTTGAGTCGGTGAGCGCTTCCTTGGGAATGAGAGTGAGATGATGTTGACCCTGCGGACATGGAAACAACCACGTCAAAAACGGCGTTTTATCAAGCTTCTGACTTGTAGTCCTCCCTCGTTAGAGGACTACACGCCACTCACCCAGGCACCACTTAGTCACTGTGATTAAACTGCCAAGTATCGGACAAAGTTTGTTCACTTGATAAAAATAGGGAGGTTAAATAGACTGCTCGACTAGCTACACGTGATCAATGTCAAAGAATTGCTCATCGTCGGAGAGCAAGTGGTGTCCCTTCAACAGTTAGATGAAGCATTTTGTCACTGTTCACGTAAGTACAGTTATTTCTCCAGAAAAGGTTGAAGTGGGTTTGCACTAAATGCTACAATTAAGAGCGTGTCAACTTGACATATGTATTTTCTTACCTCAACCCTTTATGGCATTTCACTTATTTTACCTGAATGGGTAATCCTGCTTAGTACATAACAACGTGATCTCTCAAACAAGTAAAAAAAAAAATATAATCTTGTGTGTCAGTGCTGTCTAGCGAGCGAACGGGTGCATGCTCCAACTGGTCCCGGGGCTCGGGAGAAGACAGCGAGGGATTCTCCATGAAAACCACAAGGGCAGCTCATTTAAGGCTAATTTATTTTGTTTTACTTCCAGCCATGACATACAGTTTGGAGGCCTCAAAGCCAAGTGGAAGAGTAACCATTTGCATCCCCTGGGGTGATTGGCAGATCAAGACCAATTAGTTCAGTGTTACACTGTTACTAGCGTGCAATAAAATATGATCCTTCATCTTTGTTACAGGGGTAAAGAACCAAATCACTTCTATCAAATCTTTTTTTCCAGCCCAACTATTATGACACACCCTGTCTGGATGGGCTTTGGGATCCAAAGAGAGAAAAAAAATAACAAAAAAACGACAGAGTAAATGGAGGGCAACAAAAAATAAATAGAGTGGATCCTGTCTGTGCCCTGCCTAATACCTGTCCCAGGAACGCAGATGGGGAAACTTTGAACCCTCAACCCAAATGCAGTCACGGTGCAACAGGAAATGACACTAGCAGTTCAACAGGACGTGATTTGAGTCGGACACAACATCAAGCCCTGAGGGGCGCCGTGGCTGTTCAGCCACAACATATTTCATCTAAAATTGCTCATCTATCTGGAGAACGGATCCAAACAAACTCTGCACCCTTACCTTACCACAGTAATCCTTTTATTACACTGACTCCAAACACATTTCAGGCTCCAACTAGATGTGACTATTATTAGGAACATCAACTCATCTGAACACCAACCAAGAACAACATCATTACATGATAAACTAACGCAGGAGATAAAATGCTATTATGCACTTTTCCTTTAAGAAGAGACATCGCTCAAGCAAAAGTAAGCAGAGTAGACAGCAACCCCCCCCCCCCCCCCCCCCCCCCCCCCAAAAAAGAAAAGAGTTCCAGAGATAGTGCACGTACAGACGCTGCTACATGTTTCGAAAAATTATTTCACTTTCCAACCTTCACCATAGCTCAGCGATTACGTCACCTAGCATTATGCTAAGCAGCATGCTGAGGTGACGGATGGCGGCGCCGGCAAGGTCATCGTGCCGCATAGCATCTGGACCAGAGTACGCGGCTGCTGCCTCGCAACACACCGCGCGAACCAGAGTGGCTAGCGAGCCTCAGACACATACTTCACATTTACATTGTAGTCATTTAGCAGACACTCTTTTCCAGAGCGACTTTAAAGAGCAATTAAGGGTTAAGTGCCTTGCTCAAGGGCACAGACAGATTTTCCCACCTAGTCGGCTCGGGGATTCGCACCAGCGACCTTTCAGTTAACCGCCGGCAACCTTCTTAACCACTAGGCTGCCTGTCTCCTATTGTTACGTCGCCCTCGCGCCTAATTAGGAACCGTCTCTGAAGATGTGGCATGAGGTACAAAATGAAACCCATCCTTGTTACTCTCATTGGAACGCCGTCAAACTACATAGACCTAAGCATTGACACCAAAGTACGGGAAGTAAAGCTTTGAAAAAGGGGAGAATTTGATATCTTAATCCATTGTCAAGACATTGTGCCATATCATTTGTAGTCTAACGTGCACAATCCATTTCCTCAAAATGGCCAAACACATTTCATTAATCCGAATGCCCCAAACTGCAATAACTTAACGAAAGATGGGTCCAAATATGATCTCCTTTCTCTTGAAGTGTACACTCGTTCACTACTTCCCACAAATCATTGCCTAGGAGGTGAGTTTCTGCCTTATTTCTTATACTGATTTCAAATCAGTAAAGGGAAGTGAACAAGTGCATACTTTGGGAGGAAGGAGAGATAATTGGGACGTAGGTAGCTAGACTCTCTCAATAAAATAGGCTATAGCATAGCAAACAGGGACACCTGGTGGAGGGGTTGTACCAAATCAGATTGCACCATTTTGTCAGGCCAGTGTAAACTACGCATACGTAAAATGATCCTGACATCAATGACAGGCAGTTCAACCTTGTACATACACAACACATTTTAAAAAGGACAAGCTTGCTTTCCCATAACTGGCCAGGTAGCCAGATCTGATATTTTAATGAGCGTGCCACTGCGTGTCTACCGGCGGTTCGTACGGTCCTATCAAACCTATCGCAGAGTAAACACACACACACACACACAGAGCCACTCAGCCGGAATAACCCACCGCTCATTCCCATCTAGAGCAAACAAACAAATCCTAAAATGTAATTTGGGATGTAATTGCACAAAGAAGAGACGCAAACTCAAAACCCCCCCGAAGAGTAAATCCACATCAACACAATCCATTGACTCCACTTAATAATCCCAAACAGCAAACAAACAAAAGTTTAACGAGAGAGGTCTAATCTACGGGATGTCGGGCGAGGGATGCAGAGGACACAGGCCAAGCGAGGAGAGGACATTGGGCGCTTGTGGAGTGTGTCCTGTGAACTATCCCTGAACCTCTTCCTTCTTCTCCCCTTCTCGGGAAAGATCAGAGGGAACCTTAGCCTCCACTCGTACCCTCAGAGTTTCACCCGAGTGTGTGTGTGTGTGTGGCGACCCCCCCCCCCCCCCCAAAGAAATTCTGGGATTCCCGATAAGGCGACACGGATCTCGCTACTCAACGCCTGAGCGAGAGCTCTTTTCCCATCCTGCTCAGCCCGATGATAAGGAACAGATTATACTTATTTTATCAGGTGTTCAAAGCACCAGCGTTTGGCGTAAGCCCTAGGACACCGAGCAGCTAAAGAGAAGGCCTATTGAGAGGAGGAGCGGCGTAGCGTTTGAAAACAGCGGTATCAGCCCAAGCCATCTCCCGTACCTCCCTGGTTTGTAAAGACACTCATCCTCTTCATTTACTTGCATCTGTACACTTGGTTGCGTGCTTGACTTGATATTAAAGTATGTTTGGCGGTACTCTCAAATACTTCCTGCTTTGAGGGATTCCTCAACACTAAAGGAAGGAATCTGGGAACAGTGGCGGTAGATAAAAAGGCAATGCAGGCAGGTTGACAAATTGTGTATTTTACTGAGCAACTTCCCTAAACCTGAGCCTTTCCAGGGGAATCAGAGTCCACCGTACTTAGACTACTACTAACTAGGCTATAGTTTATCAACATCTAATACACCACCATCAGAATCACAAATGCCACCCTATTCCCTACACAGCGCTGTTTTTGAACAGGGCCCATAGGGCACTAAAAAGGGCATAGTGTGCCATTTGAGACACAACCATTGTCCAGGATGATTTACATTCCCTCCTAATGAGGGGCCGGTAATTACCAGTCTGGGGCTTGAGATCAAATGAGGAAATCACCTGGCCAGTAGTGACAGTGTGGCGTGTGCTCAGACTTCTTAAATTGACTCTTAAACTCTCCACCAACGCAATTTATGGTCTCCGACCATGGCAGCTGCAGCATGTCCTTGAGAGAGAGACATGGAGCGCGAGAGACATGGAGCGTGAGAGAGTACGACAGAGAGAGAGAGAGCGAGAGGGCGAGAGAGAGCGAGAGGGCGAGAGAGAGCGAGAGGGCGAGAGAGAGCGAGAGGGCGAGAGAGAGCGAGAGGGCAAGAGAGAGCGAGAGGGCGAGAGAGAGCGAGAGGGCGAGAGAGAGCGAGAGGGCACGAGCGCGAGCGAGCGGGCACGAGCGGGCACGAGCTCAAGAGAGAGAACGAGCTCAAGAGAGAGAACGAGCTCAAGAGAGAGAACGAGCTCAAGAGAGAGAACGAGCGTGAGAACGAGCGTGAGAACGAGCGCGAGAACACGAGAACGAGCGCAAGAACGAGCGAGAGAGCGAGCGCGAGAAAGATGGAACGAGTGAGAGAGCGAGTGAAAGAGCGAGCGAGCGAGAACGAGCGAGAGAGAGCGAGTGAGAGCGAGCGAACGAGAGAGAGAGAGCGAGAACGAGCGAGAGAACGAGCGAGCGAGCAAGAACGAGCGAGCAAGAATGAGCGAGCGAGCAAGAACGAGCGAGCGCAAAAACGAGAGAGCGAGAACGAGAGAGTGAGAACGAGAGAGAGCGAGAACGAGAGAGAGTGAGAACGAGAGTGAGAACGAGAGAGAGAGCGAGAGAGAGAGCGAGAACGAGAGAGAGAGCGAGAACGAGAGAGAGAGAGAGAGCGAGAGAGAGAACGAGAGAGAGAGAGAGAACGAGAGAGAGAGAGAGAGAGAGCGAGAACGAGAGCAAGAACGAGAACGAGAGCAAGAACGAGAGCGAGAACGAGAGCGAGAGAGAGCGAGAACGAGAGCGAGAACGAGAGAGAGAGCGAGAACGAGAACGAGAGCGAGAGAGTGAGAGCGAGCGAACGAGAGAGAGAGAGCGAGAACGAGCGAGAGAACGAGCGAGCGAGCAAGAACGAGCGAGCAAGAATGAGCGAGCGAGCAAGAATGAGCGAGCGAGCAAGAACGAGCGAGCGCAAAAACGAGAGAGCGAGAACGAGAGAGCGAGAACGAGAGAGAGCGAGAACGAGAGAGTGAGAACGAGAGAGAGTGAGAACGAGAGAGAGAGCGAGAACGAGAGAGAGAGCGAGAACGAGAGAGAGAGCGAGAACGAGAGAGAGAACGAGAGAGAGAGAGAGAGAGAGAGAGAGAACGAGAGAGAGAGAGAGAGAGAGCGAGAACGAGAGCAAGAACGAGAACGAGAGCAAGAACGAGAGCGAGAACGAGAGCGAGAGAGAGCGAGAACGAGAGCGAGAACGAGAGAGAGCGAGAACGAGAACGAGAGCGAGAACGAGAGAGAGCGAGAACGAGAGAGAGCGAGAACGAGAACGAGAGCGAGAACGAGAGAGAGCGAGAACGAGAGAGAGCGAGAACGAGAGAGAGCGAGAACGAGAGAGAGCGAGAGACCGAGAGAGAGAGAGCGAGAGACCGAGAGAGAGACCGAGAGAGAGAACGAGAGAGAGAACGAGAGAGAGAACGAGAGAGAGAGAGAGAACGAGAGAGAGAGAGAGAGAGAACGAGAGAGAGAACGAGAGAGAGAACGAGAGAGAGAGAGAGAACGAGAGAGAGAACGAGAGAGAGAGAGAGAGAACGAGAGAGAGAACGAGAGAGAGAGAGAGAACGAGAGAGAGAGAGAGAGAACGAGAGAGAGAGAGAGAGAACGAGAGAGAGAACGAGAACGAGAGAGAGAACGAGAGAGAGAGAGAGAACGAGAGAGAGAGAGAGAACGAGAGAGAGAGAGAGAACGAGAGAGAGAACGAGAGAGAGAACGAGAGAGAGAACGAGAGAGAGAACGAGAGAGAGAACGAGAGAGAGAACGAGAGAGAGAACGAGAGAGAGAACGAGAGAGAGAACGAGAGAGAGAACGAGAGAGAGAGAGAGAGAACGAGAGAGAGAACGAGAGAGAGAGAGAACGAGAGAGAGAACGAGAGAGAGAACGAGAGAGAGAGAGAGAACGAGAGAGAGAGAGAGAACGAGAGAGAGAGAACGAGAGAGAGAGAGAGAGAGAACGAGAGAGAGAGAGAGAGAACGAGAGAGAGAACGAGAACGAGAGAGAGAACGAGAGAGAGAGAGAGAACGAGAGAGAGAGAGAGAACGAGAGAGAGAGAGAGAACGAGAGAGAGAGAGAGAACGAGAGAGAGAACGAGAGAGAGAACGAGAGAGAGAACGAGAGAGAGAACGAGAGAGAGAACGAGAGAGAGAACGAGAGAGAGAACGAGAGAGAACGAGAGAGAGAACGAGAGAGAGAACGAGAGAGAGAGAGAGAGAACGAGAGAGAGAGAGAGAGAGAGAGAGAGAGAACGAGAGAGAGAGAGAGAGAACGAGAGAGAGTGAGAACGAGAGAGAGAGCGAGAACGAGAGAGAGAGAGAACGAGAGAGAGGGAACGAGAGAGAGAACGAGAGAGAGAGAACGAGAGAGAGAGAGAGAACGAGAGAGAGAGAACGAGAGAGCGAGAACGAGAGCAAGAACGAGAGCGAGAGCAAGAACGAGAGCGAGAACGAGAGCGAGAGAGAGCGAGAACGAGAGCGAGAGAGAGCGAGAACGAGAGCGAGAACGAGAGAGAGCGAGAACGAGAACGAGAGCGAGAACGAGAGAGAGCGAGAACGAGAGAGAGCGAGAACGAGAACGAGAGCGAGAACGAGAGAGAGCGAGAACGAGAGAGAGCGAGAACGAGAGAGAGCGAGAACGAGAGAGAGCGAGAGACCGAGAGAGAGAGAGCGAGAGACCGAGAGAGAGACCGAGAGAGAGACCGAGAGAGAGAACGAGAGAGAGAACGAGAGAGAGAACGAGAGAGAGAACGAGAGAGAGAGAGAGAACGAGAGAGAGAACGAGAGAGAGAACGAGAGAGAGAGAGAGAACGAGAGAGAGAACGAGAGAGAGAGAGAGAACGAGAGAGAGAACGAGAGAGAGAGAGAGAACGAGAGAGAGAGAGAGAGAACGAGAGAGAGAACGAGAACGAGAGAGAGAACGAGAGAGAGAGAGAGAACGAGAGAGAGAGAACGAGAGAGAGAGAGAGAACGAGAGAGAGAACGAGAGAGAGAACGAGAGAGAGAACGAGAGAGAGAACGAGAGAGAGAACGAGAGAGAGAACGAGAGAGAGAACGAGAGAGAGAACGAGAGAGAGAACGAGAGAGAGAGAGAGAGAGAGAGAGAGAACGAGAGAGAGAACGAGAGAGAGAGAGAACGAGAGAGAGAGAGAGAGAGAGAGAGAGAGAACGAGAGAGAGAGAGAGAACGAGAGAGAGAGAACGAGAGAGAGAGAGAGAGAGAACGAGAGAGAGAGAGAGAGAACGAGAGAGAGAACGAGAACGAGAGAGAGAACGAGAGAGAGAGAGAGAACGAGAGAGAGAGAGAGAACGAGAGAGAGAGAGAGAACGAGAGAGAGAACGAGAGAGAGAACGAGAGAGAGAACGAGAGAGAGAACGAGAGAGAGAACGAGAGAGAGAACGAGAGAGAGAACGAGAGAGAGAACGAGAGAGAGAACGAGAGAGAGAGAGAGAGAACGAGAGAGAGAGAGAGAGAGAGAGAGAGAGAGAGAGAGAGAGAGAGAGAGAACGAGAGAGAGAGAGAGAGAGAGAGAGAGAACGAGAGAGAGAGAGAGAGAGAGAGAACGAGAGAGAGAGAGAGAGAGAGAACGAGAGAGAGAGAGAGAGAGAGAGAACGAACGAGAGAGAGAGAGAGAGAACGAGAGAGAGAGAGAGAGAACGAGAGAGAGAGAGAGAGAACGAGAGAGAGAGAGAGAACGAGAGAGAGAGAGAGAACGAGAGAGAGAGAGAGAACGAGAGAGAGAGAGAGAACGAGAGAGAGAGAGAGAGAGAGAGAGAGAGAGAGAGAGAGAGAGAGAGAGAGAACGCGAGAGAGAGAGAGAGAACGCGAGAGAGAGAGAGAACGAGAGAGAGAGAGAGATATCTGAGAAGAGCAGAACCCAACCATGAAGCATCACGGCCCAATAAATTACATGGTACTAAACAAGCCTATAGATGGAGTGCAAACAGTACAGACATCTACCAAAAAGCAATTAGTAGCCAAAAAATACAATCTCTCCTGGACAACTTTTTAGCCTTAACATTCTCCTTCAGCAATGAAGGTGTAAATTTGGCCGTTAGAAACATAAACTTTATATTTGACAAATTAGCCTCCTTGGCTAATCTAAATAAGCATAAGAGCAAACCAAAAATAACAGATAATGAAAAATGGTTTGATAATGATTGCAAAAATCTAAGAAAGTCATTGAGAAATATATCTAATCAAAAACACAGAGAACCAGACAACAAAAATATACGCCTTCAATATGGGGAAACACTGAAGCAATACAAACGCACCCTAAGAACAAAAAAGGAACAGCACATTAGAAATCAGCTGGTTGGAATTGAGGAATCCATAGAATCAAACCACTTCTGGGAGAATTGGAATAAATTAAACAAACCTCATCATGAGGAATTGGCTATCCAAAATGGGGATATGTGGAGAAATCACTTTGCAAACCTCTACAGCAATATAACAAAGAGCCCAGAACAAAAAGATATACAAGAAAAATTACAAATCCTTGAATTAGCAGTCAAAGACTATCAGAATCCTGTAGATACCCCAATTACAGAAGAAGAATTATTGGAAAAACTATGCAATCTCCAACCCAAAAAGGCCTGTGGTGCTGATGGTATTTTAAATGAAATGATCAAATATACAGACCACAAATTCAAATTGGCAATACTCAAACTCTTCAACATTATCCTCACTGCAGGTATTTTCCCCGATATTTGGAACCAGGGATTGATCACACCAATCTATAAAAATGGAGACAAATTTGACCCAAATAATTACAGAGGAATTTGCGTTAACAGCAACTTGGGGAAAATTCTCTGCAGTATTATAAATAGCAGACTACATCATTTCCTTGACGAACACAACGTCCTGAGCAGAAGCCAGATTGGATTTCTAAAAAATTATCGTACAACAGACCACATTTACACCCTCCACACTCTAATTGATAAACAAGTTAACCAAAACAAAGGCAAAATCTACTCGTGTTTTGTAGATTTCAAGAAAGCATTTGATTCAATTTGGCACGAAGGTCTTTTTTATAAACTAATAGAAAGTGGTATTGGAGGGAAAACATATGATTTTATTAAATCAATGTACACTAAAAACAAATGTGCGGTTAAAATTGGCAACAAGCAAACAGACTTCTTCTCTCAGGGGCGGGGAGTGAAACAGGGCTGCCCAATAAGTCCAACATTATTTAACATCTACATTAATGAATTGGCAAAAACATTAGAAGAATCGGCAGCACCTGGTATCACCCTACACAACACTGAAATCAAGTGTCTGCTGTACGCAGATGACCTGGTGCTGCTGTCTCCCACTAAAGAGGGGTTACAGCAGCACCTAGATCGTCTTCACAGGTTCTGTCAGACCTGGGCTCTGACCATTAACCTAAAAAAAACAAATATAATGATATTCCAAAAAAGGTCGGGAAATAAGGATGACAAATATAAATTCTATTTGGACACAGTTCTATTAGAACACACCAAAAACTACACATATCTAGGACTAAATATGAGCAACACAGGTAGCTTTCACATGGCTGTGAATGAGCTGAGAGACAAAGCAAGAAGAGCATTTTATGCCATTAAAAGGAACATCAAAATTGAAATTCCAATTAGAATCTGGCTCAAAATTTTTCAATCAGTTATAGAACCAATTGCTCTATATGGCAGTGAAGTATGGGGTCCACTCTCTAATAATGAATTTACTAAATGGGACAAACATCCAACTGAAATATTGCATGCAGAGTTTTGCAAGACTGTATTGCAAGTACAAAGAAAAACTCCAAATAACGCATGTAGGGCAGAATTGGGCCAATACCCCCTCCTCATTCGAATAGAAAAAAGAGCCATCAAATTTTACAACCATCTAAAAACAAGTGACCCTAAAACATTCCATCACACAGCTCTACAATGTCAAGAGATGAAACCAGAGAAGAGTCCCCTCAGCCAGCTGGTTCTGAGGCTCAGTTCACCAACCCAAACCAACCCCATAGAGCCTCGGGACAGCCCTCAGAAAATCTGGCCCAACCAAATCATCACAAAACAAAAAGAAAAATATATAACCTATTGGAAAGACACCACAAAAAATCAAAGTAAACTTCAATGCTATTTGGCTCTAAACAGACAGTACATGGTGGCAGACTATCTGACCACTGTGACTGATAGAAAACTGAGGAAAACATTGACTAGGTACAGACTCAGTGAGCACCGTCTGGCTATAGAGACCGGTCGTCACAGACAAACCTGGCTGCCCAGAGAGGACAGGCTGTGCTCACTCTGCTCCAGAGGAGAGGTAGAGACAGAGGTGCATTTCCTACTACACTGTGACAAATACTCAGACCTAAGAGCATATTTCTTTCCCAAAATTATAACTCAATACAAAGAATTTGAAACTATAAAAGATGAAGAAAAAATCAAATATTTATTGGGTGAAAAGCCAAAATGTGCAGTTTTGGCAGCCAAATATGTGTCCTCCTGCCACAACCTGAGGGACAGCCAGTGAAAAATGCAAAGTAATGTTGATAATATTTCCCATTTAGCTTAGTTTTGTTTTGTCTTTCATACCAGGTCATATGTCTTCTCAAGTCATATTGACACTGGTCTACTACTGTTGCTTTAATTTATTGTTGTTCTGATTAATATTGTTGTTGTAGTTGTTGTTAATGGTAATCCCATGTCCACTACTACTGTTATTATTGCTGTTGGTCCCACCATTTATTTATATATAAATATATATATATTTTGTATATATATACATATATATTTGATTTTGATTTTCGATATGTATACTTTGACAATGTAAGTAATAACGAACTTGCCATGTCAATAAAGTCAATTGAATTGAAAAAATTGAATAGAGAGAACGAGAGAGAGAGAGAACGAGAGAGAGAGAGAAACTCTGTCAGAGATACGAAGCAGAGACAGATCCTTACCAAGTACAGGCTGAGTGACCACCGATTGGCAATAGAAACCGGCAGACATAAAAAGACATGGCTACCCAAAGAGGAGCGTGTA